>NW_017729033.1:69567508-69574513 GCF_001723915.1 Gavialis gangeticus | reverse complement strand
CCCACCAAAGCCCAGAACTCACACACCCTGCAGTGCCTCCCTGCTATTGCCACCAGCATGCACTCCCAGCCCTACCCCATGCCTGCTCCAGACTGACCCTGGCAGAAGCAGATCAGCCAGACTGCGTGCACAGTCCTGACCAAGCCCCTGTGCCTGCTCCACACCACCCACACGTGGCATGTCCTGCTCCCCCCGGGCACACAGCAGGGCTGGGGTGGCTCAGCATGGACTGCCTTTCCAGGCAGCTCAGGCAGTGCCAGCCACTGGCCCCCAGCCTCACAATACCAGTGGGGACCTGCACACAGCTGTGACCAGCCCCACACCTGATGTGGACTCACCTGCTCGTGTGGAATAGCTGCAGCAGCAGAAGTGCCATCAGGGCAGAAGCATGCTCAGCGCAGGGGAAAAGCAGTCCCTCCCCTTCACCACTGCCCAGTGCTTCCTGCAGCAGCCATGCAGAGCCCACACTGGGCTGCCCCCTGGCTCCACCACTGTCACTGTCACCTCCAGGCTGCCTAGTGGGGGCAGCCCAGGGCAGGCTCCACATGGCTGCTGCAGGAAGCACCAGACAGCAGTGAGAAGGAGCTGCTTTTCCCCCACACTGAACACATTTTTGCCCTGCCTGCACTGCTGCTACAGCTGTTCAACATGAGCAGGCGAGTCTGCAGCAGGCATGGGGTGGGTCAGGGCTCTGCACGGGTCTCCACCAGGACCACAGGGCTCGGGCCTGAGGCAGTAGCAGCCAGAAGGAGCTGCCACTGCCTGGGCTGCCTAGAAAGGCAGTCCAGCTGTGGAGCCATCCCAGCCCCACTGCAAGCCCAAGGGGCAGCAGGATGTGCCGTGACCAGACAGTACCTAGGCCAGGCGGGACTGAGGGACCTGCTGCAGGCCAAACAGGCCATATTCTGCCCACCACTGCATTATCATGACAATCTTCAAAAAAGAAGACAAGTCCAACTATGAAAATTACAGAGGAATCACCCAGCTGTCCACCACAGGAAAGATCATTGAAGGAACCCTCCTGAACCATCTCCTTCCACTTGCTGAAGACCTCCTCCCAGAATCTCAGTGTAGGTAGAAGGCATCAAGAGGCACAACTGACACGATCTTCGCTGCTTGCCAGCTGAAGGAAAAATGCTGGAAACAAACATAAACCCTTCTACATGGTTGTCTTTGACCTCACATAGCCTTCAACTCTATCAACCACAAGGTGTTTATGGAGGATCCTTCTGAAGAATGGTGATGAGTCGCAGCAGACATCCATTCTTTGCCTGCTTCATGACGGTATGCAAACAGTGGTTCTCAATAATGGATCTCTCACAAATCCCTTTGAGGTGAAGATGGGTGTTAAGTAAGGCTCTCTCACTGCTCCAACAATCTTCTCACTATTCCTTACTGCAGTGTTACTTCTGGCCACTAACCAGTAGAAGTAGAGTTAAACTACTGAATGGATGGTAAACTGTTTAATCTCAGCCAACTCTGAGTCAAAACCAAGACCACCCTGTCCTCAATCATTGAGCTCCAGTACACTGATGATTAGGGATCCAAGTTTTCCATTTGCCACATAAAAACACAGATCTTTTTCCTTTAAAGAAGAAAAATAAATGCCAAAATATGTAAGTATTTAGAATTTATTTTATTATAAGATTGAGCCACCAAGAGGCTTCCAAACTGCTTTCAAATTGTAAATATATCAACAGAACATTGTGTTCAATTGATGCCTCTATATATATATATATATATATATATATATATAGGTATTTCATTTAAATTGCAGAAAAACAGACATTTTGGGTTTCTTAAATCAGAGAATTTAGGATTTTTATTAGAAAATTTGGGATTTTAAACAGAGAAAACCATGATCCCTGCTGCTGATGCTGTAGTTTGTGCTCACTTGAAAGCAGACTTTCAGGCCATTGTTGATGGCTTTACCAAGGCATAGAAGAAAATGGGACTGAAACAACACTGAGAAGACTAAGTCCTCCATCAACAAGCTCTTAATGAGCAGACCTCAGCTCCAATAATTTGGCTTCACGGTGAGACTCTAGAGAACACTGAGTATTTTGTGTGCCTCGGAAGTCATCTCTTGCAGAAGGCTGACATCGATGAAGAAATGCAAGTGCAGCCTTCACATGCCGGAGGAAATGGGTGTTTGAAGATTGCAACATTGGATCTGAAACCAAACTCATGGTTTATCAAGCAATCGTGAACCCCACCTTTATGCACGGAGCTGAGACATGGACAACATACAGAAGATGCCTCAAGTCGCTGGAGACATACCATCAACGCTGCCTGCAGAAGATCCTTCAAATCCAGTGGGTAGACAGATGCACTAACATCTGTGTCCCCTCGCAAGCAAACACCACAGGCATCAAGGTGGTGATCATCCAACATCAATTTCATTGGGCCAGCCACATCATGCAGATGTCCAACTCCAGATTTCCAAAGCAAGTTTTATTTTCCTAGCTCAGTCAAGGTGTACGATCAAGAGGAGGGTAAAGAAACCTCTTCAAAGATAGAAAAAAAAGTAACATCAATATCAACTCGTAGGTGACTATAGCCTAGGACTGTCCCAAATGGAGGAAGAGTCTGCTGCAAGGATCTCAGTACCCTGAAATCCTGATGATGATGATAGGAGACAAAAAAACAGGAATGGCCTGTCACAGACAGAAATAGAACATAGAGCCACCCACCCAACATAGAAACATGAGCCCAAGATGCAAAAGAGTCTGTCAATCCTGAATAGGGCTTGTCATCCTCTTCACACCCACAGATAAGACAATCCTGGCAGATAATCATCCTTGACTGCGAGGGACTGCTGATGTTTGTGACATTGATCTGAAATGTAACATCTTCTTGATGTAGTGTGTTTGAATGCCAGAGGTTCTGGACATAGGCTTCCAATCCCAATAAGGAAGCATCCATTACAGTTGTCATCAACAGGTATGCAAGAAACATGAAAGCCCTCTGTACATATTAAATAGGCCCTTGTCCCACACTAAGACAACCAAATTGCCGGAGGAAGTGTGCTATCACACACAGCAGATAATTCCTCATAAGCAGAACTGCATGAACCTTAGGTGAAGTCTGGCATGTAGCATTACAAAAGTAAAAGGAGCCATATGACCAAAGAGAAGCAGGCCTTGCATTTCATAGTAGGATGATACTCGGCGAATAAAATATAAACTCGTGCAAGGGCTGAAATCAATCTTGCAAAACTGAAGTTCTAGATGTCACAGGCTGCATCTGCAAAAGACGCTGACTGAGCAGTAGCCCAAGACTACTGCGCAGTAGCATCATGTGGCAGAAACCGCGACACAACGTTAATGCACAGTAACCTCAATCTACAGCACAGTAGCATCACAAAAAAGCTGTTCATCGGCACTACTGTGCCATAACTCGGGTTACCGTGCAGTCATTTAATACTTGTTTATATAAGTATTAAATGAGTGCGTAGTAACGACTGCACAGTCAGCGTCTCATGTAGATGCGGCCACAAAGTCCTAAATGGCTCCCCTGAACTCCAGCCTTTGGATGCAGGTTGGACTTTTGAGTGTTTACCAGCAATCTTGGCATAAAACAACTGAGAAACTCAGAACTCTGAGGTATGAAGAATGCCTACTGACACTGCCCTGGGTATCAAACAGGCAGCAGTATCTTGCAGTAATATTAGCCACCGCATGTTCTTCAGACACAAGGGCCAAAAGAGGTTTTTTGAATTCCTTTGGTAAGGTGTCTGCTATAGAAACACTGTTCTGAAAGGGACTTCTTGGGCCACCAAGTCCAATGACTTTCATTCACAAGCAATCATTTACCCAAGGATGCCCGGTATTGTGTGCAGTTCTGGGCTCCACATTTTAAAAAGATGTGGAGAAGTTAGAGAGGGTCCAGAAGTCAGGAGCAAAGATGATAAAAGGCTTGTAAACCTTTTCTCTCTTGCCGCAGAGACGAAGACGCAGACCAACAGCTTGAAGCTGCAAAGAAAGTTTAGATTGGATAGCCAGAAAAAACTTCTTCACTGTTTGAATAGTGAGGCAGTGGAACAGACTGCCTAGGGAAATTGTGAACTCTCCATCACTGGAGATATTCAAGAAGACGTTGGACAGATGCTGGTTGGGATAATCTAGGCATAGCTATGCCTACATTCTACCACTGGTATTTCTCATGCTTCTAGGCTTTGCTGGTTGCCCTCTTCTCCACTTTTCTGCTATATGTTGTAGTGTAAGATTTTGAAGCAAGCTAATATTTTGAACAAAACTAGGCCCAAGATGGAAGCAGGATGCTATAAATTAAATGTGAAGTTGGCAATCACAGTAATTTTCCATGCATCTTTTGTTTAAAGTCTATATATAGTAAAAATATAAGCTTGATTGGACTCCCCTTTGGTTCAGTAGCAGAATCCTTGTCTGCCACCCAGAAGACCCAGGTTCAATTCCTGGATGCTTATACAACTACAACCATGGAGACACCAAATGTCTGGACTCAGTCTGGCCTTTGGATTCTGTCTCAATGGCCTAAAGGAGGGATGGAAGATCTGGGTAGCTTCCACTCTTCCAGACTACTGCCTAGGCATATGTGTCAAAGGTCTGGGTGACCTGTTACGCATACACCATGATACAGAAGGATCAATGGTTGCCAAACCATCTGATAAGCTTGATTGATAATTGGTGCCAATGACTGGGAAGCAGCAACCGCACAATATAAAACCATGAAACAGGTGGGTGTGTGCATGCGAGCTGGCTGTGATACTGGGGAGACAGACATAGCTGCTGTTTCCTTCCTGTTGAAACTGGGTCAGACACCTAAGAACACCATGCATGCAGCCAAGGATCAGAGGATTGGCCCACTGAAGACAATCGTTATGAAACTCTTATGCTGCCTGTCAGGTTGTATGTGCAGTTATATTTTCTCCACAGTCTTGGGATTATTATTAAAGCTTGCTTGATATCAAATCGGACAAGTGGCCATGTCAGTCCCATAGTGAAAAATCTTGCTGGTAATATATGTGTCAGGGTGTTTCTATGTCTTCCTAGAGGCATTTGGTGTTGGCTACAGCCAAGGCTGGGGCCTCTGACTGGAGTGTGTTGCCAATGTTCCTGTTGGGACCAAAGACAAAGGTTCCTAGCTTGCCCCTCTACTGAGAGTCAGACTGATCACTACATTTTGGATCAGGAAGGCACTTGACCCCATAGTCAGACTGGTATGAACTGTGGGGATTTTTGCCTTCCTCTATAGTGGGGGGCATGGCCGTCTACCCGGGAGCTCTTGAGCATATATTGACAACATCTCATATACATTGGCTGCCATGGTTCCCCTGCTTTACCTGTGGCAGGTTGGGGCCTTAGGTTGGTCTTGTGTCATGGCTGATGGTAGTCTTATGTAGAGTTTAGATTATGGAATGGTTTGAATAGGGATGATCCTGCCTCAGGTAGGAGGCTGAAGTAGATGACCTCTGGAGGTTCCTTCCAGCCCAATGATTCTAGAAAAAAATCACTTCGAACCTTCACACACAACTACAAGGCAAAGCACCAGAGACACTGAGAACACCCACCCAAAAACATGACATAGGTAAAGCCAAGGGAGATGATGGTACTGCCAATGTCCTCCCACTACTCATACACCTAAGTCATACAGAGCCAGAAGAGCTTAAATAATTAGTTTTTTAGACTCAAAGGCTGGATGACGGATAGAACATCCAAACAAATATGTCAACAAGCTTGAGCTGTTTTGCTAGAAATGCAGTGCAGTTGTTTGGCTTGTTTATTTGCCACAGCTATCATCAATGGAGGAGTACAACAGGTGAATATAAAAAAAAACCCAGTTTTTCTGAAGAGGGTTTGGCACTGTTTGTCCACCCTCTTCCAATTCTCAGAACCCAAGGCAGGAATCCTACAGAACTTGGCCAGGTCTATTAAGACCTCCCTGTCAAGAAAAGTGGATTTAGAACAGGCATGTCAACTAGCCAGTCAGCAGGCATGGTGACTCCTTCATGAGAAATCTGTAGGGCTTGGACCATACATTGCATCAAATCCTAAAAATCTCAGAGGTTATCCAACTGATGAAATGATAGAAGAACAAAAGCCCTCCTTCAGTGAGAAAAGGCAATGAATTAGTACCATAGAAGTCACTCAGTCTCGAACCTGGATCTGAAGAATCTTTTTACCTGGAAAAAGAATTGCCAATTGACCTGGAAGAGGAGGAGGAGTCCAAATAGCCTGATTTGTACCGAGTAACAGGGGAGAGCAGAGGACACTACTGCTCAAAGAATCACCACAAAAAAACCTGAAATAAGTCTCATGACCTGGTTTTGTTTACACTGCAATATCATGCCACACCATGGAGACTCCATAACAAAAGAGAATTATAACCAGCAATTGCTTTGCAGGGTTAAAAACTAGGGAAGATGCAAACAGCTAAAACAGCAGCAGTAAGTCAAAAGTCTCATCACCTCTCACTACAAAATCAGATCAAAATTTATGAATACCAACAAATCATGCTGTGCAACATACAAGTTGTGGGTTGTTTTTTTTAAATGAGGTGAAAATCCCTCTAGAATTAGGATAATTTTATCTGTCGTAAAAAGGCTCCTATTAGAGGAATTCTACATGAAATCCAGAATTTGAATACAATACAAAACAAAACAAAGAACAGGCTCAGAAAATAACAAACAGAATTTGACCTTGTCCTATTAGGTGATCTTTTCAATCTTGTAAAAACAATTTAGAAACAACAGGTTTTAATTACACAGGTTGTCTTTCCCATCGCTTCCTCCCACTCAACATAAACAGCGGTTAAAGAGACTCCAATTATTCTCAAGGAAAAGTCATGCTGGGGAAAAGATGGGAAAGACAACCTGTGTAATTAAAACCTGTTGTTTCTAAATTGTTTTTACAAGATTGAAAAGATCACCTAATAGGACAAGGTCAAATTCTGTTTGTTATTTTCTGAGCCTGTTCTTTGTTTTGTTTTGTATTGTATTCAAATTCTGGATTTCATGTAGAATTC
>NW_017729033.1:69553883-69562508 GCF_001723915.1 Gavialis gangeticus | reverse complement strand
ATAAAGGCAATATTAACTGAAGGCATGTGTAAGAGGAAAAAACCTATCAAGTAAACACTTAAAATTCTCATCTGAGAATGCCTTTTCTAGACCTATTATTCACCACTACTAACCGAACCAATCCCCCATTGCTCCATATCTACATCTTGCACCTGCAGCCAGTGGAAAGCCAAAATTCTTTTTAAAAAAAGCTAAGGAATTAAGTATGAGCCATACACACCCAAGCCTGAATCTGCAAAAAAGATTACATCCACTTACCACCTGAAGTACTACACACACTATCAGCCCCATTTCTTACATCTGCCACCTACTTAGTTTCCCTTGGGGCTCAACAAATTTATTTCCCTCCCATTTCAAACTGCTTCCTTCACACAAGTCTGCTTAAATAAGTAGCAGGACATCAGTTGACTTTTGTTACAGAATGTGGAGTACCATTTATGCTGAAAATTCACAGCTGGTAGCCCTAAAAGAAGTTTACTTAGTCAACACCTATTTAATATACCATGATGAAACTGAAGCCATGGACAGACATTACATTTTTAACACAGAAGTGTCAACACACTTTCAAGAGCCACAAAAATGTAGTGCTACGTAAGCGGAGGGAGACGCCAAGCTCCCCAGCTGTAGAGATACATAGTCACTGCAAAGGAGGTGACTTGGACGAGGGGGTAAATAGCACCCTGTTCAAATTTGCTGATGACACTAAGATGTTGGGGGATGTGGGCACGCCAGAAGGGAGGAATAGGCTGCAATAGGACCTAGACAGGTTACAGGGGTGGGCAGATGAGAATAGGATGGGATTCAACGTCAACAAGTGCAAAGTGATGCACCTGGGGGGGGAACAACCGGCACCATACCTACAGGCTGGGGAACTCCCTTCTTGTCAGTACAGAGGCAGAAAAGGATCTTGGAGTCATCATTGATTCCAAGATGAACATGGACCGGCAGTGTGCAGATGCAGTCAGGAAAGCCAACCACACCATGTCATGCATCCACAGATGCATCTCAAGCAGGTACAAGGAGGTGACCCTCCCCCTCTATGCGCACTGGTTAGGGCACAGTTGGAGTACTGCGTCCAGTTCTGGGTGCCGCCTTCAAGAGGGATGTGGACAACATGGAGAGGGTCCAGAGGAGGGCCACTCGCCTGGTCAGGGGGCAGCAGGGCAGGCCTTACGAGGAGAGGCTACGGGACCTGAACCTGTTCAGCCGTCACAAGAGAAGGCTGAGGGAGATCTAGCTGCCTGTTACAAACTAGTCAGAGAGGACCAGCAGGCACTGGGGAAGTCCCTGTTACCCCGTGAACTACCAGGAGTGACCAGGAATAACGGTCACAAGCTGGCAGAGGGTAGATTTAGGTTAGATATCAGGAGGCGCTACTTCACGGTCAGGGCGGCTAGGATCTGGAACCAACTTCCAAGAGAAGTGGTGTTGGCTCCTACCCTGGGGGTCTTTAAGAGGAGGCTAGATGTACACCATGCTGGGGTCATTTGACCCCAGTACTCTTTCCTGCCATGGCAGGGTGTCAGACTCGATGATCTGCTCAGGTCCCTTCTGACCCTAGAAACTATGAAACTATGAGGTGTGATAGGGCTGTCAGTGAGCACACAGCAGTGCCCAATCCCCAGGAGTGGAGCTACTACCTGTGCGCCCCCACACAAAAAAAACATCCCCTTCAGCACAAGAGTGTCAGTGATCAGGAAGCAGCTCCAGGTCCCCCAAACCTACCACCCACTGCCCAGCTTCCAGGGGAAAGAGAATATTGGAGCATTAGGTAACTGTCCACCTTGCTCTTCCTCCCTCCTCTCTTGTTGGGGGGAGGAAGAGAGAGGGGTAGGAGAGGAAACAGCATTGTGGAATGCCGCAAGACTGTGAGACCCCACAGTGTTTACACATCATACGTGGAGCTACAAAATGTAGCAGTACAGAGAAGCTGCTGTTTCATCCAGCAACACTTCTGTAGAGCTTATGCTATTTTTGTAGCCCTACAAATGCAATGCACATCCATGCCTAGAATATGAAATGTAATGACCCATATGCTTAATAATGAAAAATAACTGTAAGGGAAAATTTCTGGGATATGTGATCTGAGCAACGAATTAAGTTTTCTGCTTAGAATTGAAACAAGAGATAGCAGTGACCAACTGAACGTGGCTGCCCAACCTCCCTGTTTGAAAACAGATCCACAATAGCAGGGGTCTAAGTTTCTCAGCAGCAAAGCAATTGGTGAATATGACCCATGCTTTCTGACAGGAGCACTAAACTCAAGAGAAAGATATTTCAGATAGAAATATAAATTAAGTATGACACTTCATTGCTATATAAAAGGTTGACTGTATTTAAAAAGGTAAGTTACTAGCTTGTTTTTTTAGTTACATGTAGCTTAAAGCCAATGAAATACTATTTGAAGGGTTTCCTTGGGATCTAACATATTTATCCCAGTGTGCTTTATGTTCCATCAGACACTAGAGTATCTTGAACTTTTTGGCTTCAGGTTATAAAAGCAGTATTTAAAGATTTGCTTCCTAAAAACTCTGATTTACCAACAAGGCTCTCAATTCAAATTAGAACCCCCTGAAGAATGAAAGAAAGTTAACTTAATATTTGCCCTTAAATTTCAATACAAATTAAATACTGATCAAAAGTAGGTAATTTATACAGATCACCTTACCTGCATATTCATAGAACCATTCTAGGCACCTCTTACTTGAAAAGACTTCTTCCTCTGCTTTTATTCTAGTTGAATCATATTTTCTATACATGCTAAAAATAAAGAAAACAATTCAATTTATTTAATAAGTTAATTTAAAAACTGTTTTAGTCAAGAAATAATTAATAGCCAATGCAACTGTCAAAACCATTTTTGTAGTGATTAGTATAAATATTAGCATTTTTCTTAGTATCTTGACCACGTCATGTCCTATGATTTGCACAACTGCATAACTAAGTACCAGTAAAAGTAAATACTATGTCTGTTCAAAAGCTGAATCAAGTACTTGGAATTCCAACTAGCATCACATGCATGCCATCACAAGCACTAAGAGAAATTATTTATGCAGTAACAGAGATTCATCAAGACACTGCAGTGCCGGTAGTCCCAACTATAGGTAAACACTTTAATAGCACCATCCATTAGGAATATACCATCCGTGCCCCATTTTGATCCCATATGAGGGCAGAAAGGTGGAGATCCACAACCCTCCCCTAGTTTCCTCCAAAGCCCAAACTGTCAAAGTCTCCGAAAGCAGGGACTGAGGTAGGCAGCAGAATCCAAACTGACATTTCAAGAACCAGCTTTACTGTAGGTCAGGGTGGATAAAAATCAACAGTTAAAAATAAATAAATAAACAAATAAATAAATAAATAAATAAGATTTTTTTTACTTAGATGTTTTCGATTTAATCCTATTTTTAAGATGCTTTAAAAAATAAACCTATATAAAGATCGTTTTAATTTAAGATATGTTAAAGATTGAAAATATCACCACGGAATAGGGATTATAACTTCTAATTAGATATTATTTGAGACAATATATTCATGTAACCTTTTTAGAAAAGTTTTATAAATAGGTCACAACAGGCCATGGACTATATTAGAGGCTTCTCTATAGATTAGTAAAGATTAAAGAAAACCACTCTACCCAACGGGACTCAGTGCTCTGTCTCTAGAAGATCCCATTAAGCATCTTGGTGATGCTTAGTTTCGGTTCTCAAACTGTGGATTTGCATCTCCAGGGATAACATCCTTATTAACAGCAGTACATGGAGATGAGAGATAAAAGACCTGATTACCTACCCATCAGCAGCCCCATTGTCTCTCTGCAAGTTTGTGTACACAGAGTCAAGCCCTCACCTCTCTCTAAAACTGCAAAGTTTCAAGAAGTTAAATGAATAGAGGGTTGTTGGGGATGAAGTAGACCTGGACAAGGAGAAAGAGTCTGGAGATAAACGCAAAGAGGGAGGGGAAAAGAAACAAAAGAGAAACATTTTGAGCAGACTATGCCAGAAGTCTTGAGGGATAAGTTTCTGAGACACAACCGCTCTAATGATTTCAGATCTAGTGAAGGAATGGTATAGTAGAAAGGAAAACCTATCATGGCAGCTGGCTTGCCAGGCCATAAAAGAGGAGAAATCAAAGATGAGAAGAAATCTAGAAGAAAGTGAAGACACCCCAAAGCTAATAACATATAGCTGCAGGGCTCATTTGATGTCCTCCTAATACAGCATGGCAAAAAGATCCCCCAAATATCCATGATTAATCTAGTGAATTGGAGATAGTTCACCTCCCAATGACTTCACAAGTATCTGCTTCAATTAGTTCTGGTAAATAAAATAATCAAATCATAATTCAGTTTTCTGATGTAGTTGTAAAATTAATCTGAAAAAATGTCAAAATAAATCATTGCTTTCAAATGTATAGTGTGTACCTTCTAAAATAAAATCTACATCTATCTCTGAGTTATGAATAATGTGCATTAACATTATATCAAGCAAGAATGCACTTTTTGTAGAAAACAATGATTAAATCAATACTTCCTAACCAGTGATTTAAATCGTGGTTTAATCAGGGGTACTTGTGAAGGCCCTAGGGGGCACACGCAGGTGGGCAGGGATGGAACACCACCACCCACCACCCCATGCTACCCCTCCCCTCCCACTCCATGTCCAGCCACACGTCCCCCACCCTGCAGCCGGGGGTACACTTATTAATTAAGGTTGAAAATCCCCTGGTTTAAATCATGATTTAAATCAATTTGATTTAAATCAAATCCACCCTGCAGTAGGTTGAGTAACCACTCAAATTCCTATATTAATATACATATCCTACTGAAAGTGACTAGGCAAAGCAGTATCCCCTTTGGATGTCCCCTTGGCATCTACTTCAACTGTAACGTAAAAAGCGTAGTACAGTAAAAGTCCTGTTTTCCAGCATAAGTAGGGAATGAAGGGTGCTGGTAATCTAAAAATGCTGGTTACCTGAGATACAGGGGTTTCCAGCTGGACTGGAGCCAGGGAGGGGAGGGGAGTGGTGGCCGCACGTGGAGTGGCAACAGCACGGGGTGGTGAGTAGTGGCGGCAGCAGCTGCCACGTGTAAGCTTTTCCCCCTGCATCCGGCCAGCCAGCCAGAAGTTCCAGTTAACAGAAATGCTGGTTAGTAAAATGCTGGATAACAGGGCTTTTACTGTATAGCAATGAAGTTGGCTGTATCATTGTAAAGCATATTTCAAACAGGTACATCTCTGAAACAGGCAGGCTGCCAAAGTGTTCCACATTTTTGAGGGAAAAGAATAGCTAGCCATCTAATGGTTGATAGATATGTGTTGTGTAATTCGTTTCAGCGTTCTCTGCTCCAAGTTTCTGATGCCTTTTGATACACTGGCCACACAGAGTCATAGAAAAGAATAAAAGAGTGTCCTAAAAGACTTAGTCCTTTCGAAGTAATATAGCATGACTCTGAAGTTACTCAAAGTAGGCAGCATTATCTCTTCCACTGTAGTACATAGCTTCAGAAGACAACTACTCAGTTGACTCACTGGTTCCAGAGGAATTCCAAAAAGCATCCCTTTAGGGTATTTGGTGGATGGGTTCATCACTCTAGATGATTAACAAACTGGAAGATGGGATGGAGTGCACTCTCAACAGGTCTGTGGAAGACACCAAGCTGTGGGGAGTATCAGATATGCTAGAGGGTGGGGCTAGGCTTCAGAGTGACATAGACAAATTGGAGGACTAGGACAAAAGAAATCTCATGAAGTTCAACAAGGACAAGTGCAAAGTCCTGCACTTAGCACAGAACAATCCCATGCACTGGTACAGGTGTGGGACCAACTGGTTAAGCAGCAGCTGTACAGAAAAGGACCTGAGGATTACAGTGGACAATAAATTAGATACGAGTCAAGTGTGCCCTTGATGCTAAGAAGGCTAACAGCATACTGGGCTAAATTAGTAGAAGCATTTTCAGTAGATCAAGGGAAGTAATTATTCCCCTCTATTCTGCACTGATAAGGCCACATCTGGAGTACTGTGTCCAGTTTTGGACACACCCTCCCCACCACACTACAGAAAGGATATAGACAAGTGAGAGAGTGTCCAGCAGAGGACAACGATAATGGTGAGAGGGCTGGGGGGACATGACTTCTAAGGAAACGCTGAAGGAACTGGGCTTAGACTGCAGAAGAGAAGACCGAAAGAGGAGTTGATACCAGCTGTCAACTATCTGAAGGGTGGTTCCAAAGAGGATGGAGCTAGGCCGGGACAAGCAATTATTTTGGATGGAGGGCCACTTACTGAGTTTTGGCAAGTCATTGAGGGCCACATGACAGGCAGCCAGGGGCAGACGAATATTAATTTACTAAATTTTTTAGGGGTCCTGCATGCCAGATAGAATGGCCTGGCAGGCCGCATCCAGCCCCCAGGCTACATTTTGCCCACCCCTGAGCTAGACTAGTTGCCAGTGACAGAATAAGGAGCAATAACCTCAAGTTGCAAGAGAAGTTTAGGTTCGATATTAGGAAAAACTCTCTCACTAGGAGGGTGATGAAGCACTTAAGCGGTTTACCTAGAGAGGTGGTAGACTTTCCATCCTTGGAGGTTTTTAAGGCCCGGTTCCACAAAGCCCTGGCTGGAATGATCTAGCTGAGGATGATCCTGCTTTGAGCAAGGGGTTAGGACTAGATGACCTCCTGAGGTCCCTTCCAACCCTAATTTTCTATGATTATGCCTGTGGTATCGCTAGGTTGTTTTACCTAAGAGTTGGAAGTCCCTCAACTCTCCAAGCTAAGAGCCACAAAACAGCATCTAAAGGGATAAGGGGATATATTGAGCACTCCTTCTAATTCAAAAGGCAACTTCAGAAGCTCTAAGACAGTGGTGGGAAAATACTGCCTGCAGGCTGCATCCAGCCCACCAGGCCATTCTATCTGGCCCACAGGGCCCCTCAAAACATTTAGAAAATTAAAATTTATCTGCCCCTGGCTCCTGTCAAAGATGACAGGAGCCAGGGGCAGTAGGACCCAGGGAAAGCCCCGGCAGGCTCCTGCAACAGCAGGGCCTGCCCTACCCGCCCCCCACAAGCCAGAAGCCCCTGCCTAATAGGGGCTTATGGCCAGGGACTGTGGAGCTTTTCGTGGTTGCACCAGTGCAGGAAATTCAGGTGGGTGGAGGACTGCAGGGACCTCCCCAGTCTTCAGGGCCAGGCCACCTCCTGTGAGCTCCACAGTCCAGCCATGCAGCCAGGAGCTGGCAGGAGGGAAAGCAGCTGCGGTGGTTGGGGGTGGAAGCAAACAGAAGTGCAGGGCCTGTGCAGGTGTCCTGGGGCCAGCACCAGCGGGGTCCACAGTGGGGTGGTAAGAGCACAGGATGTGGGCTGACAGGGGTCTGTGGAGCCAGGCTGGGCTGCACCAACAGGGAGCAGAGGGAGCTGGCCCAGCTCCATACAGCCCCTGCTGGCTGGGACCCCACGCTCCTCCTGTCCTGCTCTAGGCCCCACTGGTGCAGGCCCCAGGCTCCCAGCCAGCTGTCACTGGCTTCTGTGCACCCACTCACTCCCAGTGCCCCTGCCCCAGTCCCATGCAGCCCCGACCCTGCGCACCCCATGCTCACCCACAGGCAACAAGCTGGTGCTCATCGCAGGGGAAAAGTGTCCCCCCTCCCTGTGGTCAGAGCCCCATACTGCAACTGCTTGCAACCCACATGGAGCTGCCACACCCCAGGGCAGCAGTGGCAACGGAGAACAGGCACAGGCAGCCCTGCGTGGACTCCCAGCAGCAGCAGCATGGGGCACTGCCAGCAGGGAGCGGGGAAACCACTTTTCCCCCCATGCTGAGCACTAGTTTGTACCCTAGAAATTTCTGCTTGGTGTAGAGGAAAGCGGCGCCCCTGCTTGCCACTGCTGGACAAGGTTTACTGCAACTGCCCACCCAGAGCTCACATCACCCTAGGCTGTGGTGCGGCTGCTTCACCGCGGCCTGTGTGCTGCCCAGCGTGGCAGCAGTGGCCATGCAGAGCAGCCACAGGGCAGCACAGAGGCAGCAAAGCTGCCACACCACAGCCTAGCGAAGCGCAAGCTCCTGGAGTGCAATTGCAGCAAACACTGCCCAGCGGCGGTGACCAGGGGGGGACGCTTTCCTCCACACCGAGCAGCTGTTTCTGTGGAACGAACTGGCACTCAGGGTCGGGGAAAAGTGCCACTCCCCTTCCTCTCCCCACCACCGCTTGGAGCCCACGCAGAGCTGCCTGTACCTGCTCTCCGTTGCTACTACTGCCCTGCAGGGTGGCAGTGGCATGGCAGAGAGGTAGGACAGTCCTGCGTGGCTGCAAGCAGCTGCAACATGGAGCACCAACCAGGGGGGGAGTGCTTTTCTCCCACGCTGAGCACCAGCTTGTTCCCTGCCAACAAGCGCAGGGTTGGGGCTGTGCACTGCTCTCCACCTGTTACGTGGGGCTGGGGCTGGGGCTGGGGCACCGGGAGTTAGTGGGCACATGGGAACCAGGTGGGAGTGTGGGGCCTGCACTAGTGCCCTGGAGCCAGCGCCAGCCGGACTCAGAGCAGGGCGGCAGGAGCATAGGGTCCCAGTCAACATGGGCTCTATGGAGCCAGGCCAGCTCCCCCCCCCCCCCCCCGGTGCA
>NW_017729033.1:69520431-69553806 GCF_001723915.1 Gavialis gangeticus | reverse complement strand
CGGGCTGAGGGGTGGGGGAGGGACCGCTTTTCCTCCACACTCAGCACCAGTTTGTTCCCTGCTGGCAAGTGTGGGGTTGGGGTTGCACTCCCCCTCTCCCTGCTGGTTCATCCCAGCCCAGCTCCACAGACCCCTACCAGCCTGCACCCCACACTCCTACCGCCCCACTCTGGGCCCCGTCGTAGCTAGCCCTGTGACATTGGTCCCACGCTCCCACTTGCTTCCACTCCCTGCTGCCACTTTCCCCACTTTTCTGCCTGCCCACCGGACATTGGCCCTGCACTCACTTCCCGCTCACTTCCACTCCCCCCCGCCGCTTCCCTCACTTTCCTGCCTGCCCACCAGCCACTCCGCACTACATAGCTCCCATACCCATATCCACACACACACACACACACACACACACACACACACACACAAAACCCCCCATATGCAATCACTTCTGCCTATACACCACAAATGCACACAAATCAGGACAAAAATATTTATTTAAATTAAATTAAAATATATTATTATGGGTGTTTGATTTTTAGTATGTAATCTGGTTTTTTTTCCCTAAGATGGCAAACCCTCTTCCCCAAAGGAGTACTTCTAGGGGTAAGGGGAGGGACTTCAGGCAGCAAAGGTCAGAGGTTACAAGCAGGACATCTGGTCCCAAGATCGTGGCCAGGGGGCGTGGCTACCCATATGGCCCTTGACAGCTTGCCAAAACTTGGTAAGCAGCCCTCTGCCCAAAATAATTGCCCACCCCTGCTCTAAGAGGACTACGATGACACAGATTCCAGCAGAGTGGTTCCTAAATAAATGGCAAATATGAACAAGGTCCTAGAGAAATTTTTATTCCGTAGGGCAGGATATGGTAACATACTGTCCTTGGGTTGGATTCAATGAATAAAGAGACTGGATCTAGCTAATGGCAGATTTTCCTGCAGCTGGCAGTGTAGCTATGAGTTTGAGGGGGTCACATCCCAGTAACCCCAGGCCACTCATGAGCCTCATGCTCCCCCACCCCACTCCCCATGGGATATTCTGCTGCTGTGAGAGGGAGGTGTTGGTGTATCCAACAGACATGAGGTAACACAGACCCCCTTTACTGCAGCCACTGCCTTTCTCACTACCAAATTTACCATTTTCAAATTGTCGCTCAAGATAGAAATCAGCAGTACATGGAGATATGGGTAACCAGAAGCAGTAACATAGTGCCAGATGATCTTCCTGGAACCACACCTGTTGCATCTTCAAATGGACTCCAATCTGACTCCAAGACATCCATGAGAGACTCAGAGACAGGACAAAGAATGGCAGCCCTTTTGTACATTCATTTGGTGGGTCCAGCCACCAAGTTAATTCACCTGGGGTTCAACATCGGACAATGTCTCTGGATCATGCAGAAATGCACTGATCTCAGCCACAGCTGACAAAAACTGCAGGCCTCATGACAAGCATCCATAGGTACATGTCAGCATACGACCTAGCAGCCTCTGACACAGAATCATCTGATCTCCCTGTAAGCAATTTTATCACTGGCTGCACATCTCAAAACTAGTACTCAGGCAGACAGATCAGTTCCTGCTGGTCTGGAGCTAATCAGTTATTTTAAAACTGTCACTCAAACCCATAGACAGGTGACAAGTTCTTATGGTGCATCAGGACTGTTAGTTCTAAGAACAGAGAAAGAGCACACGGATCCAAGTATAGGTGGATATGCATTCTCCACAACCTTAAATTACCACTTTGGCTAGGTATTTAGTAAAAACACTACACTGTGCAGAGTCAAAAGAGCAGAACTATGTTAATAATGGTTTGGTCCAATGTAAATCTTAGATACTTTCTTTGACCTAGGTGGATTGCAAAGAGGAAATTCACATCCTGTCAGCTGAGAGTTGCAAACTAGTATTGACCTGGGGGAGATAGAATGAAAGAGAAGTATTTTCTGAACCTAGGGTGATGTAGGTCTTTGTTGAGTTTCCTCAGCTTTTAGAGTATGATAAAGACCAATTTATATTTTGGAATAAAGAAATATCTGGAGAAGCTTCCATGACTTCTAGAAGAAACAAATCCACACTTCTGTGATAAGGATCTCTGAGAATTGACAAGGACTTAGGGCAAGTACAAAATGAGTAGAATAGGATAGGACAGGGTTACCATGGAAAGCAATCTTTAGACGTCCACCTGTTTTGTATCTAGGCAGAATATCCCTGATGGAACTATGAAAATGGGCTTCCAGAAGTCATGTTCTCTAAAATAACTCTAACAGTTTGCTAGTTAAGTAACATACCAATGTACTGAAGACGTTCAACCCACTGACAAGGAAGAGGAAACCAGTGGCCCTTGTTTCAGCTTGAGTTTTCTGGAATATTACATCAGTCTGGGGTTGCAGGGTGTTATTCACTATCTTGGCTGTGGCACGGATGATACAGCTGGGTCCAAAGGATGCCTAGGTATAGGTATCTCTAGAGCATGAGTGCTCAACCCTCATCCCACAGGCCAGATCCAGCCCACACAGCCATATCATCTGGCCTGTAGTGCTTCCCTCAGGTACAAAATATTTGGTAGCAGGGAAGCAGTGGCAGCATTAATTGCTGCTCCCCTACTGCCAAATTTTTGGATCCATGGGGAACTCTGCAAGCCAGACAGTTTGGGCCTGAGTGCTAAACTGGGTGTTCAGGGCACCATGAAGCTGAATCCCAGGAAGTGGAGCACAGTACTGGCACCCAGGGCCAAGTGGGGGCAGTGTGCCATAGCAAGGCCCAATCCAAGCATGTGCGACTGTGGGGGGACCCTTCCCGATGGACAAGGAATGGTCTCCAACCTTGCAGGAATCCCAGTATGCAAGGCCAGTGCAGGGCCCAATCCAGGTGTAAAGAGGCTGGGCCAAGGCATCACGTAGCCTGATCCAGCCCACAGACCCGCCCTGAATCACTCATCTGCCCCATAGGGACCAAAGGGTTGAACACCACTGCCCTAGACAGCACATCCTGAACAGCTCTGAGTCCTAGAAGGACAAGTATTCCATCATGGCCTGCACCCTTCTTGGGATGCTTGCTGATTAATGCATAGTCAGTGTGCTGACCATGAATGTAACTTTGACAGCCATTGCTACCTGCAAGCCTATCTTGACCACGAGTTATTTTCTTACTCTTGTCCCATTGTCATGAGGGGACTTTATAGAAAACCTTTGAAGAAAGCTTACTGGGGAAGCAGAAACAAACCATCCCAATGTGCAGGAAGACTAGCAAATATGGCAGAAGACCAGCTTGGTTTACTTGGGAATTCTTCAGTACGCTAAAACACACAAAGGAAGCTTACAAACAGTGGAAACTTGGAAAAACAACTAGGGAGGAGTATCAGAGTATTGCTCAGGCATGCAGGGATGAAATCAGGAAGGCCAAAGCGCAACTGGAGTTGCAGCTAGCAAGGGACATAAAGGATAATAAGAAAGGTTTCTACAAGTATGTCAGCAACAAGTGGAAAGTCAGGGAAGGTATGGGTCCCTTATTGAATGGGGGAGGCATCCTAGTGACAGATGATGCAGAAAAGGCTGAAGTACTCTATGCCTTTTTTACCTCAGTCTTTACAGACAAGGTCAGCTCCCAGACTACTGTGCCTGGCACCACAGTTTGGAGAAAAAGTGAGCAGCCAACAGTGGTGAAAGAACAGTTTAGGGATTATTTAGAAAGGCTGGACGTGTATAAGTACATGGGGCTGGACACAATGCACCTGACGGTGCTGAGAGAGTTGGCTGATGTGACTTCAGAGCCACTGGCCACTATCTCTGAAAAATCACTGCAATTAGGAGAGGTCCCAGACAACTGGAAAAGGGCAAATATAGTGCTCATCTTACGAAAGGGAAAAAGGAGGATCCAGGGAATCAAAATGTTTCAGCATTTTAGATACTTAAGGTCTATTTATCTTATACAATTTGTGTGTCAGAAGAACCTAGGTTGGGTGACTGGAAGCAGTGGAATCTGAATTGTTTTACTGCTGGTATTAAAATCACTGGTGTCAGCCACAAGGTTTAAGTGGTTCTGCTAGGTCCTCATTAATGGTAAAGGCAATCTTGACTGGGCCTGAAGCTGACAGAATACTAAACAACTGGCAGAAGTTCGGGCATCATTCAAATTTGCTTATCCAGAGTCTCACCAATATGCACAAGCAGCTCCAGTTCATGGAACAATTTAAGTCATCTGATACCAATGCCCAGGACACCACTTCATTTCATAACAAGAGTGCAATGGAGTTCCCCCCACAAGAGGAGTGCTTGTCTGGGACCCTCTTGGCCTTGTCCAGTCTCCAAGTACCTAAATGTTTTAAGCAGCAAAACAGACAACTCTTCTTCAAGCAAGGCATTTATTGAAGTAAAGATTACCAAACCAGAGGTTCTCTGCCTTTTTTAAAGGCAGAATTAGTTCTTCTGGTCCAAGTCCAGCCTGCACGACCCTGAACATGCCCAGTTAACATAGCTCTTCTCTCTCCTATTCACCTGACAAGCAAGGTTCCCTCTAAGCTGTGCGCATGCACAGCCGCACACAATAAAAAACGCTGCTGCGCAGTAACTTTTTAAGGCCATGCACCAGGGCTGGCACGGGACACTTACTGCTTGGTTGTGCGGGGACTGCTCTGCTCTACTTTGCTCCTCACCGGCATTCCCGCAGGGAGAGAGAGCGCAGCCCCAGCCGGAGCAGCCCGTGAGGGGCTGGGCCGCCGATCAGTTGGCAATCATCGCCCCCGCCCCTTCCTCCTCCATGCCAGCAGCACAGAGCAGGCAGCGGCTCCTCCCTGAGGCAAGACAGAGGCAGGGACCAAGCCAGGCACCACACGGGCTGCACTGGCTCCAGGGAATTGCTCCAGTCCCCAGCCTCTTCAGGCAAGCTTCACCCCAAGCCCCACTGGCTTCACCCTAATCTTAGCTTTCATCCCTGTGCCGCAAGCCCCATAGCTCCCACACCAAACCCCAGCAGCCCCACGGGTCTTCCGCACTCTGCCTGCTCCCTGCCTCTGCGCCTTGCTGCAGCCTTTGGAAGCGATGACATGTGCCTCGCTGCCTGATCTGCCCAGCAGCAGGATGCACTTGGCACCACACCACTTTCAAAGGCTGCAGTGAGGCACGGAGGCGGGGAGCAGCCTGCACGTGGGTCCAAGAGACATGACAGGGAGGTACACACACTTCAAGTAACAAAGGTACTGGAGACAAAGTCAGCTCTTTGGTAACTGAAGACAGACAACTCAAATGCTTGCCCATATTTAAGTATTAATTAAGTCTTAATCCTGGCCACACTGACATGATTACAAGGTAGCATGTGGGTATTACAACTAGTTTCTTCTATTTACAACAATGCAAATTAAAAGCAGAATTGGGCCTTTAAAGAAAAACATCTAACAAGATAATAAATATACTGAGACAAACATTAAAGAACGCATCTGGTACACAGTGTAATATTAAATATTAGAAGGGGAAGCAGGACCAATTAGGGAATGGACCGAAGCAACGCACTCACAGACCAAAGCAGCGTGCTCATGGATTGAAGCGGGGCGTTCATGGATCGCTACACCTTAGAGGGAACATTGCTAACAAGCCCCAAAAGCTGCTCTTTGGACTCTTCTCTTCAGCCAACTGCCTGCTTTCTTGAAACTGCTCCATCCATTGTCATGCTTATCTCAGTATCCACCCTTTTATACTTCTGGGGCATCTCCTCCAAAGGATGAGTACACCAAGCTCATTTGGCATGTCAAAACAGCTATTGAAGTCCTTTGTTGCTAGGTCAGACAAAATGGATTTTCAGTAATTAGGGTCCATGATGTTAATAGCACTACCTATTAATCCCCGATTCACTGTGTACAGACTCATCAGGGAAACTGAGGCATACAACATTATTACAACATGACATATTTAAAAGAGGATTATTACAATAAGAACATAAGAACTGCCAAAGGTGTTCAGACCAAGGGTCCACCTAGCCCAGGATCCTGTCTCTGAAAGTGGCAGGAGTGGCCTTAGCAGGATAGCATATGAACAAGTTATATCCTGATCTATCCCCTATCCATTACAATCCCTGGCATCCATGATCATTGGTTTTGAGATGCCAGACAATGCATTTCTGACTGTTCTGTTTAACAGTTAGTAATAGATCTATCCATGGGGATCTTTAAGAAGAGGCTTCATGACTACCTGGCTGGACTCATCTGAGTCCAGTCTTTTCTCCCGCCCAGGTGGGGGGTCGGACCTGAAGATCTACAAGGTCCCTTCCGACCCTACTTCTATGATTCTATGATCCTCCATGAATTTCTTTCTTCAGTCCCTTTTCCAACCTGGCTATACTATCTGCCTCTACCACCTCTTGTAGTAAAGAGCTCCACTAATGAAGAGTTCCACTATATGTTACATAAAAAGACCTTCTCTTGTTAGTTTTAAACCTGCCTCATGATAATTTCAGTGGGTGCCCCCCAGTTTTAGTATTCTGGGACTTCATAAAAAACAGTCCCCTGTTCATTGTTCATACTCTTCATGATTGTATAGACCTCTATCATGTCCATCCTCAGTCTTCTACCTTCCAGCTGAAGAGTCCTGGCCTTCTTAGTCTTTCCTGGTATGACAAGATAAGATAGCCCACATTCCTAAAACTCAGTTTCAAATAGACAAAATAAAGTATTGTGCTATTTTTTGCAGCTGGGCACTTAAACAAGATTTTTTCCCCTCAGGCCACACAGGAAATCTGTCACACACACAGAACTGAACTTAGATCTCCTAAATCACCAGTGTCTTAAGAATGTCATTCCTCCACACTTAAAGACAGAATTTGACAGTGCCATTTTTACTGCTACTTAGGAGTAATAGTAAACAAATTATTCATTAGTAATGGATATTTTCAGGTACTTCATCAATCTTAGCCCACATTAGAGTGACATACCCATCATGTCTACTTTTCTTAGCAGATAAATCATCTCCTGTTGCAGGTCTCCTCTTTTTCCTTGGAGGCATCACTTTACTAAAGCAGTCTGATGAACTGCAAGATCGAAGACTTCCTATGGAGGGAATAAACACACCAGACAAGGAATGAAACAGCTCAAAAACAGGGAACTAGGTCCATTACTAGGTACATTTGAGAAAAATTAAAGATTAGCAAACTGACTTGAATTAAAAAACTTAAATTTTAAAGTTACAAAATACTGCATCTATCAAAAGAAAATCTATCTTGTTTTTATGTGATGGTATTTCAGATATTCTGACAAGTAATACAAGAACAGACTGCAGTTTCTTGTACTGTTTTCAAATCTATTTAATATAAATAATGACCATGAATCTCTTCTTGAGTCAGTCTGTTTCAGAGCCTTAGAGAAGCAACTCTTGGTGCTTTTTCAAACCAGAATGTCTGAGTTTTGCCCATCACTTTTTGAAATAAAGAGCAAGCCCAATAACTAAGAGATAATATTTCTTAGACCCACCCTCTCCCATTTAATTTCTGAGACAAAAAGTTCTTTATCTGTAGCTCAGAAAGAGTAGGAAGTGCTTTATATAAAGGGGCTACCATGAGAGAGCACTGATATCACTTTGCTTTGGCTGCTCCACTTATCTTAGCAGCAACACTGTCAAACTTTAAAAAGAGTCTGTCCAACCCATATCAAACAGAAATAAAGCCCTCACATGGAACTGAAAAAGTTGGAGGACAGACAACATGAGAGTCATTACAGCTCTGAACATCAGAAAAAAAAACAAATGGGAAAATGCAATAGGGAGGGTATGAAAACCACAAAGGCAAAAAGATGTCAAGTTAAAAAAACTGCAAAAGAGGATCAGATCAATCTTTAATTCACCTTCTCTATACCTCTTATTACACCCAAGATTATTCATACTACTGTATAACCTCATATAATCCTTTAAATGGGTAGTTACTTACTTGCATCTTAAAAAGCAAAAATAAAGTTTTATGGCCCTTTTAAGCCAACACAAAGGCATAGATTTTATTTGGATACCCAAACGTCATTAACAGTCTAAGGAAATCTGGCTAATGCTTATACTGATGTTTACATATATAGAGATGCCATCATTTGTACGGCATAATACAGCTTTCTGTTATATTCACCATACAGTAAGGTATTCAAGCTAGCTTTCTGTATGAACATAAAGTGGCTTGGTTTCTACTGATCAAGCTTTTCTACCCATTATTCTTTTCTTGGCCTTGCTTTTATACACACTGTTTGAGAGAGAAAGAAACAATTTTCTTTATTTAAAAAAATTTCCCTAGCTTGTGATGTTACACTCTCCTTCAAACTTTGACATTGCTTCATCCAATATTAAAGTTAGAATAGTTTTGCTATATTTGTATCATTCCCAGCTCATCTGCATGTAAGGATTAGAATGTAACAGCTGCTGCCCTTTGGAAATGGCTCCAAAAACATATGTATCTGTACCCTCAGGTGCCCAAGAGGTTAGTAGGAGCTTGTCCCTGGTTACAGATATTAGAGAAAAGCAACACAGTTCTAGAAAGATCACCTGAAGTACCTTATTATGAAAGGAAAATAATAAATTAAGATTTTTTTTTTTTTTAACTATTAAATGCATCTGAAACGGAAAACAAATCAAGGGACCGTGTCTAAAGCTCCAATAGACTTAAAACACTTAAGAAACTGAAGTCATTACGTTACATAAATTTGTGGATTTTGATTTGCACAATCTATACATTTTTCTTGACTTTTTAAAGTCACATTCCAGCACGTTTTTCCAAGAAAAGGAAATATTAACACTTGCATAAACTGAAAATCTTAAGATGACAGCAGGACTGAACACCTGGTTAGAGAAGAACAAGACATCAAGACATACGAATTCTACCCCAAACAGTTACTTAACAAATGAAAAAAGAATACTTAGATCATTTTAATATGACTAACATTCAAGTGTATTTTAGCCAACAAGATGGTAACTGATGGTTGACCTATAGCATCTCTTCCAGAAAAAGACATAAAATATTTATTTATAGATGACAGAAGCTAGAACATCCCAGGTGAATTGTTCCAATGGCTAGTTACTGTTCGTTAAGAACTTACACTTTATTCTTGGTCAGTATTTGTCTCCTTTCAATTTTCAGCCATTGGGAGAAGAGGTAAGCCCAGGTAGCACATAAATTGTAAGGCAACTACAACAAAAAGAAAATCTGAAGGAGGAATACTAGTAGAGAATGCCCCGAGAGACCAAGGGCCACAGGTAAAGGGAGCATGAAAAGAATGGTTGTTCCTTAAGGATACAATCCTTAAGGCTCAGAGAAAATCCATTCCCTTATGGAGAAAAAGTAGTAGAAGAGTCAACAAAACCCTCCTGGCTAAGCACGGAAGTTGCAGCAATCCTACAGAAAAACAAAGAGGCATACAAACAATGGAAGTTTGGGGAAGCCTCTAAGGAAGCCTACTTGACAACGGCCTGCACTTGTAGAAAACAGATTAGGCAAGCTAGGGCAGAAACCAAACAAAACTAGCTACAAGAATCAAGGACAACAAGAAGTCCTTCTTTAGCTACATAGGGAATAAAAGGAAAACTAATGGGAGCATGGGGCCATTGCTCAATGCCTCAGGATACCTGGTCACTACCACTCAGGAAAAAACGGAACTCCTAAATGACTACTTTGCTTCAGTCTTTCACAAGACCAAGGGGAACAGCATGCCAGGTAGCGCACAGAATGAGCAGGGCAGGATTGACACTGTTCCCACCATTGCCATAGAACTGGTGTATGATCAATTACAGAAATTAGACGTATATAAATCAGCTGGACCAGATGAACTCCACCCAAGACTGCTGCAAGAGTTGGCCGAAGTAGTCGCAGAGCCCCTTTTCAAAAATCACGGGCCTCTGGAGAAATCCCAGAGGACTGGAAGGGGGCCAGCATTCTGCCCATCTTCAAGAAAGGGAAATGTGAAGACCTGTGAAACTACAGGCCAATGAGCTTAACTTTTATTCCAGGGAAAATCCTAGAAACATTCATCAAAAAGGCTATATGTGACAAGCTTGCAGAAAGCATGATACTGAATGACAGCCAGCATGGCTTCGTCGCAGGCAGGTCTTGTTTGACCAACCTCATTTCTTTCTATGATCAGGTGACTCGTCACCTGGACAAGAGAAAAGCAGTTGATATCATATCTTGACTTCCAGAAAGCCTTTGACCTGGCACCCTACAAGGTACTGATCAGAAAACTGGAAGACATCAGGCTCAACTGTGGGACCATTAAGTGGGTGCGAAACTGGTTGCAGGGTAGGACACAGAGTCCAAATGAATGGATCGGTGTCCTCCTGGTGAGATGTGGGCAGCGACATATCCCAGGGGTTGGTACTTGGCCTAATGCTGTTCAATATCTTCATCAATGACTTGGAAGAGGGGGTGAAAAGCCCATTGACCAAGTTCACAGACAACACCAAGATATGGGGTTGTGCGGACACACCTGCAGATAGGCTGCAGATACAAGCAGACCTAGACAGGCTGGCATGTTGGGCAGAACAGAACCAGATGAGGTTCAACACAGAGAAATGCGAAGTGGTGCATCTGGGAAGGAAGAACCCCCAGCACACCTACAGGCTGGGCATCGCTAACCTGACCAGCACTACAAATGAAAGGGATCTGGGGGTAGCAATAGACCCCAGCATGAATATGAGCCAGCAATGAGACGCAGTAGCCACCAGGGCCAATAAAATCAATCAATGAATCTCCAGTAAATCCAAAGAAGTGATTCTCCCACTTTACTTAACATTAGTGCAGCAGCAGCTGGAGTACTGCGTCCAGTTCTGGGCGCCGCACTTCAACAAGGACGTGCTAAAGCTCAAGAGGGTCCAGGGAAGGGCCACCCACATGATCAGGGACTTGCATGGCAAGCCACATGAGGAGAGACTGAGGGATCTTGGATTCTTCATCCTAAAGAAAAGAGGGTTGAGAGGGAACCTGATTGCTGCTTACTGCTATATCAGAGGCGTACATCAGGGGCTCAGTGAACAACTGTTCACCAGGGCACCCTGGGGGAAAACTAGAAACAACAGCTACAAACTCCTGGAAGATAGTTTCAGGCTGAACATAAAGAAAAACCTCTTTACAACTAGCGTGTCCAGACTATGGAACAAGCTCCCCTCAGAGGTGGTGCAATCATCTACCCTAGAGGTCTTCAAGAGAAGAGTGGATGGTCACCTGGCTGGGACTGTCTGACCCCAGATGTCTTTCCTGCTCATGCAGGGGGCTGGACCCAATGATCCTTCGGGGTCCCTTCCAGCCTTATTATTCTATGATTCTAATGTATGTCCAAGTACTCTTAAAGAACAATGCCTTGTCAGCTACCATGTCTGTTCTTGAGATTATTAGTTTTATTTGGACTAAATTTTTGACTGAACTTTACTGAATGACTACCTACAAACTACAAGAAACTACGAACACAGAAGTTTTGTTTTAAAAATGTTTTATTTTTATTTTTGGATGATGTTCAATGTCATGGGTTTTAAGTATTTTGGTTTAATGGATCCTTATCTGGTTTCTCTATCTGAACATAAAGTCTATCAGTTCTTTTAAAGCAAGTGTTAATAGAGTTTGTTCACTTACCGAGGAATTAATATGAACACTTCCTGTGCAGACTGTCTTGTTTTAAAGTAATTTCTATCTCCAACTTTCTCTTATGATAAGTTATAGTCTGATTGCCCTCTGAATATACACACAACACCCACTGACTTCAATAATCTCATGAAATTCTTGACAGGAAAATTACTTAACTTCTTCAGTGAAAGAGTTGTAGGTATCTTGAAAGATTCTTACTCCTCAATCTCCACTCACGACTGACAGAATTTTCCTAGTTCTTTATGATTTCTGACACTTGAAGCAAGCATTTGCAAGGCAGAGCTTCCAAGTGGCACCACCAACCCAAAGCCCTGCCAAAGATGAATACTGTTTCAAACACACTCTTCAGTTCCCTCAAATGTAGAGGAGAGGAAGTTCTCAGAAATAAACACTCAAGATAATCAATTAAGATCTGAAAAGGACACAGAAAAGCAAAGTGCAAGATATACACTCCATAAGAGTGGGACAGTCCTCAAACATCAGGAGAGGTTAGCAGGTGAATGATAATGTTACCAATGGTATCTTTAGAGAAGTAGAAGCCCTACGTATAATGTTCACCTTCTCCAATAAAAAAAAACCTGTAAGCATCCTGCTTTGCTTTCCTAGCAATTAAACAGTTTCAAGAATGTCCAATAAGAAAAGTGGGAAAATTTGGCAGATATGTAATAAAAAGAAGAGTCAGCATTATTTTGTTAGTGCAATAGGCCTCTACATGATGTTGCACTGTTAACACTGAAGCAATTGCTTTGAAAAAACAAAAAAGATGTTCTGCCATTAAGTGAGCAGTAGCAACAAGGCTAATCAAAATTCCTAACAAGCTAGGGTTTTTTTCTAAAACCAAGTAAGAAACCTAACAAATACATCAAAACCTCAAGTGCAGCAAACATGAAAATGAGAACAAATTCAGCAAGATAGCGGCCTATTCTATCCTTCATTCTGCTTCAGAAGTATTTTCTTCCTGACTTCAAATTCAAGCTGTAAAAATTTGAATTTACAAGAAAAGTATACGTATAAGACCCTGATCCTGCAAGCACATAAATTTAAAAAATTTAACTATAGTACTTTTGCACATGATACAAAATTAAATAGTGACATTTAAAAAGGGCACTAATAATTTCTGTCATTACAAACTTTAGCCTTACATTTTCAACTTTAAACTAAGTTAAAAAATGATGCTGTCTTAAATGCAGTGTAATGGATTTAAATCTACTTTGTAACAACATTAACCAGTAGATGGATACCACAAGAAGCAATAAAGTGTGCAGACTTCAGGGCTTGTCTTCTTCAAAAGGTCAAAGGATTCTCAGAATAATTAAGCATATTGTGAAGAGAAACCTTGATATACACGTTAGCAAGAAAATAACATTTAAATGAAGACCAGATCCATTAACATGGCTATCAAACAGCAGCTAAGAGTAGTGTCAAACAAGTCCATAGAACAGAGCCCTTTAAAATTTATTACAGGCAGTCCTCAGACTTACAACACAATTGGTTCCTGAAAACTGGCTCAAGTCAAAATATTGTAACTCAGAACCGATTCTCCCATAGAAACAGTGTTATAAATGGAGGACTGGTTCCTTTATGAAGGTTAACATAGATGCACCCAGCTGGTAAGTCTGTTGTGAGGAGGGGGAGGGAAGGAGTGTGCGTGTGTTGGGGGGCCGGGGTGGGGTAGATCAACCAATGCTGCTATCGCAAGGGAGGAATTGGGGCTGGGGCTCGGACCTGAGCTGGGGCAAGCACTGGCCAGGGAGGGTGCGGGGCAGCTTGTGCCACTGCGTGTCGCTGTTCCAGGAGCTGCTCATGTGGCAGCTTGCCTGGCAGCTCTCGCCACAGCTCCCACTGCTAGTCCCGGAGGGCATGGGTCAGGGGTGTGTGCCCCAGGACCTGTACAGGACAGATGGGGCCAGGGTTGCACCAGGCTGCGCTTAAGGCAAAAGGCTCTAGGAACGGGCTGGTGCAAGGCTGGCACAAGACTGAGCCACTGCACTGCCTCCAGACAAGCAACATGCAGCGGCAGGAGCCAGCCCGGCCTCCCCATGCCTCCCGGACGAGCAGCAGCTTCACCCCAGCTGGGTGAGCGGCGGCAGGGCACGTGCCACTCAAAAACTCACTGCAACCCCCCGATAACCCCCGCTCCGCCACCTGCCCCACCCCAGTCCAGAGGCACATGCCTCTCAATGCTCTGCCAACACTCACCCAGCTAAGGCGAAGCCACTGCTCGTCCGGGAGGTGCAGCAAGACCAGGCTGGCTCTCACCACTGCGTGCTGCTTGTCTGGCTTGGTAAGCAGTGGAGGAGCATAGCCCCCGCTCCCAGAGCTTCTGCCTTCCACCTGGAGCGCAACCTGGTGCAGTCCTGGCCCTGCAAACCCCACGCAGATCCTGGGGCACACCCCCCCCATCCCACACCCTCCTGGACCGGCAGCAGGAGCAGCAGCAAGAGCTACTTGACAAGTCGCCACACGAGCAGCTTCCAGATCAGTGGTGCACAGTGGTGCCCCACCCCGTCCCTGGGCAGTGCTTGCTGCAGCCCAGGTCCCGGTCCCAGCCCCAATACCTCCCTCGCTGTGGGAGGCACTGATCTGCCCTCCCACATCCCTTCCCTCCCCCGCACCACAACAGACTTACCAGCTAGACACAGCTGTGTCAACTGTGGTAAAGGCAAAACCAACATGGGAACCTCGACCCACAGTGTCAATTTACAAATGTCCTAACTCCAAAAGTCATAAATCAAGGACTGCCTCCATATGCAAATCAAGTCAACACATCCTGAAACTCAGTCACCATGATCTGCAGTCAGTATTTTTTAGCCAGCAGAAAAATGACCTTTCAACTAAAAAGCTGAAGCCCACAGCAATCAAGCAGGTCAAAAGTATTTTCATTAAATGTGTTGATCTTTAAGGAGGTCTTTCAAAAACATAACGTCTTGAAAGAATATGACAACACAGATCTGCAGAGGTATTGATCAGTGTGTAAAATGCCAGAGAGCTCATGGACATACATTTGTCCGCACTAATAGGAATCCTTCTGTCTAAATCAGAAAATATATGCAAAATCTACTACAACTTTTTTCACCAGTTCATTCAACACATGACGCACATCTATGGCAAACTCCTAGTTTGGGGTGCTTGGCACAGGGACCTCTCACTAGCAACTCTTATATTTCCATTTGATTGTAACTCAAGACCAGCCAACAGTTCCTGTAACAGATGTTTTCAATCACACAAATGACATATTTGGAAGACTGGTCTGCCCCAATGCCTTATACTCAGTTGTCTTGGACAACTCAGTCTTGAGCTTCAAGTGCCTGCCTTATTAATTGTTCCAGAAGGACCAATTTTGGACTTAAATTTCCTAAAGAACCTCAAGAAATACTTACAGGCCCATCATACTTTCTTCTGTGCCTAAAATAGCACCTGCAAACATAATTAACAAAGCTACATAATAAGAATGAACTTTGATGGACATGACACAGCATACAGAGGAGACAAAACAGCTGTTAGGGAGGTTCAATTCCTTAGGCAGGCTCCTTCCTCAATTTTAGTAAAGATAGAGATGACTGGGCTACATGAAGTGCAGCAGTTAGGCCAAGGTGGAGCACAACAGCCAGCAAGGGCCCAGCTTTTGCTGTTTCCATTACTGCTCTTTTAACTTCTCAGAAAACAAGGGGGATTAAATTAGTCTTGTGTTAAAGACCTGAGACCCAGGAGTGAGAGCCACGTTGAGAAAGGGTCTTTTCAAAAATTACTGTTCATAAGTAGTAAAAAGATGGAAACAATTACTGTATTTCCTTGAATACAGGACAAGGTTCCCCTCCCATCAATCAGCATGGGAAAACAAGCCCCTTGTCTTATATTTGCGCAAAAGGAAACCTCATTAAATACATTATCATTAAACTGCTTCCAAAAGCAGCATGTGTTCAGTAATGGAAACCAACAACAAAGCTAATTAAATAAAATGCATGGCCCATACTGTGCAAACGTAATGATGGGAACCTTTTTTTATTATTATTATTCTCAACATTTTATTAAAAACCAAAACTTCTTATATTTACAAATAGCAAACATTATATAATCCAACAAAGCTTCATAACATATTAACTCCTCTTCATCTCTTAACAGTTTACAATAACATTATCTCGTTCCACAACTATCCCTTTTCCTAGCCTCCCCCCTCTCTCTCGCCTCACTATTTCAGGCACTCCCTCAAGTGAAATACATATTTTCATTTACCTTTCCTCCACATCTCCTCCCTCTTACTCTCATCTTCCTCCTCCTCATCCCTTTGCATGTAATATCTGAGCTCAAACAGGGCTAGCTATAAACATTCTTTCATAGTAAAATCCATTCCCTTCATGATGAGACAGTTCCTCACTTTCCACAGTGCTGCATTAACAAAGATCACCCATGCCTGTACCTTCCCTTTTTCCTGCCCTTTCTTAACCAACCCATACATCGCTGTCTCAAAATTTCTTATCATTCACTTCTAAAATGTTTACAAATCTCTTGTGCTTTCCTCCAAACCTCCTGTGCAAAGCTGCATTCCCAAAATACATGGACCACCGATTCTTCCCCCACACACTTCTCCCATGGGCATTTTGCTGTTTTTTCAAAACCCCACCTTACATTCCATCTCTCTGACTGTTAAAATCTTCCTCACCATTCTCCACAACAGCTCTACATGTTCCCCTTTTAAATCTTCCCCCATTACCCTTTTCTCCACATTCACTTTGCTTGATGCTCCGACAAATCACTTCAGTTACTTTGTCTTTTCCCTCTTAGTTCCTTCAAAATCCTTCCCTTTTCTTTCAAACCTTGTATCCCCAGCCCTTCGAAACCTCATGCTTTAATACAATTTTCTGCTCTCCCACAATATATCAACAATGTCCAAGCCCACTTCCCCTTCCACCCTGTCCCATATAGACCTATCCTCCACAAACAGTTCCTCACACAAAATCTGCAAAAATTTCCCACTTTCCCGCTTTCTTCTGATGCTTCCCCCATTATCATTCTAACAAAGTGTGTGTAGATAAAAGTTTTTCAAATGTAGATAAAAGTGTTTTCAAATTTGCACCTCACTTCCACATGCTCAGGAAGAGCAGGACTTGATAATAAAGGTGAGTGGGAACAGGCTGCAGGGGGAAGAAGTTGCGGGGGAGAGAGCAAGAAGGGCACCTGACCCCACCCTCCCCAGATATATTTTCCCTGCTATAGGAGTGGGAAGAGATTAAATTCAAGGCAAACCTCCAATAAATAGATTTTACACCTGGAAAACTGTAACATATTTATACATTTTCCATATACAGAACCTAATTGTTCGGGGGTCATCTTCTATTCAGGGTCGCCTTATATCTGAGTAAGTATAGGAAGACCTTTTACCACTGGTAAATTTAGAAACAAATATCTTTTTTAAAAGCACTTGTTTAAAAACAAAACAAATCTGCTTTGATTCTTTTCTAGGAGATATTCATTTAGATGTGTGAAGCATTCATTTGAATATTTTTCATGAGCTTTCCTTTAATTAACACACTTCAATTACTACAGTATGTTTCTAGTATGTATTTATTCAGTACCTGTCTGGTGATCGTCTTGACCAACGTCTTCTGTCAGATTCTGCAAGACATTTTGATTAATGCAATTAAAGGATACGATTGCTTGGCTGTTCAGAATTTAAGCACTACTTGATAGCCCATTTCATTTTTATAAATTTAGTTAAGGTTACATTAAATGTTTCTAGTCTGGCCACATACTGACATTCAGTTTCTATTGGAAGAGTCATTGTTCTCCCAGTGGAAACCATGAGCGCACAGATGTTCAGGATTTTTCTCCAAGAACAAAAATGGCTGCCTTGGGAGAAAAATAACCAGGGAAGAACCACAGTTAAAAATCACTCCCAGGAGAATTTCTCCTGGGACAGTAAACATGTATACACTTTCCCTTCTGAGAGAAGCTGCATCACAGTCCTCCAGCATCCCAGGGTATTTTGTTCCTACCCCCTCTCCCACAGAGGAAGTCTGTCACTCAGGATACACTGTATTGTTCTAGCTGAGCAGGGAACAGAACATGCTCCCTTGCACAATCCCCACATGTTGTGTGTTGCAGGGAGACACAGGCTGACCTTGAGCAGTCTAGGGTCAGCCAAGCAGGTATGCCCTGTGCACTAGTGCCGTTTATCTCCAGGCAGATGGAGAGAGCCTGCAGAGCATGCTGAGATGTGTGCACAGGGGCCCCCTGGCTCTGCAGCATCTGCACTGCAAGCTCTCTGCTCCAGTGTTTGAATGTCTATTCAAGTCTCCAGTTAAGTTTTTCTACCAGGAAAACAAACTTGGGAAAATTCTTCCAGATAATTTGCATGTGTGTACGTGGAATCCATTTTCAAGTTGTTCTGTATTTTTTGTAACTATACCCTTATGAGATGAAATGTTCTAGGCTTAGAATGTACCAATGGTAATTTTCCTTAATATTTTAAAGCTTAATCAAACACTATTCAGCTGGTTGAGAGAGAGAGCTCATTATAAAATACCTACAATGCTGTTTTAAATTTTTCTACTGCTGAAAGAACTACTAGCTAGCTGTGAAAAAAAAAAGGTGAAATACAATACAAATATAACTCCAATTTAGCAAAAGTAGCATTACGTGTTCCTAGGAAAACTAATAAAATGGACTAAATTATGAGCCCTTAAGAAAAACTCTAATCTGAACACACATTTTGATAAAACTCATGAAGCGGACAACTGAAAAAGGTTATGCTGTGCATGGATCCACAGCTAGCTACAATGCAGAGTTGAAAGTTTAGTGATTATGCATAACAAATGAGGCAAGCATCTTGAAGAATCTGACAAAGCTGAAAGCTGTAGACACAAGCACTATGCATACACCACAGTACACATGAAAGCTTGTGTGGAACCTGATTATGAGTCAACAGCTCCACTGAACACAGCTCAACTTAATTCCAACTCCTTGGCTAAGTACAGACAGTCAAAAAGCCTGAACCTAATTGATTCAATCTTTGCAGGTTAGTCTAACCTGTGTAGATTGAACCAATTTGCAACTAAATAGGGATTCACTTTTGATTCCGGAAATGCAGCCACATGCCTGTACTGGCTCAGGCCAAGGGGCACTAGAGCAAGCCCTCCCTTCCTTTCAGCAGCAGCCACAAGAGAGGCTGGAGGGAAGCTGACAGGGGGTGGGCCGCTGAATATGATTGGGGAAGGGTTTAAACCCCCGCCCTGGCCTGCAGGGACCCCAGGTGGGGTGTGCCAGGAGGGGGAAGGGGAAAGCAGCCCTTCCCAGAGCAGGTTTGTCCCGGAGTGAGGAGCATGACCAGACACCAGCCAGGGCAGCCTCAGGCAAGCTGGGGGAAGAAGGGGGATTAAACTCCCATCTCCCCTCTCTCCCAGCAGCACAGGGACCCTAACCAAGGTCTGCCCAGCTTTCTAACCCGCTGGCTGCTTACACAGTGGGAGGCTTGGCCAGAGCTGGGCAGGGCAGCAGCCTCAGGTAAAGCTGAAGCAGAGACGAGGATTAAACTCCCCTCGCGGGCACAGGCACCACAGCTGGTATCAGCTTGGCTTTCCACCCTGCTGGCCGATTGCATGGTGAGGGGCATTGCCACAGCCGGCTGGCATGGCTCTACCATCACCTGCCTCACCTGGGGCTGGGACTAGGACTGTAGGGTCCCACAGGTGCTGATGAAGGTGGGTTTGGAGGGGCTGGGCTGTGGGGGCAGGGCCCTTCTCAGCCAGCTGTGGCTTGACCTGGGGCTGCAGGAGCTGGGCACCTGGATTGCTCCTGGCTCTCCGCACCCAGGCTGGGCTGAGCTGTCATGGAGCCACAGCCAGCTGGGAAGGCCCCTGCCCCCTCAGCCCAGCCCAACCTGTGCTGGTCCCTCTGCACCCACCCTCAGCAGCACCTGCAGCCAGCCTGGTTCAGCCCCAGGTGAGGCAGGCAAATAGCAGGCCAAGACCCTTCCCAGCCAGCTGCAGCTTGGTGACAGCCCAGCCTGGAGCACATGGGTGGCAGCTGGCTGGGTAGCAGCATGGAGATGATGCCTCTGCAGCTGCGGGTGGGCACCCTGGCACCTGGACTGGCTGCATGGGACAAGTCCTTCATGCCCACAGCTAACTGGGCTGGCTCAGAGGTGCCAGCGGGCCTGAAGCCTGGCGGTTGCCTGCTGTGGGGGCTCATCTGCCTGCAACCGCTGTCACGGCCACACCCCCTGCACTGTGCCTGCTCCTCCATCTCATGTAGCAGCTACAAACAGGTAAGCAAGCACCATGGAGGGGGCATGGCGGTAGGCACATGGGCTTGCATGATGGGTAGCTGCCAGGCTCCAGGCCCACCAGCGCTTCCAAGCTGGGCCAGGCAGCCACGGACACAAAGGATTCATCCCACATGGCCAGTCCAGCTGCCAAGGCACCCGCCCACAGCTGTAGGAGCGTCGCCTCTGCACCCCTGCCCAGCCAGCCACTGCCCACGCATGCCAGGCCATCACAGAACTGCAGCCAGCTGGGAAGGGCCCTGCCCCATAACCCAGCCCAGACCAGCCCCACTATCCACTTGCTTCACCCAGGGCTGAGCTGGGTCAGCTGTAGGCACTGCTGAGGGTAGGTGCGGAGGGGCCAGCCTGGATCACAGAGGCAGGGCCCTTCTCATCCAGCTGTGGCTCTGTGACAGCCTGGCCCCGCCGGCATGAGGGGAGCCAGGGGCAACCTAGACACACAGCTTCTGCAGCCCCAATTGAAGCTCCAACTGGCTGGGAAGGCCCCTGTCCCCAAGGCCCAGTCCAGGCCAGTACCTCCACATCCCACCCTCAGCAGCACTCGCAGGCCAGCCTGGCTCAGCCCCAGGCTTGGGCAAGACAAGCAGATGGCAGGGCTATGCTGCCCAGTGTCTGGTCATGCCCCCACCCCTGCTACTGGAGCAGCAAGGGGGGCCAGAGGGGACCATAATAAAGGCTGCTCCACCCTGGCAAAGCAGACCCAGCTGCAGTCCTGGGGGCCGGTGGAAGGGGGGGAAGAGGAGGGGATCGTTCCCTCCTTGCCCCTTCAGCTTAGGGGGCCATGCTGCCAGGCATCTGGCGACAGTCCCACCCTCACTCTGGCTAAAGAACAGAGGGGCAGGGCCAGCCCTGCTCTCTGGAGTAGACCGCACAGACCAGCCCAGGGCTGAAAAGCAGGCTGGGATGCTGGAAGACTTATTTAACTAAAACCAGGAAGGGGTCTGGGACAAAAGTTCCATAAACCAGTTTGACCCAAATCAGTTAAGTCTGATACTACATTCAACCAAGTTTAATTTTAACCAGTTTCAGCCATTTTGAAACTGGGTTATGTGCACTAAACTTCTGTTCTGTTACAGGTTTAGACCAGTTTCTGATCACTTAAAACAATGTGTGTGCAACTTCTGTCCCTGTCCCTGCCCCTTCTGCATACACAAGCAACCTTCACTGCCACTGCCCATCTTTTGATTGTTTAGTTGTAAAACCTGTGAACTTCCTTTTTCTTAATCTGCCCACCATCCCCTCTCCCTAAAAAAATTCTTTGAAATGTAATAATCTAAAGATTTCAAAAGACAAATAAATGCATGCTAGAATAAATAACTAATTAAATTAAGAAATGACATTACCAGCTTATTCAAAGTGTGGTAAATCTTGTGAATATTTGCCAGTGTTGACAGATGAGAGTTCAGCTGAAAATCTAAAGGGGGGGAAAATAATTAGTTTTGTCTCTTATAGTTTCTATAGCTCTAAATGAGATGTAATATATTCATGTTGTTATTAAAAAAACAAACCCTAACATCACCACAAAGCTATGTTGTACAAGCCAAGTTAATACTATTTTTCATCACCTTTATTCCCACCACAGTCTGGGAATTAGTAAGAACTTACAAAAAAATAAAGAATTTTCTTCAAGTATATTCCTGGATCAACTCTACTAAATACAAAATTATTTGCATGCTTTTGAGTCTTGTGCAAGATTCTTAACATGTGTTTGTTTTAAAATTCTTCCCATTCACAAAGGTACATCTGAGGCTCATTCAGAAATAGTAAATAGATTTTTTTTCCCCAACATATCCAAAGTTAAATACTGCTGCTAAAATACAACTGGTTAGGGTGCAAAGCTAGTGGTTAAGTACAGTCTAGGCACTGGGCATGCAATCTGACAAATACATCACTAAGAGCAGGCTAAACCAGGATTCTCAATCCCCAGGCTAGGGCCTGGTGCCGGGCTGTGGCAGACCAGCTGCCGGGCTGGCAAACCATGGCCCCCCAGAACCAGGAGGAGAGGCCACGGCTCCTTCTGCAGGGCCTACGGCAGCACAGGGTTTGGCCCACCTTCTGCCCAAGGGGTGGGGTATCCTTACCTATTTTCCGGCCAGAAATTCCGACCACAGTCAGCTGTGACTGCTGGGCCGCGGCATAAAAAATTTGGGAACCCCTTGGCTAAACAAACATTTGTATGGGATACTTTGGATGGGAATTAACCTATCCTGAGCAGGGAACTGGACCACACAACTTCTTGAGTCCCTTACAGCCCTATTTGTCTGTAAACACTACTGAATATGGTTATTACTATGGTAAGGTTTCCTATGAAATTCAATAAAACTATGTATGGTAGTCTACATTTGCATGATTAAGCCTTACCTGAAGAAACAGCTAACCCTATAAACAGAATACTCCTCCACGAAATTTTGCTTGGCAGGGCCCTATATGCCTAGCTCATACTAGTCATTAAAGCATTCCAGCATGGGAATATTATTCTCTGACCAGATGCTAAAACAAAATGCAAGTGAAAAACATAGTCCTCATACCTCCACTTCAGTATTATAAAACGATTCTCCAAACAAACACTACACAAAGCACAGAGTTTGAGGGTAGACTATACAAGGTATTCAAATTAAGACTACACTAAAAGTACAGCACAATTCAGATTTTTTTCATATAGAACAACACTGCTGTAAACTAATATTAACAAAATGCATTCCCAACTATAGGAATACCTTTTAGACATACAAGTTTGGATTGTCTCATCATAGTGGATAAAACATTAAAGATATCTCTGGAAATCTGAAGAATCATAGACCCCTGGCAGACATTATATTCACCATGCCTTAGGTGTGCCATGTGACAAACTAACATACCAACTGGCCACAGTAAAATTATTGCAAGATACTTCCACATCGCAAAGGGCCCTGAATGACATTAATGTAGTCACACAATTGGGATCTGATTAATTTTATCCCAGATACCAAAATTGCCCTGCTAGCGTTTGTAAGATCCCAATTACAGAACTGCTGGCGCAGTCTCTGATGCTGGATTGCCCGTACATCCAGACCTTTAACAGGCACACCTGCAGTTGGAGATCTAAGCCCCAGGGCACACTGTCAGCTGCAGCCCACCCTTTAAGTGTTTGGGCTTTCAGACACTGAATCATATGTTAAATTTGCAGAGCTCCTGAACCCCCAGCTGCCTAGGGGATAGTTCTGTGCCACAAAGAAATTGCTGTAAAATGAGTAGCTTCTTTGTGGCTTATCTGCCATTTTTAACTGGGTTTAAACAGGTTTAATGTCTGCTGTTATGATTTTTCACGATACTCTCAAAGCACTGGCTGGAATGATCTAGTTCAGGATGGTCCTGCTTTGAGCAGGGGGTTGGATTAGATGGCCTCCTGAGGTCCCTTTCAACCCGAATTTTCTATGATTCTATAATGTTTGATAAACATGTCTGCCAGGGATCATAAAACGTATCTTATATCTAAAGGGAATCACTTTGTTGAACTGTAAATTTGGTTTCACATCAACCCTGCTGTAGCTTAATTTGAGGACAGACATCTGGTCACCAATTTATCAGTTTGGGCTAGTTTGAGTCTTATTATACCAAACTAAATTAAGCCCATTTTTTGTTAGTCAGAACCAAAATTGTGCTCTGCCAGCAAAGAAAGAAAAAGAAAAAAGAAACCCTTACAGCAATAAACTATTTAAAATGGTAATTTTGAAAGCAAAGAAATCATTTAGAGCACTGAAAAGACATAACAAAAGTCAGAAGAACCTTCAGAATGATTACATTATAAATATGTAGTAGTGAAAGAACAGAGTTTCCCAAATTCAGAATTGGGGGCAAAATAAGAGAGACACAGAGAATTACTAGCTGTAATGTAAGAATACATAATTCGGGTGTTGTATCTGTAGTTTAATTTAAAAAACCAGAAAAATGCTCCAAAACATTGCCTGAATTAAGGCCCAGTTATTAACCCTCTTATATAGTTGCCATTAATCCAATAATCATTTGGGACCAAAAGAAATCTCATGAAGTTCAACAAGGACAAGTGCAAAGTCCTGCACTTGGCACAGAACAATCCAATTAACTAGTACAGGCATGGGACCAAATTGGTTAAGCAGCAGCTCTACAGAAGAGGACCTGGGGGTTACAGTGGACAATTATCTGATGAGCCAACAGTGTGCCCTTGTTGCCAAGAAGGCTAATGGTATACTGGGCTGCATTGGCAGGAGTACTGCCAGCAGATCAAGGGAAGAGATTATTACCCTCTATTCAGCACTGGTGAGGCCACATCTAGAGTACTGTGCTATTTGGGGCCCCTGCCACTACAGAAAGGATGTGGACAAATTGGAGAGAGTCCAGCAGAGGGTAACAAAAATGGTGAGGTAGCTGGGGGACATGATTTAGAAGAGGCTGAGTAAACTGGGCTTATTCAATCTGCAGAAAAGAAAACTAAAAGGGGATTTAATAGCAGCCTTCAACTGCCTGAAGGGTGCTTCCAAAGAGGATGAAGCTAGACCAGGGGTGGGCAAAACGCGGCTCGGGGACCAGATGCAGTCCGCCAGGCCATTCTGTCTGGCTTATGGTGCCCCTTAACATTTAGAAAGTTAATATTTATCTGCCCCTGGATGCCTGTCATGCAGCCCTTGACGGCTTGCCAAAACTCAGTAAGCGGCCCTCCACCTGAAATAATTGCCTGTCCCTGAGCTAGACTGTTCTCAGTGGTGGCAGATGACAGAACAAGGAGCAACTGTCTCAAGTTGCAGTAAGAGAAGTTTAGGTTAGATATTAGAAAAAAAACTCTCTCACTAGGAGGGTAGTAAAACACTAGAACAGGTTACCCAGAGAGGTTGTGGCCTCTCCATCCTTGGAGGTATATAAGACATGGCTAGACAAAGCCTTGGCTGGGATGATGTAGTTGAGGATGGTCCTGCTTTGAGCAGGCATTTGGACTAGATGACCTCCTGAGGTCCCTTCCAACCCTAATTTTCTATGATTCACAATATAAATGAAAACAGAGTATATAAAATAAAGGTAAAGAAGCTACATAATGTCAAGATTTGTTGAATGCCCTTCACCAACTACTTGACAATCATTATGAGGAGATATTTGATGTTTCCAGACAAAACACATAATATTTAAGGTACAAGTCATTCTGTACCTCCAAGACCTTCTCAAGCAAAAATGAACAAAGGTCAAACAAAAGCTAGACTGAATGAAATAATGGAATTCTACAATATGTGGGTGAAACATCCAAATTTTAGGCATGTGACTTAAGAAGCGAATCAATCTTCTTCCAGTGTGGCTGCTCTTGCAATACTTCTGGGAGACTGGAGACCCGAGATGTTGCCAAACTACCTGTGCACCTGCAAAATCAATTTAGTTCTGGCTGTCAAAAATATCTTCTTTGGTCTTCAACAAAGAAAAAAAAGGCTAAAAAGAATTAATTTGACAAAACTGTGAGAATTGGAAGATGTCAGAAGTTGAAACCAAATATAACTCCTGGATACACCACAGCCTCACTGTAATCTGATAGTCTTATTTAAAATAAATTAGTAACTGGAAGTCTGAATGCCTCCATTAAAGTATTTGGAATATTCATTTGGGCAAGTGGGAACAATCTATATCTGATACTCACAGCTCCTAACAAATTAATTTAAACTGAATAAGGGCCACATCTAACCTTTATATTTGAAAAAAACTAGCAAAATTCCCATCAAGACATTATTTGGGGATTTTTTTTACATGCCTATTTATTTACAAATCTAGAACAGATAGAAGACTCATCTGAACGCAAATGTTGGCAACAGTCTCCTATGAAACACGGTGATACAGCAAGAAAACTGAGTCACTTGATGTGCCCAGTTTATTTTTCAGCAATGAAATGGCTACGCTTAGATATTGAAACCTACGTGCCATACAAAAAATTAGGCAATGAGTTTGGTGTGAGAGGAGAGAAAAGGAGCATGCTGAAAATATTACTGCTGAACCTGTTCAAATGGAGTATGCTTGGCCAGTGCAGAAAGATATCATCACTGAAATTAAAATTTTTCAAGCTACAATTTAAATTAATTTAAAACAGTTAAGTTCCAATATTTTGAAATGTATGCCTACCTACAGATTCAGGAACAACTGCATATATGGTTTACACTTAGAAAACATTAAAATAAAAACCTGGATTTTAAATTTACCATTACTTTCAATAAGGCCTAAAAGCCACTTTTCAAAATGCATAGTTTCAGAATGCATCACCAAAGCAAAAAAACAAATGAGAGCTATAATCAGGATTGTTTAGGGAAGGGAAAAATCTTCTCCAATGCAAGGTTTCAAGACTAAGATCTAAAGGAGTGCTAGAAACATGTTACCTATTCTCTACAGAAGTAAACCCTTATTTTCAACTAAGCATATGACAACGTTAACACTAAGTGTTAAAAAAGTATGACTTTCCAAAAAAGAAAAAAAAGTTTTCCTGAAAGTTTCCTTTCCACATGTGCATGTTTGTGTGCATGTTTGTAGAGATGCCCAGATACACAGTCCATATTGTATTGACATCAATAAAAAGGAAAATTGAATTATTGGCAATCAGCTTTTTTTGCCTGGTGTGGCTGATAATGTTGCCGATAAATGCCACGTGTATGCGTACAGATGTAGCACATGAGCAACCAGAAGTGCAGCATCCAGCTGATAATTCCTGGGGTGGGGAAGGGAAGACAAGGGAAGGGGCATGAGGAGGCAGATTAAGGCCCCAGTAGTAAGAAAGTGGGGCTGCGCCTGGGGCAGGGGCAGGCACTGTCCAGCCAAAGTGAGGCAGGATGCAGGACGGAGCCAACGGCTTGTCCAAGGGGCATGGGGGGGGCATTCCCACTGCTGTGCACCCCACCCCCCCATGCTTCCCTTGAGGGAATGTGCCTCCCCAGATCTGTGCACAGGGTGCGGCTGGGCTGCCACTGTGTGCTCGGGGCTGGGACTGCTCCGGCCTCATCCCAGCAGCTACGCTCCGGAAGCCGGTGAGCAGTGGCAGTGCTGGAAGTGAGGGCTACACTATAGCCCCCCTCCCACTGCTGCCACCTGCCCTGCCCCACCCAGCCTGAGCGCAGCCACCAGGAAGAGACTGGAGCAGCCCTGGACCCAAGCACGCAGAAGCAACCCACTGTCCCCCTGTGCACAGATCCAGGGGGACACATCCCCCTCACGCCTCCCCTGGTGATGCATGCAGCGGCAGGAGCCATCTCCATCTCCCCGGACAAGCTGCTGGTTCCATCCTGAGCCCTACACCAGCTGGGCAGTGCTTGCCCCTGCCTCTGCCCCACTTCCTCCCTCATTACAGAGGCCCTGATCTGCCCCCACACACATCTTCCCTCCCCCATGCCCCTTCTCCCCAACAGACCTACCTGCTGGACACTGCTCTCCATGCTGCTGGGCTGCATATCGGCAATCAGATCAGTATTGGCCAACATGGCCAGTCAATAATTGGCCGTCGGTATTGGCCCAAAAAATCTTTATTGGTATACCTGTTTGTTTGTTTGAGGTTCAATGCAAAAAGGAACAGCACTTGGGGAAAAACTAAAATGTTCTCTCTCACAGAACAAACACTGAAAGAATTTTAGCATTACATTTAAAATTATGTCACCGCTGAACTGGATTTCAGTCTGTCAAAACACTAATAAAATTTTCAAATCTTGTAACATTAGCCAATTATAAATCCTATATACTGTAGACCTCCGGCATATAAACTTATGTAACCACCTGGAGCATTATCACTGTCCCAAGTCACAAGAGGGTACTGCAATAAAGAATTGCAGAATATTAGACAGGAAGTGAGTATAGGGGACCTTTCTTGTGGGCTGCTGCTTCTGATGGCCTCTTTCCTGGCAGTGGAATATGTAGTGTGGAAACCAATGTCAGCAACAGAGGAAAAGCAGCTGCCCACCTGATGCTGCAGTCCTCTGGACTGGCCCCAATCACCCTCTCTCCTCAGTGGAGTGGGAGGCTGACACTATGTACTGCAGGCGCAGACAATTATGTAGTCTCAAGTGCAAAAGGATGACCCAAGCATCTCTCTGCATATATGAAATGTCTTGCAGACATTAAAAATATTCTTCCTGAGTGTAAATGAAGTTCAAGAATGCACGGCAAATGACAGCAACAATGGCTATGCTTGTAATAAATTACCTTAATCAAAAACCCCTTTTGCTTGTGGGACATCACTATCTGGAAGTGTGGTATATACTAAAGTTCATCTCTTCAGTCATCAAGAAAACAATGGACTTTTCAATTCATATCTAAGACTCACAACAATAACTTCATTTTTAGATAAGCCGACACCTGAATGTCCGCAAAAAAAATAACCAACCTCTCACACAAGCAATGCACACTTCTGGTATTCAATCAATGTAAATGCTGCTTGCCAACAACTTCCACTGTTAAGAACATCATATCAGTTACCCAGCAAATATTCTTGGAGCAAGCCTTTTCCTCACTCCTAATACAAAAGTGTAATGCAAGCTGTGCGAGGGAGAAAAAAAAAAACCCATAAATGAAACACTTTGCCAGGCAGTTATTTACAGATGGAAGCAAAAAAACACACCTCAATGTATTTTTATTTTTTAAACCAGCATTATAACAAGAGAGGACAGATGTACTGAATCAGTTGTGAAATATGTAGAGTACTACAAATGACTGGAAGTACGAAAGTATTTGCTCTGCTAACACTGCCAGTAATATAAAAGCCATCATGGGACATCATAATGAATAAATATCCAAATACTGCTACAAAAGGATGTTTTCGAGGGCCTAAATCTGTCTCTTAATAATTTCATGAAGTTGAGAATACAGGAAAAACTCTATAAGAGACCAAAAAAAAAAGAAATATAGGGAAACTGTTCATGTTACCGTTGCAGTCTGTAAGTAGTAACAGAAAAAAGAGAAGTATGGGAAGATGACATTGTCACATTGAAGTACTCTACAAAAACAAGATGGAAAGCGCGCAGATCCTGATTAAGAAAAAAAGAAGCTCTTCATGAACAGTGATTGATGATCTTAAGGTAGTTAAAAGGTGTACATCACACTGTACATCGTGAGGATGTCTTCTGAGTTCACTTGCAGAACTCTCTAGAGACTCTGCAGAAAATTACTTCAGCAAACACTGTACATGAATCAGACAAAGCATTTGTCAAACGTTCCTCAATTTATGGACAAGATAAAGTGAACCGGTTTTGAACTTCTAAGTTTGGTCTCCACTCAAGTCAAAGTAGTAAAAATAGAGGACTTTATTTGTAGGGAGGAAGAATATAGCTGCCAATCAATTCATATTACTGCAGAACGCTTGGCTCCAAGGTTCAAAAGTAGTAACTTTAGAGATGATAGTATGGTTGTGGCATGACTGGATTACTAAACAAGCAACATCATTTGACTGCATATTGGAAAAGTACTTCCAAATTTTGCAGAACACAAAACTTTTTCAGGTATTTAGTCCAAGAGAATAATCAGGGACTCTATCAGATATACTGATCTGACAACATAAGGCACAGCCTTCATACAACAGAACCTTGGGCTCCTCTTGCTTCTCATCTGCTTCAGATTTTCCATCTTCTGTAGCACGTGAAATAAACTGATTACTGTTTTGAAATATATCCAAAAACATCAAGAAGCAGACTAGCAACTACAAATCTTGAGTTTGACGAAATAGATGAAAATCATAGTGTAAATTCAGAATTGAAATATGTGGTTTTTTAAAGATACAGACATAGACTAGAAAAGTCACAGGAAAAACTTGAGCTATATCAGAATTTCCACGATTACAGGCTTAACTGAGCTGCTTAATTTTAGTGTAGGATGGCTAGTTTTGCTTACAATTATTACATTCTACACTATAAGACTCTTTAATAGTATATAAATAAGCCTGGATATAGACCAGTATATAGTGCTGCCCTTAATGTTGTGCAATATTAACTATATAATGATTTCAGCACAGGAACTTTCATTTTCTGAGGGCCCTCTCTAGAAATGTGTGTTTCCTGTGTATTTGTATTATAACCTGAGGTCTTTACATGTTTCTGAGCCTCACAGATAAAACATTCCTTTATCTTTAAAAAACTGCAATATTGATGCTTTCTAGTTTCACCATTCTACAGCAGGGAAAAATATCAACAGACAAAGAATGCACATAAGTCCTTAAGTACACACCCCTAATGGTAGCTGTATGTGTCATTATTTGAATTTATACTTATTGCACAGAGATACCTAACAGTACTGTGTACATATCAAAGTTAGAAATGATGCAGCTCCCATTTTACAGTAGCAAATAAAGTGTAGTATTGATAAGCAACTAATTACTGCAATTCCACCCTCACACCTTCACTCTCTCCACCCCATTCGCTTTTCATTTTTTTTTTTTTTTTTTTTTTTTGGCAAGAAGAGATCTGTTCTTGAAGGATAAAAAGGGTCCTGAGAATTAGTGTATGCCCTATCTGCAAATAAAGCTGTACGAGTTTAATCTCAAGCATGATTATTAAATCAAGATGATTTAACCAGTGCAAAAGGTTGTGTTCAATTATTTCAGATTACAATTGATTTATTTTGGTTTACCTAAAAATTGATCACGAAGAGACTTGAGATAAATTAAAATAGAGTCACTCCTAAGCCAAAAACTAAGAGTATCCAGAATGGTTTTAAATTTGGTTCAATTAAAACCAGTCAAAATGTGTGCATCAACGAGGCTTAAGTATGGATGCTTTTTAATTTTAGGTAGTTGCTTCTATGTCTGCAGATGCCATGACTTATATACTCATCATGTAATTTTTCTCAACATTCCCAACTGAAATAAAATTACCAAATTGTAGCGTGATACAGCTGGCTCATAATTCAGTTAGAATCAATTATGGCTATGAGCAGTTAGATAAAAACAAGGTCTAGTTCTAGCTTTTCTTTCCTTTCTCTCCAAGCAGTAAATTCATGTACAGTCAATAGCCTTACAGTAACTTTAAGGAAGCAGAGGAAAGACAAAAATCAAAGTGGGTCTCCTGTCAAAAAAAAAAAAAAAATTCAACAAGATTAAGAGGAAAACAGGGAGGATAAATAATACTAAAATTGTTTTTAAAAGCCAAATCCAGAGGGGGGGGGATGGTATTTTAAAGTGTTAGTTGTCAGATAAACCTGAAATAAAGTGTTGAAACTACATGCAATCAAATCCTGCCCAATTCAAAAGAATACAGCAAGGTGAAAAGTAGGAGTGAAGAAAAAGGTCACCTCATTTGCCACTCGAAATTTATTATGTGGCATGTGAAACAATTAAAGAAAGGTTATCTCAATTGTAGGGAACCTACAGAAGATAAGTTGTTTGCTGAGGAAGGAAGATGAAGTTTCCCCCAGAGAGGACTGATATATCATAGGAAAACAAAAAAAATGTAGAAAATTGAAAGCTTTGAGGAAAGAGTAAGAGAGAATAAAGACCTGTATGTTTATGGAAAGATCTGAGTTGCACATAAAGGCATGTGGTATAGAGAACAGCAAATTCACTCTCTGCCGCCCATATCAATAAATGAGAAAAGAAAGTTTATCATTTAGGAAGGATGGAGTGCTGTTATAGCTGGGAATCATGATCCCAGAAATATGCAAGACACCAAAGTTTGTTTAATCACATCTTTAGTGAATCAACTAAATAGCTGGGAAAGATGTTAGTCAAGCTTTCATCCTTCCTAAGCTGCGAAATAGCAGCAGGAAGACTAAACTATATTAACATACAAGATAAATATCAATAAAAGGGAATACCAAACAAATACTGGAATTTAGGAAAACATTTATATTTAAGTATAGAGTGGCAAGGCTATAAATTGCCAGGGAAAAAATGGTCACTGCTAATAATTTTCAAGACTACAGAAAATTTCAAGTTTTTTTCTGGCATTTCTGATCATTTAAGCCCCTCGATGAAGTGAAATCAAGTTATACAAAAGCAGCCCAAAGGGCAGCCCAGGGCAACATCTATTTATTTACATCATAATGTCAACATTTGGAGAGCAAAGCTATTTTGTTAGGCAAGACTTGATTAAAAGGCCCAAAAAGTTTATGAGAGTGAATAAGAAAGAAAGGCATTCTCCTAACTGTCAGGACAAGATACTGAAAGGTACGAAGAGAGGGCAGCAATTAGCAGCTAGAGAATAAAAACATAAGTCTGGTAGTTTTCTACTGAGAATTTTATTTAAAAATTATTTTCAGCAATCATCGTATAACCAATGTTGTCATAAATGAGGGGACACGGACCCTGTTTGTCAGCTATAGCTAGTAGCTTAAAAATAAGAGTTTGCAGTTTATTTTTTCTTCTTAGCAATATATGTTCTGACAAGACTGAACAGAACATACAGTATATGTTTATTTTTTTGTTGGCAAAATGTGAATTGTGGAGAAAATCCTGAGAGATAATTATTACTGTTAACTTGGTGGTACACACTGTTCCCTGTAAAGACCAAAAGAGAATTTTATTCACCAAAACAAACTGTGTATCATTAACTATGTCAGTGGGATCCAACCTTTTTGACAGGTGCGCCACAAGTTACCCTCATGTCCTCTGAGAGCCACCTCAATCCCCTTCCTCTGTCCAACCTGATCTGCATGCTGTTCCCTCCCCAAATGCCCACTCTCTGGCCTCATGACCTGATCTGCTGCATCTGGTGATGTATTACCTGTCCCTCCCCCAACCAGTCAAGTGCCACACACAAGAGGCTGCAGCCTGTGCCACTCCTTACCCTACATGCCCCAGGTTGGCCACCCCTGACCTATGTTCATTACAAGTTCATTTTTATCCTCCTTTACAGGATAAAAGCATCCATTAGCTCCTAGGCCTCGCCTGAATATAAAGAATAACGTTATTATAAATCATATAAATAATGACAAGAATCAGACTGGCCAGAACAATCAAACCCTGTGTTTCTTAGTGCCCCTCCCCCTGATTTTGAGAGATGAGATTGAACAAGCTGATGGTCAGTCTCTAACTGGGGTCAGAATCACCAGGATTGCTCCAAACCCCATTCTGCCCCCAGGGTAAGTAAATTCCCGGGAAGGGAAGGGAAGGGAAGGGAAGGCCAGCCTGTGTTCTCAATCCTGCGACACCAGCCCAGTAGCCAGGGCCCCTCATGGGATGCTATGTGGGAGTAAGCAGCACTGGGGGGTGGGTCGAGGCAGCCCCTGCCAGCCTCCATCCCAGACAGATCCCCGGCCTGGGACAGCTCCTACCTCAGCTGCCCCTCCCCCCTCAACTCCCCCTGAGCAGGATGTTCAGCCCCGCCCCCTTCACCGGGCCCCACCGCCCCGCCCCCAGAGGGGAACGGAGGGGGCGGGGCATGCTGGGAGTGGTAGTCCGCCCACCGCAGCCGGGCTTGCGCCGCGCGGCGACCAGACTCCAACGCCCATAATACACCGCGGCACCCGGTGCCCGACACAGCCCGTTTGCCCCGCACCGGCCGGACACTGGAACCGGGGACGTCGCCTGCCCCGGCCTGGCCCCACCCCGCGCTCGGCCCCGCCCCAGCC
>NW_017729033.1:69504533-69520103 GCF_001723915.1 Gavialis gangeticus | reverse complement strand
GGCCCGGCCCCGCCGCCTGCACAGGGGCTGGGCCCGCGCCCACTGCCTCCCTCCCCTCTCCACCCCCGGCCCAGCCCCAGCCCGGGCCGCACCGTCCCCGCCACTCACTGACAGCCGCGGCATCTGAGTGCATTTTCGTGCGGCGCACACCCGGCACGGCACGGCCCGGCTCCCTCCGCCTCTCCCAATCACAGCGCCCAGGCTCAGAGCCTTCTTGGCCCGCCCCCGCGCACCGCCCGTTGGCTCTCGCAGACTCACGCAGCCGCCCGTCTGGCCGCGCCATTGGGCCCCGCCTCTGTCAGTCTCGCACTGCCCAGCCCACCCCACCTGTCACGCCCCCCTCTGCCACCCTATTGGCCAAAGTCCTGAGTGAATCCCGCCTCCCTCCCAACCTGATTGGATTGTGCTGATGGCAGTTATTTCTGGCTCGGAAAGCGCGTGCAAAGAACACCACTTTGTGTAGCCCGTGGATCTGATTGGGCCAGGAGAGGCTTAGACCACGCCCCCTCCCTAGCGTGATTGGCTAAGAGGGGCAGAGGCAGAGCTACAGGCTCTTAGTGGGCGGGGCTGGAACGGAGCAAGTGCCCCTTGTGGGGGGAGCAAGTGGCCGAAGCGGCGTGGGGGGAGGTGGGCTGGGCGGCTGCTGCGCGTCCGTCCTCGCTGGGGAAAGGACCCCACGTCTGGGCACTGGGGAGGGGAACAGAGGTAGGAGGGCGGGTCTTGCCCGTCCTTCGGCCCCTCTCCTCCCGGCGTCATTTTAATCTAGAACAACGACAGTTTGAACCTTTTTCTTAATAAAATGTCATACGTGTTGGGGCGACAGATGTACATGGGGCTTTTGATGAAACGACTGCACCTCCCAGCTCCTCATTTTCCATTTCTTTAAAATGGGAATCCAAGCCCCATGGGTGTTGCCCCTGCCATGTACCTGCTGTCCTGTAGGGAATACAGCTTGGGTGAGGCAGTGGAAAAACCAATGCAGATTCATTACAGTGCATGTGCGCAAGGGAGAAGAAATGCTATCAATCTGTTTTCCTGCTATAACAGCCTTTAGCTGCTGCCAGCTCATGTGGGACTTAGTCTTGTAGCTGTTGTAGAAATTGCGATGGTGTTCACAGGACCTTATGGAGGGTTGTTATAGAAGCACATAGTAGGATTGCGCTTTAGCCTTTAAATGTCTTAAGAAATGATTCCAGCAAGACTAAATTACAAGAAAGTCAATACAGCGAAGGAGTCCAAAGTTAGGAAACAGCAGGTTCATAGTATTTCTGCTTTCTTCTGCATACGTATCAAAGTCCTTAACAGTCTTTCAAGCCTGGGAGGGGGTTGACTCCATCCCCTGCTTTTGCTTCCACCAGGTGGTCTCAGCTGGCCCCCTTCAGACTGATGGTGGCCAGGGATGCATCTGCTGTAGACCTGGACATCTGCCCTTGACCATTGGATGTTGCTGGATCTTGTGGCAAAGCCAGAAATAGAGTCCACTACAAGCCTATTGCACCTATTAAAGAGCCTTCTTTCCTGCACATGCACAACTAATATTTGTTGAACAAGTTTAGATGCTAACTCTGAAGGTAGAGCACGCTACATTATATCTACATAAAAGTTGTTATAAAATCATAAATTTTGTGCCACATTGCCAAGGCTAGTAAAAACAGGATTTTTTTTCTGTTTGCAAGTGGTATTTTCCCTGCTTTCATTATCTTTTATATTTTAGCAATTGGCATTCATGCTACATCACTACCGTGCCAGAAAATTCCAGCACTCAAGTAAAGGCAGCAGCAGCAAATCCTGATTTCTTATGCCTTGCTTTTCTGTATAGGATATTCATCATAACAGCAAGTCTAAACTACCTTCACAACTCTTGGCAAGCAAAAGGGGCACAGAAAATTGAATAATTCTTCATTTCTTAATCTCTTCTTCCCATTGCTCCAACTATATCTCCATGACACTTACATTGGATGCAAGAGGACCTTTGTCTTCTTATATTCATGCTGCTTATTGGTTTTAATTAATAGTTAAAATGACTAATACACAAAGGAAACCATAGATTGTACAAGGTATGGGCCAAGTTGCAGAGGGTAACAGAAATCAAAGTTGCCTTTACTTCTCTCTTGCCATCAAAAACATGGAGAAGAAAACTGAAACATGGTTTTCCTCTGTCACTTCAAGCATTGACCCAATTTTCTGGGAATCATGCTGTAAATTGCTGAAGACACCAAGTGTCTACAAAGCAGTTGCTTATCTCTTGCGTTGCTTAAAGCCAGGCTTGAAAATAATTTGGCTCCAGGAAACAATCATAGGGGTACAAAAAATTCCACATTTTAAAATTAAGATGATGTTGGGAACTGCATTGGAAAAAGCAACTGAATCACAGCAGCAGAACAACAAGATGAGACAGAGAGAAGCAAAATACATACAGAAAATATAATGGCCACTGGTCTCAGTAACTAATGGCAGGGCTGTCCAATGCATCCCCTGGGCTTCCCACTCAGCCACCACTATTCCTTGGTCTGGCTACAGCAGCAGCCCAGGTCTTGGGGCTCCCCCTCACTTCTGTTGCTGCCTGACCCAACCCCAAGGGGCAGTTGCCCATGGCAACAGCACAGCCCATGGTCTTGGGCAAGCTGGCAGCCTGAATGCTAATGCAGCACAGTGCCAAAGGAGTCAAGTAGCTACAGATGAGGCAGGGGCTTGCGCCATGTAGGGGGTGGTGGATGGGCATGCCCACACCTCCACACATACAGTGCAGCAGGGTGGGGAAGTATTTGTCTGCAGAATGCAGAATAGAGGTGGGAAAAATATGGCCTGTGGGCCAGATGCAGCCCACCAACTCATTGGATCCATCCCATGGCTGTCCCCCTGGCACTCTGCATGCGCCCAAGCTCTGCCTGAGGCAGCCAGTGCTGCGTTCTTGCCCATTTCTGCTGGCCCTGGCCCTGGCCCTGGCCCTGGCCCTGGTCCCAGCCAGTGTGCACAGCTTCTGACAGGGCTGCCTCCCAGGTGCTGCTGGGCTCCTCTCACCTCCAGCAGTGGCTCCTGCCCCTGCTGCACCACTCTGGGTGGCGAGGAAGTTGCAGTTGGGCAGCTCCTGCCCCAGCACATGGGGGTCTGGCTCCAGCTCCTGGCATGGACAAGCAGAGTGAGTAGAAGCCAGCTGGGAGCTGGAGCCAGAGCGCTGTGCACTGGGGCAGGAGCCACCCAGCTGAAACTTCCTCCCCACCGAGACTGGCGCAGCAGGGACAGGAGCAAAAGTAGGAGCTGTTGATGGAGATGAGAGGAGCCAAGCAGCACCCAGGCAGCTGCAGCCATAGCAGAAGCAGCCCCACTAGAAGTTGTGTATGCTGGCTGGGGTGGGTGTGGGCAGGAGCATGGTGCTGACTGCCCAGGATGGGACCACAAAGTTCTCGGCCCCATACGGACAGCCACAGGGGCAGCTGTGGACCACGCCACCAGGGCAAGCTCTGCTGCATGCGCCCCTTGCCCCCTCCCTCCTTTCCTCCCTCCTGGGTGGCTCCCAGGACCTAGCACCTAGGCAGCGCCACCCCCCCATGCACACCCCCCCAACACACTACCCACACATCTCCCACAGGGCAGGGGTATGCAAGCAGCAGATAATAGCTCTGCCCTGAGCCCTGGCCCTGCACATCCCTTCCCCACAGCCATGCCCCATGATCCTAGCCTCCTGGCCATCCTGCTCCTAAACACCACTCCCCACCCCACTACAGTCCCATCCCACATAGGGAGTTTTGGTGAGTTGTTGCGGGGGGGAGGGGTGCTGACCCAGCCCATGACAGCGCATCAGAACTCCCTATGAGGTCTGTGGCCTCAAATAATTACCCACCCCTGGTGTAGAGGTTTGGGGGGCACCCATCTGCTCACGTACATGGTGCAATGGGGTGGGAGGTACCCACCCACATACGTATATGACATGCAATCTGGGGGGCCCATGGCCCCCACAGTGTATGGTCCCTGCTGGTGTGGGCTGTAGGGCATGCAGCTCCTAGCCACTTAGAAGTTGAACAGCCCTGATTTAGGAGTATAGAAATTTGTCTGGTGCCCAGTACAAATATAGTTTTACATGGTGCTTCTGAAAAGATTACTCAGTTTAGGAATTGCAACAAAATTCCACAAGAGTGAGCTGTGTTCATGTCTAAACTCATATTTATTCATATATTACTCTCCAGGATGAAGAAGGCCCCTATTGGTTGAGAGGGAGTACCACATTCTATGTAACTGATTTCATATCATTCAACTCAGAATACAGGCAGACATCACAGTTGCCCCATTCCAAAAATGTCACTGATTGGAAACCTGTTCACATTTGTCCATGGGCAGAAGTGTCCACATGTACACTGCTATGGGTTCTAAGTAGAACCCACACATTCTAGGGGCTGCACTGCTGCTGACCCACCAATGAGGAGGTAGAGTACCCAGACCATCAAGCCTTCCAGTGCTTAAAGTTTCCCCAAGATTCCACTAGAAAGGGAGGAAAACCTGGATTAGCTGGTTGCCAAAAAAGAGGAAGACATTATGGTGTCCAATTGCAGTTTCTCTTCCCCTTCTCAGAATTAAAAAAATAAGATGGATAGAGTTTAATAAAGATTATAATTGCACTTTACAAAAACCTCTGTGATAGCTTCTTGACTGGGCATGCACAAATGTATGTGGGGTGGTAAACCTGGACCCCATGACAGAAAATGGACCTCACTTGGCAGGATCCCAGGCTCATTTGGGATAGAGGTGGGAGTAGAGAGGTTGTCAGAGACTAGAGGGCTGTGTGACCCCCTGCTTGTGGTTCCTGGGGTGCAGGGTGTTCCAGGCCCCCCAAGATCTCTACAGCTTTTCAACCCCTGTTCTGGAAAGGGGTTGATTTCACCTCCTTGCTAGAGCCCTGGCTTGTCCCCTACTTGTGACCACAGGCTGGGTGCTATGGGGTTTGTCAATGGTTTGAAATGTCATGAAAATCTTGGGGTGCCCTGAGCACCCAACCCCTCACAAATCCTTCCTCCTCCCAAATGTATTTTATGCTCCTCACTCACATAAAAATTGGTTTACTTCATTGCTCTGACTTCCCAGTTTCTGAATTACTGTAGATTCTGACTTTGATAGTGCCCAGTATAGTGCATTGGACACAAATATGGTACCAGTGCACACCAAAGGACACAGTTAAAAGGTGGTAGTAGTTTATCTTTAACTCTTCACATTTAGATATATAGTGTTTATACCTTTTGTGCACTGTTGGCCAAAATCTAAATTTCTCACATATCTTTTTTCCCCTCAAGTAAAACACTTATTTAAGTTAATGAAAGTTATGCCCCAATATTGACTGAGTTATAAAGATGTTGTAGTCAGGGTAGGTCCCAGACAACATCTTCAATTAATGGGCCATTACTGCCTAGCGGTCCTGAAATTACATCAAGTTGCCAATACTGCTCATTCGAGATTAATGATGAAAGATCCCACGGTGGGGAAATAAGATGCTGTTCGTACTCCATCCCATGTCTGCCAATAGTCCTTATAGCTTGTCTGATATAAGTGGACTGTCTAAAGAAGCTTATGTGGAAGATGATCTCTTCCTCTCCTTTGACCGTGGTAGAGATCAGCTCCAAGAGATATCTAATAGCATGCTATTAGGTAAACCTGGTCCAGAAATGGCTTGTCAAACACTGGGCAGCCTAGAACCATTTCTGCTGGTACAGAAGCTGGACATAGGGAAAGCCAGCAGTAGTCACATAGTGATAATCTCAGAGGAAGGATTCTTGCAGGTGAAAATAACATATGCCCCAAAATAGTGTGGGGAATAGATCTCCTTTATGAGCAGTACTGGGTATGTGCATTCTCAGTACCAAGATCTGTACTTGTTCTAGTAAGTGCCTCAGTACTATCCTGGATCTTCCACAGTCTCATCTCCCATTATATGTGTCAATACCAAGGCATTTGATGTTGGAGACAAGATCAGTGATGCAAGATTTTTTTCTCCATACTACAGGCAGCTTCATACTCAGCCCTCAATATTGTGGAAGTTTTGGTGAGTTTTCTCAGATTTTAAGTGGTCTGTCCTTAAGACACAGGTTTCCACCTAGAGTCTCTGGCATGGGCAACTGGTGCCTCTTGAGTCAGGGGGGCACTTGCCCCCCCCCCCCAGCAGACAGTCAAAGACTGGGGGGGTCCCCCCATGGCTGATCCTGCCAACCGGGGGCAGGCCCCCCCCGTGGCTGATCCTGCAGGCTGGGGGGAGGGGTCCCACTGCGGCCAATCCTGCATGCTGGGGGCCAGGAGTCAAACCACAGCCAATCCTGCTAACCCACAACTGCCAGTGGCACACTGCTGGCACTTCCGGGGGTGCCGCTAGCACTTCTGGGTCAGCGGGATCGGCAGCGGGGATTGTTTCTTATGGTGCATTCCCAGGTCAGCGCTCTCAGGGCGGGCACCAGCGCTCTCGCCTGCCCCTCCTGCCTGGGAACACTGCTGTCAAGGGGTGCACCAGTGCTCTCAGGGGGTGCATGTGCACGATCGTGCACCCCCTACGCGTCACCACTGGTCTCTGGTTCTGTATTCAATGGCCAATACTCTCTCTGGCATGGGTGAACTTGGCACTAATGCCAGATCTTTTCTCAGTGCCTTTTCTGTAAGTTTTTTTCACTGCTTGTCTGCTAGGAGGCGCTCACTGATTGAAACTGGCTTGTCCTCTTCCAGGATACCTGAGGTCACCTCCTTTGTACATTTCTCTAAAATGTGAAATTTCAATCATTCATTTCTTGATTTACATGTACTTAAGGATCCTCCACACCAAATAGGAAGATCATCACACAAACACAAGAATCCGGGCTGATACCGATGTTACTAGGATTGAGCCGGTGATCCTCAAGCACCAATTTCATTGGACCAGACATTGTATGCAAATGCCTGACTCGCAACTCCCAAAACCAGTGCTCTACTTCCAGCTTCATCACAGGCTGAGATCTTGCAGTGGCCAAAGGAAGAGCTACAAGGACACATTGAAGGCATACCTCAAAAAAGTGGATGCCAAAATCAAGAGCTGGGAGCAGCTGGCTGCTAACCAACTCCAGTGGTGCCACAACCTCAACCAAGCAGCAGCCCATCTTGAAGTAAAGTGTCTTGTTCCCAAAGCAAAGAAGAGAGAGCAGAGGAAAGAAAAGGAGTGGAATCCCAGCCTACAGCTTTCTCTCCCCTACAGGAAGACCTGCAAATTCTTTGGACAGATCTGTGGCTCAAGGGTTGGACTTCTAAGTCACTTCAAGACCCATCAATGAGCCATGGTGGAGATCATCCTCGAATTGAGGGATGGCTAATGCACAACACCTTAAGGATGAAAGGCACATCAAATCTCTGTTTGGTGTACTGGGTATGTTTACACGTGCACTTTAATGTGCACTAGCCTATGTTAATGTGCATTAAAGCATCACTAAAAAAAACATGCTTTTTAGTTAATGTGAATTAAAATAGGCTAATGAGAATTAAGTGTCACTCAGAAAACGTATTCTTTAGTTAACGCGCATTAAGACAAACTAATGGACATTTTCCTAGTACCTCATAATGGGCACTTTTAGATGTGCTCTGGGGCTGGGCTCTGAGAGCTACTCTAATTAAAGTGCTGCAGCATTTCATGTATCAGGATCCCTGCACTTAAAAATGGCAGTGGGGGCATTCAACAAGCTTTAGTTCAAGTGCCCCCACCACATTTTGAAGTGCAAGGATGCTGGTACATGAGGCACAGGAGGCTGTTGGAGTGCTTGATTCTGTTCCAACATGCTGTAATTACAGTGTAGCAGCCTCCATGCCCATGTACAGGCACCCAATGGAGGTACTAGATTTAATGTGTATTAAAGCACATTAATGCACGTGTAGATGCACCCTGGATCTCTTAAGCAAAAGATGCACCTTATCTGTTAATTTTTAATAGAATTCATTCAGCAGCTCCGGCAGATAACTGGGGTGGGGGATTGAGGACCCCATAGGAAGGCAGGGAGGGAGTTGGGCAGGGCTGGGGCTTCTTCCCAGCCAGGAGGTGTGATAGGCTTGAGGCCCAGGGCCTCAGTGCGGAGCTGCAGGGTCCTGGCGGGAAGCAGGATGGGGCCGCAGGGGGCTTATCTGGGAGACAGGAGTGGTGCCAGCTCCTTACCACTGCGCACACTCCCAGGCAGGTTCCCCACCTTGCTGCCGTCTGCCGCAAATGGGTACAATTTGGTGTTGCAGGGCAGAGCAGGACCATAATGGGAAGCTCATTGTCACTGCAAGTTCCACACTGCCCAGTGGAGGTGCCCCTGTATGCACGGCAGCAGCAGGAGAAGCAGCACAGGGTCGTGCCCCAAAGTGCTGCCACGCATGCAGGGGATGCACTGCCAGGGCAGCTCAGAGCTTGCAGTAGCGACAAGATCCCCACTCTGTCCCGCTGTGCCCTGCAGTGCCGGGTCACACCCACTGACCTTGCAGGCCCCAGGGGAGGGCAGCAGGGTGGGGAGCCCAAGCCCACAGCTGGCAGTCTGCCCCTGACCCCACCCTATGCACAGATCTAGGAGGCATGAGTCCCCCCCTACCCACCCAGGATTGCACGCAACACTGAGAAGCTAACACCCTCCCCTACCACCCCGCCCAAGCCTGAAGCAGGCAGGCAGCAGGCAGTTGGGGTGGGTAGGGGGGAGGAACTGGGCTGTGCTCTGCTGCAGGAGGCACTGCCTCTTGCCGGGGCAGAAAGCTGTGGACCTGGGTCCCTGGCCCCGTAACTCTGGCAGCTGGCCCCATTCTGGCAGGACTGGAGGGGCCAGGGGCTGCAGATGGGGGGTGAGGGGCACCAAAAGGGCTGGGGAGGGGTCTGAGCAGGGGCAGGGTGGCTGTGTGGGGGAGTGAGGGGCCTTTCATTTTAATCACAGATTTTGAGGGTTTTAGCAGAGAATTTGGTTTACTTCATTGCTCTGACTTCCCAGTACTTATAAGATTTCTGAATTACTATAGATTCTGACCTTGAGCGTGCCCAGTATAGTGCACTGGACATTTGCGATTTTTTTATCATAAAATTTGCAATTTTTTTATCAGGGAAAACCAGAATACCTACTGAGTATATTTTTCATGCTGTGTAGTTATCAAAATACCAGTTTATATCTATATAAGTAGACACCATCATACTGCCTGAGTCAGCAATTTAACACTATCTTCTGAATGAAGGGGGCATTTGTTTATTCTTATGTATTTTTTTCCTCCAGATATTGAGGGATAAGGAATCTTACCACCATACAGACTTCTAAAAATAAAAGCAGAGATTGTTTTAGAATTCTGTCTCAGAATGGCCCTATCGGGTTGTACAAATGTATCAGTGTGTAGAATTAATGCTTTTGGAGAACTTGCCATCATAACATTTAAAACATTAATGTAAAATTAAATGTGAGCTATGCAAGATCTTCAGGGCTTTTATTAAACTAAATTTGTGATTGTAACTCTAGCACGATCTGTTTTACAGTGAGTTTATGACTATAAAAATAAATATGGAACAATAAGAAATCAACAGGTGACTTCTACATCAAGCTTAACAAATCAAAACTGGATTTTTTAATCAGCAACAGTGAACATTTGAATTAATATGAGAATAATAAAGTTGTATTCCCCTTGCTTTATATATGCTGATCAATATTAAAGATTCTACAATCTAAATTTAACTGATGATCCATAAAAGTAGATCATACTGCAATAAAGGTTACCCATTTACCACAAAAAGAAATCCATGCCATTTAAAACAGAATGGGTAAAGTTTAGCAAAGCATAAAAGATAAAAATGAAAATAGATACAACAGTAAAAAAAAACCACCCAGCTATGTTAAGTCCAAATGAACATATGGACTGAATATAAATGATGGAATTCTGAAATGACAAAAGGCAAGTACACTGAGTTAATATTCCCATAGAGAAGCATATCTTTTTTCCCTTGGGATGAGAAATAACACATTAAAAAACCATGAAAGAGCACCTAGTCTTAACAGCAATGCTCAGGTTTAATAACTTATTCAAACTTTATAGTTTTTACGGACAAAGCCAAGTTAATATTTTGTGTTAAGAAATCACATACATTGTGCAGCATAGAAAAAAGAAGATCGTACATAGGCTATCCATTTCTATTATAAGGTAATGTCAGGTTCTGGTCTGGATTTTTCCATATTTTGTACAACTTTGTTTTTAATTTCCCCTGGCTTTCCCCATTCTGTATGCTTACTCGCAATGACTGAAAGGACAAGTTAGCCAGATTATCAGCACTGAGTTCTTTTGCAATAATCACAGGTTTTCTAATATGAAAGTCACAGAGGTGGTAAGCCGTATGAGTCTGAAGTCAGGCAGCTGACAAAGTAGGTTGTTGCTTATGAAAGCTCACGTCTCTCTGAAATACTAAGTCTTTAGCCCCCCGCCCTACCTTCTGCCACTATGAAAGTGGGATCCTCCAATTATACTGAACTGGTTAAATGAACATTCTCTCCAATATCACTGTACATAATGCATTTTATTATGCTTTTATGATAAATTGTTCTGCCAGTATGTGCAGTAATGGAGCAGACAGAATATGGTTTAACATATGCTGCGGAAGGGGAAACTAAATCAAATGAAAATGCTAACATTTGTACATTATAGTGAAAATTAATCTACCTATGTTCTTCCCTATAAACCATATGGGATGAAATCCTAGCCTCATCAAGGTCAATGATAAAATTTCTCAGCAAGGTTACCAATCCAAGAAATTGTTTTTATTGACAATCTGCAAACTTTTTATTAACAACCAAACTCTTTTACTGACATATGTTTTAGATAATGTAAATATAACCCTTCTACCAGGCACTAGACAGCAGTAACAAGGGCCAGATTCAATTTAGGGGTTTAACGCCAACTTTTCACTCTTACTTAACTGCAGCAATGATTTTATACTGTGCTGCCCCCACCCCACTACTCTGACCACACCTCAAACTGTGCTGCCCCCCAGCCCCCCAGCCCCACTCCTCTTCATTCCAACATGGACCCCCACCTCCTATCTCTCCCTACTCCCAGCCCTGTAGCTCCATCCCAGCCGCACCACGCTCTGCTTGTCCCACTCAGCGCCTCAGACTGCTTGGCCCTACATCCCTTAAAGGCAAGCAGCCATTACAAGCAGCACAGGTAGACACACAGCACATAGTATTGGCGGGGAGGAGGCTATGGAGGTTTCCATGGGCTACAAAGCTCTGAGAGAATGCTCCTGACAGGATGCTGAACTCCTGCTCAGACACAAGGCAGCACTGCTCTGCTGTGTCTGTCCATCAGTGCTTGCCACCAGTCTCTCCAATGACAGTTCTTCATTCAAGCTCAGGCCTTCTTAGTTTTTTGCTGACAGCTGACTTTTTATGAATTTTATAAACAAGCATTTTTAACCCTTTTTATGGCCCCTCCATAAATTTATGGACAGTTGTCAATCCTCCTCCTCAGTGACTTTAATGGGGCCATGATTTCTATTTCTGTCTCTAGCTCTTCACCCAGTCTTGGGCCTCCCAGTCCTTTGCTAATTCCTAGCAAGGTATGTGTAACTGATTTCTGCCTCTGGACATTTGATTTGATACTGGATGCTGCCTTTTGGTTCTGCTTTCTAGGTCTATATCCCAGACCTAACCATTAAGGCCAGACTACCCACCCATTCCCAAGATGAGACTACTGGAATCTCAGTTACAAATAATATTTGACTTACATAGATTAGGAGGACAAACAGATATGCATGTGAACTTCAGAGCCATAGAGAAAAAGCATTCTGAGAAAGACACCAGTAGACCACAGGTCCTGGACCAAATTTGTATTTCCTGAAAATATTTTGTGAATTCCTAGTGAAGTTAATTTGGTGCACAATATTTAAAGAATGGCACAAATCTGGATCCATATTAGGAAGCAAAGCACAGAATATATATCATGTTAGGAATTAGGCATTGTTCTTAATCAGTGGGGGAACAACTTTTTTTGGTAGCCATATTACAAATTAGTCCTGTGTGCCACTCCAATCCCTTTCCTTTGCCCAACATGCTTCCCTGTTTTCTGTTCCCTGCCCAGTCTGCTGCTTTGCTGCCCATCCCCTCCCTAGTCTGTTGCATGCCACACACAAAGACTGCCCATGCTACTTGGGGCATTCATGCTACAGGTTAGCCATCCCTGATCTAAATTATCCCCAGGACCTGTGCTTACATAAGTTATTCATATTTTGGGACATTTTGGTTGCATCTTTTTAAATCAGTGAGTTTACTGGTGGTGACGATAAGTCATATTGAAGAAAACAAGAATAAACTCCAAATGCAGACATGAAATTAGAGAAAAAGTGCAGATTCAGTGGTCAAAGAACATGAATAAGCAGTAATTTCATTATCCCAGCTATAATGGTTGTAATGGAAAGAGTATGCATTACCCTGGTATTCCCTGCCAACTCTGGTATTTTCTCATAGAATTTCTGCATTCTGACCATTAGATAACAGCACTATTGTGAGTGCGCAATACAGTCGTAATTCAGTATAATTACATGTTTTTGATAAAGTAGTGGTCTATTACTTTGTATTATTTCAATGTAAATATACTCATCTACTCTAGGTGTGGCTAGGTAGAAATGTTCGAGAAGGTTAGAGGGAGGTTAGATTGTGTTAAAAAATGGCCACCCAATCTAAATTCACCTAGATGTGGATCTTACATTTAGATCCCTAGTTAAGTCAATCTAGAGGTGCAGACAGAAGTGACAATTTTTGCCCAGTCTGGCCACAAAAAGTGGTCTAAAGCCATATCCAAATACAAGTGCACAGCTGCAGACCACTTAAAAAATGGCCACTTGGGCAAAAAATAAAACCTCATCTACGTGAATGATGCGTGCCTCCTAAGGCTGGGGGGGCACAGCAACCACCCGCTGGTGGCAGCGGCGGTCTTGGTGGTGTTGGCGGTGAGTGGAGACCACCCACAGGAGGCTGTGGTGATGTCAGCAGCAAGGCCAGGCCAAGTGAGGACTGCCCACAGGTGGCCGCAGCGGTGTCAGCAGTGAGGGGGGGCGGCGAGCAGCAGGTGGCAAGTGGGGACTGCCCACAGTCACCATCCACACTGTTCGCAGTGACAAGCAGCAAGCCGGGACCACCCACAGCCACCAGCAGCTGCATCAGTAGCAAGGGGGAGACAGGGGAAGCAACCACCTGCAGAAGCTGGCAGCGGCTTTGGCACTGGCCAATCTCAGGGGGGGCACATGCCCCGCTGTGCCTCCCCTATGCATCGCCTATGCTCATCTAATGAAGTATCAAACTAAGTCTGTCTTTTTAAGACTGACTCAGAGAATCTGTACACTTCTGTTGCAAGTTTAGTCGTCATGTCCCTAGTCAGCCACAGGCAGGAGACAGAGAGACTTAGAGTCTCTTGTCAATTTTAGACAGGGCTGAGATTGAAAAGCCCAGCTCTGCAGGGAGCTCTGGGGTGGCGAGCCACACTGGCTGCGTGCGCCACAGGGCATGGGGGACACTGCACTTTGCGGTGGTGGCCAGACCCTGCCGAGTCTGGATCACTGCCCAGTTTCTCCCTCCCCTCCCCCAGACCATGTCTGGGGAGCAGGCGAGCAGGCAGGCAGGCAATTCCCCGGGCTGGGATGTGGGGGGTCCTGATTTGGGTGGTCCCTGGGGGTGTGGGACCCTGGCAGAGAGCTGGAAATCCCTCCAACACCCCCCACCCCCATCAGTTTAACAGTGGCTGGCACAGAGCCAGCTGCTGAAATTGACCAGGCATGCAGCTGCTCGCAAAGCAGGGCACCAGGCAGCACAGGCCAGAGCTGGAAGCTCAGACCAAGGTGGGGGCTCAGAGACACCCCCCCAACATGCACACTACAGTCCCCCTGCCACTTTCTGTCCACAGCCAGCTAGAGTCAGAGCAGGCAGGGGCTGGCCCTCCGGGTGGGGGGCTGGAAACCCCTCCAACACCCCCCCCGATGCCCCTGTCAGTTTAGCAGTGACCTGGCATAGAGCTGGTTGGGTGTGCCCAGCTATGGCAAATAAAAGCCCTTCACCAGCCACAAGGCGCTGTTATGAGGCATGGAGGGTATACCTAACTGCAGCAGCTAGATGACAATGGGCATTCACGTAGGGTCTGGAGTTTGTACAATCAAGCGATCCTTTTCCAAATTAAGGGGTGAGCTGATTGCTGGGAGCACCTTCAAGGATTTCAGCGTGTGGGGATATCCTGACTGTTTGAGCCCCTCCACTAGTGGCCTCTCCACAGCTGCTGTTAAAGGAGCAGGCACACGCTGGGACCCACAGCTCTGCAACTACTGCTCTATTTCCAGCAATCATTCTTTCCAGGAACCCTATCAGTTGTCCAGGCATTACTTCTGACTACCAGAAGTAGTCAGTTCTTCTGTCAGTAGTTATTTCTGTCAGGTACGCTGACACTATTCAAGCCATGGCGTCTCACTTCCAACACACAAGCATGGATACCCCAGAGCTGTGACAGGTCCTAATGATTGCCCTATGTGCCTCTTGCCATAGGGTAGGATACCTCACACATGCCCTGCTGAACCTGACACATCAACAGGAGGCCCTGGAACTTGCCCTCATGCCAACACACACTTTGCCATCTGCCCTGCCCCTGCAACACTACCCATTGAGCGCCAATGCCTATTCCTCAAGATACTTCCTGGATAATAACAAGGGCATTCTGGATGGTGTGAATGCTGGGGTGCTGTGGGACCACCTGAACATTCTCAAGCTCAGGGTGTGGGCACACCCCACCAGCACTGACTGGTGGGAGAGGATCATCCTAGGCACCTAGGATGATAGGCTCTGGCTCCAGACCTTCTGCATGTATCAGGACATCTTCATGGACATCGTCACCCAGGTGGCCCTCCACATTAGGCATCAGGATATTAGCATACAGCCAATCCTTAGGCCAGAGAAGCAGGTGGCCCTCCACATTAGGCATCAGGATATTAGCATACAGCCAATCCTTAGGCCAGAGAAGCAGGTGGCCATTGCTGTCTTGAAGCTGGCCACTACTGGCAGTCTCACCTGTATTGCCAACCAGTTTGGTGTTGGCAAGTCCACAGCTGGAGAGGCTATCTGAGAGGTTTGCCTGGTCATTCAGGACATCCTGGCAAACTGGTTCATCTGCCTCATCAACCTCCAAGAGATGGTAGCTGGCTTCCAATGCATGAGCTTCCCCAACTGCATTGGAGCCATAGATGGTACCCACATCCCAATTTTCTGCCCATTCCATAGTAGCCAGACCGTCATCAACTTCAAGGGCTAGTATTCAGTCATGCTGCAAGGTGTCATTGACCATCAGGGTCACTTCACCCACATCTACACTGGCTGATCAGGCAGTACCCATGTTGCCTTTGTCTTCTGAAACTTTTTACTCTCTAACCTGATGGAAAGTGGGTGCTACAGCCCCGGCCTCCCTGATTTTGTCATTGGTGAGGTTGTCATCCCCCCATTCATCATGGCTTACCAACTCCTGCCCTGTCTGATGAAATCCTACATGAGCCATGTGGATTGCCTAAAGGAGCGCTTTAACCAATTCTTCACCTCCGTTTTCTTGTGCAGG
>NW_017729033.1:69496911-69504522 GCF_001723915.1 Gavialis gangeticus | reverse complement strand
GGGCTAGAAGATCTACTAGGTCCCTTCCAACCCTTAATCCATGAATCTATGAATCTATGAAACTACTCCCTTAGCAGGTGCCAAATGGTGGTTGAGTGCACCTTTCACTGCCTAAAGGCACACTGGTGGGCTCTCAGTGCATGTCTCAAGGTGAATGAGGAGAACCTGCCATGAGTTGTCACTGCATGTGTGCTCCACAATACCGGTGAGTCTAGAGGGGAGGTATTCCTGCAATCCTAGGCAGAGGAGGCACAGCTTGCTGAGGCATGTTGATGTGAGTGCATGCGATGCAGGAATAGGGCAGAGGGCAAACCCTCTGCCACCACTGTGGGCCCTGACGCCACACAATGGCTGACTGACACCACACAATGGCTACTTTCTCACCCTTGTGGACCAGGGAGTGGTAGCAGCATGCTCTGTGTACCCATGCTTTGGCAATGGGCCATGCCTCTCCAGCCCCTAAGCCACAAAGCAGGCTTTGAGGGCATGCAGCATGATAAAGGCACAAGCCTTGTTTGATACTGTAGCATTTACTGGGCTCAGGGCTCAATCCTCGGGCCCACACTGTTCCACATCTTCATCAGTGACTTGGACGAGGGGGTGAAAAGCACCTTGTTCAAATTCACAGATGACACTATGATGTGGGGAGAAGTGGGCATGCTGGGGGAGAGGGACAGGCTGCAACTAGATCTAGACAGGTTACAGGGGTGGGCGGATGAGAACAGGATGGGATGCAATACTGACAAGTACAAGGTACTGAACCTGGGGAGGAAGAACCAGCAGCATACCTACAGGCTGGGGAACTCCCTTCTCATCAGCACAGACGCAGAAAAGGATCTTGGAGTCGTTATGGACTCCAAAATGAACATGGGCCACCAATGTGGGGACGTGGTCAGCAAAGCTAACCGCACCTTGTCATGCATCCACAGATGCATCACAGGCAGGTCCAAAGAGGTGATCCTCTCCCTCTATGTGACACTGGTCAGGCTGCAGTTGAAGTACTGTGTCCAGTTCTGGGCACCGCACTTCAGGAGGGATGTGGACAACATGGAGAGGGTCCAGAGGAGGGCCACTCATGGAGAGGGTCCAGTGGGGCAGCAGGGCAGGCCCTACAAGCAGAGGCTACAGGACCTGAACCTGTTCAGCCTCCACAAGAGTGGCCATCTACAAACTGGCCAGGGGGGACTGGCAGGCTATGGGAGAGTCCCTGTTCCCCTGAGCACTATTGGGAGTAACAAAGAATAATGGCCATAAGTTGACTGAGAGTAGATTCAGGCTAGACATCAGGAGGCACTACTTCACAGTCAGGGCAGCTAGGATCTGGAACCAACTTCCAAGGGAAGTGGTGCTCGTTCCTACCCTGGGGGTCTTCAAAAGGAGGCTAGATAATCTCCTAGCCAGGGTCGTTGGACCCCAGTACTCTTTCCTGCCCATGGCAGGGGGTCAGACTTGATGATCTGCTCAGGTCCCTTCCAACCCTACCTACTATGAAACTATGAAACTGTGGGGGGGGTTTTAATAAAGAAAACACACAGAACATGTTCCCAATTCACAGTAACTGGGGAATCTTCAAAGGGTGTGTGGGGGTTAAGATGGAGGTGTGGGGAGGATAACAATGCTAGGACAGGTTAGGACAGGGATGGAGGATGGAGTTGAGTGGGGTAGGGGGTCTCTTGCACAGGGCCAGAACTGAAGGGAAAGAGAACCATGGTCATGAGGCACAAAATACAAGGTCTCTCAGTGAGGACATGACACCCTGTCCTCCTGGCTCTCCCTCAAGGGACCTTTAGGCACTTGGCCAAAGCCCCCAGAGCCCTGTTTCCCCATTCGAGTGCCAAGAGCCAGGCCACTGATTGCCCTGCCCCCTCCCTCCACACCTTCAAGTGCTCCTATGGCCCTTCAGGGGTGGCTTGAAAACACTTTGGGAGTCTGCACCCTCAGGCAGATCCCCCATGGTGGGGGGGTAGAGCCATGGAGGGTGCTGGTGACCCCAAAGGCCCATACTGTTGCCGCATGTTGCGGGGTACTGGGTGCCTGGTAGCCCCACCCCTACCCAGTTGGGCTAAGTGCTCCCCATGAAAAGGAATGCTGGTGCCACTCAGGGGTCATACGTGGCTACCAATTGATTCAGGAGCATGTGGCTCAATTGCCTGTCATGGCACAGCAACTCAGTAAGCTCTGTTATGGCATGGTTTGCCTCACCCAGATTGTTTGGTTATCTGGACCCCCTGCTCCTATGCCGCTGCAGCCCACTTCTGTTCCTGGACCAGCCTGTCCATTTGTCCCCTCCTTTCCTCATATTGGGCCTGCAGCTGCTTATGCCAGAGTCCACAGTGCATATACACCGTTCACAGAGTGAGACAAGAGACTATAGCATTTCTAATTTACTGCCTTGATGATGTCTCTTGAGATCCCTCATGCATTCAGCAGATGTTCTCCCAGCCAGCCTTGAGTTACCATCTATTCCACCATAAGCAACCCTCCCATACACAAATGCAGCATCTGCAGTCAGGGGAGGGGGACATGAGGCTTTGTGTGAGTTTGAAACTTTCAGTGATTACAACATACTATAAAAACAGGCTTCTTGGACCCTCTCATATCACTTGCCTGGACACGAATGCAAATACGCCTCAGCAAAACATGGTGAGCTCTCTGTCGCTACCCAGAACCCTACCCTCCACCCTCCCTGGGCCAATGCCACTGATGGAAAAGGACAGTCTGCTATGACAGCATCCCTGTCTGCCTTACAACATGAAAATCTGCCTCAAGTGGTACCTGTGGCAGAGCTATGAAGTGCTCACACTCTAGGGTCAGTTCACAAGTGCCAAAGCTATTGATAGTCTACCCAGCCATGAACTGTCTTGAGAGCAATTCCCAGGATCTTGTCTGCTTAACAAGAGCCCTGTCTTGTCAGCCCTGGTTCTCTGAAGTCCATTTATTTTCATCATCTCTACATCCATCCATCTATCCATCCATCCATCACTTCTTCTACCATGGTAGGTCGCTTTGCCTGCATCGGTTTGGGATAGGGGGAGCAGTGCATGATTTAGGCACACCCTAAGTAAGCTACATCTTAGGGCCTCACATTATGAGGGGCCTCTAAATATGAAAAAAACCAACAAGTAAAACCTCACAAATCTAGTGTGCTCAGGATTGAGCACATGCCAGAAATTTGGAAATGCTGGGTTTTTTAAATCAGCTCTGCAGCCAGTCATGAAGCTGGGGAGGGATTGTGGGGATAGCAGTGACTGGTCCCAGAGCACCAGCTGCACACAGAGCAGTAGCATGGAGTGTTTAATGGAGGCAACAGCAGCCATGTGCAAGTTTCCCCCACCACTTCCAGGTTGGCAGGGAGGAGTGGCGGCCAGTCCGGAAGCGATGGGGGAAGTGCTGGATTATTGGTAATGCTATGGGGCCTCTTAAACTTGACATAGCTTAGGGCCCCAGCCTATCATAATCCGGCTCTGAGGGGGAGGGTTTTTTCTGGCCCTAGATGGGTATGATTACTGTATGGAAGGGGATGTGCTCTGTGGGACCAGAAAACTGAATTTCACATCTCCCACATGGGGATGGAGAAACATTAGACAGCCTTTGGAGCCAAGGAAGTGAGGTGGGTTGTTTTTTTCTTTTTTGCTGTGGTGAGGCAGCCAGTTATCTGTTGATTGACAGTGTTTTAGAAATTGTCTGCATTGCTCGATAAATGCCCTGAGTCCCCTATCCATTGCTGGCTTCTGCTATTGATTCTGTCTTGGCTCCTCACTGTGTGACCTCACAATGAATGTGAGAACTTGCAACAGTTAGCCAGAGTGAGTGAGAGGAGCTGTTAATGGCCCTATTTTTGCTGAGAGTTTCTACTGGCCCCTCTGCAGCTGAGGGGTTTGGAAGTGGGAGGGATGGGATGGGACAATGATAAATCCTCTGATCAATGCTTAACCCTAAGGTGTCTGGCCCATGTAATAATCCATACACTGGCGGGGGGAGGGGCGGTAATTCACTCAACACCCATGCCCCAACAAGGTAAGACTCTGACCACAGGGTTGCCCAGATTCTGCTATGGCTTGCCACTATGAGCCCCTTCCTCCTGAGCCCTCCCCTTCTCCCCTAGGCCCTGGGTCCTTGTGGCTGTGTGGAGCTGTGGCTAGCTGTGCTCTCCAGGGGTGTTGGGTTTCCTTCCTTTGGGCCTGAGTCATCAAGAAAAGGTGGGAAAAGCTGGTGGTTGGTCTCTCAGGCTGTGGCCCCTGTGTGGAGACATACCAGGTTCTCTGTGCCTGCCTGCAGTCTGCTGGCTCATGGTCAGAGGTTGGGGCTCCCTGGAGGTGGAGGGCACTTCCTAGGAATCTCTGCCCTGTGGCTCAATGTCTGCATTATCCCAGCTCACCTCCCCCTCTTGTGCACCATGCTCCATAGTTGTGCTCAAGGGCAGGAACAAGCTGCAGCTGCACCTCTGCTCCCACACCCTGAGATGCAGTGGGGACAAACAGCAATGTGCTTGTCTCCTCGCGGGATGGCACCACAGCTGTGGTCTTCCACTGCGGCCTTTGGGAATCCCTTCTGGGCATCTGTTTCTCTCACTGTCATGGGGCAACCCATCAGCCCTTCCACATCTGCAAGTGTCCCTGACACCAAATCCTCCTGCCCCCCCCACCCCCCATCTCCATGGTGCCAAAGGTGTGTGGGGTTTTGATAGCTCTGTGTTCAGTAAGGATGCAAGAAAGCGCCTCGTAAAAGGGCATGGTGTGCCTTCAGGCCCCAAAACTCTTGTTGGCATCCTGTACCTGGCTAGACGTGCCCTTCAACAGTTTCACTTCTACTCAACATTGCTTCCAGTCACTGTGGTGCCCACAAGCCTGCATCTGCTAGGCAGTGCTTATACAGATGTGCCTGTTGCTGGCTTTGGATCTTTTCCTCAACCCAGATGGCAATGAGGTTTCTCACTTCCCCAAATTCCCAGTTGTAACCATGAGGTTGGCTGACTGGGGAGTGGGGAGCTGATCCATCCATGGTCCGCTATATAGCTGGTGAAGTTGTCAACAACACTGGATAAATGAGGGTCTGGCTTGCAGGGTGTCAGGGTACCTGGTAGTCAGCAGTAATGCCTGGATGACTGATAGTGTTCTTGGAAGGAATGATTGCTGGGAGTAGAGCAGTGCTTGCAGAGCTGTGAGTCCCAGTGTGTGCCTGGTCCTGTAACAGCACCTATGGAGAGGCCACTAGTAGGTCTGAAATGGGGGCTGAAACAGTCAGGATATCCCCACAAGCTGAAACCCTTGAAGGTGCTCCCAGCAAATCACCTCACTCCTTCACTGTGAAAAGGATCCCTTGATTGTGCAAACTCCAGCCCCTAGGTGAGTGCTCATTGTCATCTAGCTGCCGCAGCTAGGCACACCCTCCATGCCTTTTAACAGGGCTTGATGGCTGGTGAAGGGCCTTTATTTGCCACTACTGGGCACACCCAACCAACCCAGCTTTGGGAGCCCCAGGGCATGGGCACATGCCTAGTCCATTTCAGCAGCCAGCTGAACTGACAGGGGTATGGGGGTGCTGGAGGATTTCCAGCCCCTGACTCAGGTACTGCATCCCAGGGATCCCAGCCCAGAGAAGCAGCCTATGCCCTCGACACCTCCAGCTGGCACTGCAAGCCCCTGACACGTTGCTGGTTGCTGACAGTAGCCCAGCTGGCTGCAGACGGAAAGTGGCAGCGCAGCTGTGGGGGGGTGGGCTCTGAGCCCCCATCCTGGTCCAGCACCCCTTGGACCCCAGCCTAGGCTGCCAGCTGTGGCCTGTGCTGCCAGCTGTGGCCTCAGGGAATGACCATGCCTCATTTCCAGCAGCTGCCTGCCAGCCGGCATCCATAGCCCTGGCTGGCTTACAATGCAGGTAGCATCACCCCCTGCTGCCTGGCTTCTCTCACTGCATGGAGGCACAAGCCAATCCTTTGCATGTGGGTTTGTCTGTCTGGTTTTGATAACACTGTACATTTTAGAGCTTTGTGTAAAGCAACGAATTTTACAGCAATATTGCTAACTTCTGTCTGCACCCTTAGTGAAAACTGTACAGAAGTTTCACGTAGGTTAGATCAAGCAAAAAATAGCTGACCCAATCTAAGTTAACTGTACTTTAATAGTAGGCTAACCGTGGGAAAATGAAGTAAAAGTGCAGATTTTACCCTTTACTGGAGGAAAATGCAGATTTCTCATTTTAGCAGAGAAACCCATGGATTTTGCAGATTTGCAAAGAGCTCTCTGCAGGCTGGCAGAATTCCAGCCTGCAAGGGTCCAGGAAGGAGCAGGAAGAGGGCACCATGTGCATGCACATGGCCATCAGGCAGCCTGAAAAGTAGCTCCCACAGGTAAGTGGCACGGGGCATAGGCGATGCGTAGTAGGAGCACGTGCCTCCCCCCACCCCTCCCCCCCCGAGAGTGATGGTGCCCAACAGTGAGCACTCCAGTTGGTAGGGGGGCACGGAGAGCAGTTGTGTCCCCCCTGAAATTGGCTCCACTGGCAGCACCCCTACCCCCCGGTGCCCTGCTGGTGCTCCCCCAGGCTTGGGAGGCACCAGTCGCCCACTGAGGCCCCCATAGGGACACTGGATGGGAGTTGGGCAGAGCTGGGGCTGGTGCCCAGCTGGGCAATGCATTGGTCTCGAGTCCCAGGGCCACAACGTGCTGCTACAGGGCCCCAGTGAGGAGTGGGACAGGGCTGTGGGCAGCTGGTTCAGGGACTGGGAGGGAGGGGCTGACTCCCCACCACTGTGCACACTCCCGGGGATGCAGGGAAGACCCATGCCCCCCAGATGTGCGCTCAGGGCAGGGACAGCCATGGGCTGCCTGCTGTGGGCTCAGGCTCCCACCCTGCTGCCCTTCCCTGGGGCCTCTGCAGCCCAGCAGGTGAAACCCAGCACTGCAGGGAGCAGCAGAGCTGCAGAGGAATCTCCTTGCTGCTGCAAGCTTCATGCTTTCCTGGCATCACATCCTCTGCCCGTGAGGCAGCAGTAAAGGGCACAATCCTATGCAACCACCCCCGCTGCTGCTGTGGGCAGGGGACATGTCACCAGGGCAGCACAAAGCTCACAGCAGCAAGGAGATCCCCACACATCCCTGCTGCTCCCTGCACTGCTGGGTTGCACCTGCTGGGCTGCAGAGGCCCCAGGGGAGGGCAGCAAGGCAGGAGCCCAAGCCTGCAATGGGCTGCCCGTGCCCACCCACAGATCTGGGGGGCACAGGTTCCCCTGTCCTCAGGAGCTGGGTGCCTCTGCCCCACCACTCCCCACCACCCAAGCCCTCAGTAGGCAGGCAGCAGCGAGGTGGAGCTGGGCTCTGCTCTGCTGCAGCAGCCACCACCTCCTGCCAGGGGCAGGGGACTGTGGACCCAGGTCCCTGCCCCCATAGCCCTGGCAGCCTGGAGGGCCCTTCATTTTAATCACAGATTTGGGGGGTTTTATCAGAAAATTTGCTATTTTTTTTTAATCAGGGAAAACCTGGATCCCTGCAGATCAGGTACAGTGAGACCAATCTATCTGAACTTTTGTACACATTCATAATACAGCCCCAGGGTCGGGAAAGTTTAGTCTCTGGGCCCAGCCCTGGGGATGTATTTTTCCTAGTCCACCCC
>NW_017729033.1:69482094-69491911 GCF_001723915.1 Gavialis gangeticus | reverse complement strand
GGGTCGGGAAAGTTTAGTCTCTGGGCCCAGCCCTGGGGATGTATTTTTCCTAGTCCCCCCCAGCATGGGGCTATTTTTAGCCTCCCCCCCCCCCTTGGGTAACCATTTTTAACATGTTCTAACCTCCACAAATGTCTATATGTACCCCATATATCACTTATAAAAAATTCACATGAATGTATAGATTACTTTTAAAAAGAGAAAAGAAAAACAATGATACTCAAATTACCCATACCTGTTTTGTGGTGTTTTCAGAGAGCACTCTTAATTGAAATTTTGCACACAATATGCAGACAAAGAAATCACAACAAATATGCAGAATCTCTGAACATGCACACAAATCCTGAGGATGACAGAGAAGAAACTGTAGCACAGTATATGTCATCATGAATTAGATTACGGGGGCTGGAATCAGATTCACATTATTTTTAGGGAAGGTCTCATGTTAGATTAGGTAACTGACTTTTGAAAAGTTTAGGAGAAAAAAAATTCTTACAGATTAAACCTATTTCCTGTATGTTATGTAATTTTTTGTTTTCAAAGTATATTGTTAACTTTTTAATTGGCAAAACTAAAAGATCTACTTTAAAAGGAATATCTTGAATTGAGTTTTCTAAATTATTTACCAAAAAAGACTTATAGGGGTTTTTCTCCTATTGTTTTGATGCTCATAAAGTTCTTTGTCTGCAAAGGTTTAAGCTTACAAGAGTAAAATTACCAGTACTTATAATCATTAAGTATTTGTAGAATCTGCCTGTGGAGAATATTAGGTAATTTGGTGAGTTAATGTTGTTTTATGTATGTGATTGTGGGAAGCAAAACCTGCAGTTGGACGTGAAACAGTGATTTATCATCAGAAGAATCTGTAAAGACCCATTTGGTTATTAGGAGCAATATTTGTTCAAATGCCAGGAACTGCAGGAGAACCAATGGAAGAACTGAGGCTTGCCAGCTGACATGGGTTTTTAGGGACCTTGAGGAAGGTCTCACGAAAGGACTTTCAAGACATCAAAGACAAATCCATCAGAGACTATTGGGGCACGTCCCCACAAGTGGCAATGTGTGTTCCCCAGAGACAAATAGCAGCAGCGTATATTTGTGCTGTTGCTAGTTGTCCCCAAGGAACACCTCTACACACACACTCTGGCACATGGCAAGTTGCCCCAGGTCAGGTAGGGGAGACTGGGGCCAACAGCCTTACCTGGGGTTCCAGGGGGGCTCCCAGGGCTCCAGCAGTGGTGATCTGGACACACAGAGCATGGCTCCGGCTGGCCGGGCTCTGGTTTCAGGCAGCGTACACTGCTACAATGTGGGCTGCCCTGCTTTTTTCTGGCACGTTTTTTTTTGACACTGGGATCTTGCGGTGTTAAACCCCCCCCCCACCATGCTGCTAATGAGCAACACAACGAATGCCTGCATTTGCAGCACATGCAGTTTGCAGCGCTGCAGACCACACATACACACTTATGGAGGCACACCCTAGGAGAAAACATTCAGAGGACCCAAACTGTAGCAACTTCTGAGAGGGAAGTTTGCACTGATATTGGTGATAAGGCTTTTCTTGTGCTTGAGAGGACAAAGATGTCACACCTTCTAAGTGAATTCATCCATGGCTTGTGAATTATAAATGATAAAGCAAGAGTTTGATAACCTGATCTCCTGTGGAGCTGTGGTGACTGAACACCCCTTCAAAGAACCAGTGAGCCGCCTGCTCCTAGGGAAGCAGAGTGAGGAGGTGTCACAGAATGGGGTCCTCAAGGATGGCCATGATCTCCTAAGGCCCCTCAACCATGCCAGTTTGGCCCAATGGGCACCCTCAGTTCCTTTTTCCCCAAGGATGCACCGTGTGGGATTTGATGGGAGTTACCCTGCCACGGGTAGTCCCCCCACATTAGCCAACCTTGGAAAGGTGCAATTTCAGTCGGGCAGGCCTCCAGGCTTTCAGGACCAATGGGGTCCTCCTACGTTATGCTCGCTCTCTCTCTCTCTTTCACCCCGAGCTCTGCAGAGGGGCAACTAACACTTTCTCCTTTCTTCCAGGAGAGTTCCCCTCTATCCACTGGGGTGTCTGCTCCCCTTCAACTCGGGCTCAATTCCGTCCCACTCCTACACGCCCTGTTCCTCCTCTTGGAACCGGTCATGGGGCTTCCTGCTTCCCTACGGCTCATTGCAAATCCATGAGCCTTCCCCAGATCTCCCACTGCCTTCTTAGGGCTTTTCGGGCATATTCTTCAGCCCAAAATTATATTTTTCCCCCGACTGGTGGGTCTGCCTCCAGCCCCCACATACACTTTTATGTAGGCCACACCCCCGACCCTTGCTGCAGCTAGCTTCCTTAGTGCCCTGGGAAGTTGTTAACATACACCTGGGGTCTCTTTCCAGGCCTTTGCTCCCCACCTTGTTTGGGTATTTTTGGCTGAGTGGAACCCCCTGCTCCCTTGTTTGGGTATGCAGCCTGCGTCTGGGATGGGGTTTGCCTCGGTGTGAGATTTAGCATCCCTCCTTCATTATAAAACTTTAGGCCCAGTTCTATTCCCTCCAAGGCCTCCTTGGGTGGTCGTCTCCTCTCTCTTATCTCTAGCCCTTCAGCCTGCTTTCCCTGCAGGGGCTCAACTAATCTCCCTCTTCTGGAGTCTCTCTCTGGCCCACCTTGCACTAGGCTTTGAGCCCCCTGTAGTCTCTGTTTCCTTGGTTTTGGCTGCTTCACCCTCTACAAGCTATCTTGGGGGATCAAGCCCCTGGTCTCGCTCCCTGTGCTTGATTGCACCCTTGTCCCCACAGTTACCATAGCTGTAACAGGTACGGCAGATGTCTGGATTCACTCTGGCTTAGTGGACACCCCCTGGTCATATCTGCCCAGGAATTCCTCCAGCGTCTGCCTTATTCGGTCCATCTCTGCTGCATGATTGCTCATCAACTGTTCCCATTTCTGGTTCAGGCACTGCATGAGTGCAGATAGGATCTTTTCCCTCATGGTCATAGGGTCTACCCCTGAGGATCCCCCTGTCATAGTGCTCTTCTCTATCTGCACTAGGCCCGCCTTGTCTCTCAAACTCTCTGGGCCTAGGTATTCGGGTGGCTTCACCTGTTCCAGAGGCCTCTGCCCTGCTAGCCGCGTAGTCTGTAGCTGTGTCTCCATCTCCTGCAAGGCTTCTTTCAATGCCTCAACCTCTTGGGATTGTCCTTGACATTCGGCTTTCACTACAGCTATGAATTTTACTAGCTGTGCTCCCAGCGCAACCAACCTCTTTTCCATTACATCTGTAGCCCCTAACATTTGAGGCTTCTGCTCTGCTTTGGTAAGCATTGTAACTCCTGTGGCATCTGGCATCTCAATCTCACAGGGACCCTGGGCTTTTGTAATAATCTGATCCCTCACCTCTTGCAGCTTTTTATTCTCTGCTTCCAGTGCCTGTGCTTGCTGTTTTGCAGCTTGCACTTGAAGCTGTAGCTGCTCACCCTCTGCACACATCACCACCTCTTTAGATGAGCTGCCTTCTATGAGGGCTTTCAGGAGCTGTACCTGTTCCCCAAGTTGATCCTTTTCTGTCTCCACCCTCTGCAACTGGGCCTGTAACCTATTGCTTTCCTTATTCAGGGCCTCTACCTCCTTCTCAAGCGACAGATTTTGATCCTGCAGTGCTTCATAATTTGCCATATAGGTTCATATATTTTTCAAGATCACCTTTCCCGCTTCTTCTGCTTGGGTATGGCTTTCCAGCAGTTTGTCCCGCAGCTCTTGTGCCACTGCACGTATGCACTTCTGTTGCCAGTCCTCCAACTCCTCCTGCAACACCTCTATTCAGTCCTGGCTGTGGACTTCTTTTTGTAGGATACCTATAAGGCTTCTTGACACTTCCAACTTTAGTAGCATCTCCTTCTCTTCCCCTGCCTGGGTTGCGCAAGCTTCAGGAGACCTTGATGTTCATGCTGCCATCTCCATTTGTATCCTCTGAAGCTTCTCTTCCCACTTCCGGCTCTTCCGGGCTTAATTCAAAATAAACTGTTCTAATGCACGAGTTCTCTCTGCTTCCACCATGTGACCGCCGGGCTTTGAATAACCACTCCTGGGCGGCCTTTGTTCTACTGGTGGATGTCAAGAACCTCCCGAGTTCATGTCATTGCCGGAGTAGTTCTCTTCTTCCCGCATCGCCAACCTTGTTCTCGCCTGCCACGACTTGGTGTTCCTCAGTAGGTGGGGTCAGTTGACGGGATACTCAGTGGCCTGGGGTTTGCCCAGGCCACTCACGGGGCTCCGCCACCCCTACACCCCGGCCTCACGCCTCCTTCAGTGCGCCGCCCAGCCATTACCCGCGGCCTCTGCTCACGGGGTCACCCTCTCCACTGTTGCGTCTAGAAGCCAGTGGCTTAAGACCCTGCTTGCCGGTGTGGGCCTACCCCACAGCCCTTCACACCTCCGTCCCTTCCTTCAAAGGTACATATAACCACGAGGGGGGAGCCCTGCCGAGGCTTCTCCACAGCCCTGCCCCTTGGGCACTTGCCCCTATCTCCTATGCCCCTTCGCCTGGGGTAACAAAATAAATGTATTAACCAAAACTGACCAGTAAACTATTCCCTGCCCCTTGCTATCCTTTCCCTCGAAGCCTACCAGGGGAAGGGATGTTCTCCTCTTGACCCGTCGCTTCCCGGATCTACTCCCATCTGTTCCTCAATCCAATGGAACCTGGCGGCAATACCCACCCTGACCACAAACCCCTTTAGGGCTCTCCTGGGGTCTTCACCCCATCGTGTCTTCCTCCACACCCCATTGTCCCGGCACTCCCACCTGGGTTCGGCTCTACTTCCAGGTGCCACTTCAGCTCCACCTCTGGCCGGCAAACCAGTTGCTCCCTCGTTGTCCGGTGCGGGCTTTCATCGGTGCACTCCACTCTCCACAGCCTGCATCTGCTCCCACTTGCCAGGCTCCCCGGGTCTAGTGTGTGGGGTCTTCCCTGCTGCTGGCATCAGTTGCGGCTTCGTTCCTCGGCTATCCTCCCCCTCTGCAGCAGCAGCCGCCATTTTTATTTCTGCTGGCCGGCATCCGATGCTGACGTCACCAGCCAGCCGTAATTGCACAAAAAGGTGGCTAATGAGCCACATGGGTTCCTCCTTCCGCCCCATGCACGTCCCGTCCTGAGCTGCCGGTAAGTGCAGCTCATTATTTTGACTCCCAGGACACACCGCTATCAAGCGCCTGACTTCTTTGGAGCCTCCTTCCTTTTTGCTTGCTTGTACCTGCTGCTCTAAAGCGGCAACCCTTGCCTCAGCTTGTTCTCTCTGGGATTGGGCTACTTCTAACTCCCACTCCAACTGTGCCATTTTTTCCTGCAACTCATCTACCCACAATAGCCAGGTGAAATTCTCTTGTCTCAGGCCCTCTATGTTCTCTGCCTCCGCCATGCCATGCCATGCCATGCCCTCTCTGGTGCCAGGATCCCCACGCAGCTGTGGGCCCCCAATGAGGCCTCCTCCTTCCCCAAATAGCCTCACCCAAACCACTGGTCTTATAAAACAGCAAATAAAGTATAAGCCCCTGGGCTATAACATAACACAAGCTGCATAAGGTGTGCTCAGCCCCTCTACATTACCTGGAGCAGAACCCAGTCAGGCCTCCTCCCTCCACTTACTCCAGGAGGGCTCCTTCTCCCTTGGATGTGAGCAGAGAACTGCCTCTTAGTCCCCATCCTGGGGTTTATATGGGCCCAGGGCCCTGCCCCTTCCAGCCAGCTAACCAGGTGCAGGTGCAGGTTAATTTCCTCATTAGCTGGTTGCCATCGCAACCTGGACCTGGGCTCCTGTCTTGCTCTTTGGGCTCTTCCCAGGCAGTTTCTGCTCTTTTAGCAGCAGGCACCCAAGTGCCCAGCGACAGGGTGATACGACCAAGATATGAGACACTTGGTGGTAGCAGTTGCTGGAGTCCAGAAAACAGGGAACCATTAAACTGGATATAGACAAGTATTGTAGAATGCACAAAACAAAAGATACTGAGATACTCTTGGAAAAGGTGAGTGGTACCAAATTTTCAGAGAGATGAGATTTTTGAATTGACAGTCTAATTTTAATAAAACTACTCACCATGTTCCTATGCAGATAAAGTTTCTGTTTGTTGACCTGTATGTAAAATTTCTACTGTCGTAAGTAGAAGCTGTGCATGCATAAGACCACTGCAGGACCAAGGTAAACATGTCTGACAAGAGCTTTTGAAACAAAATGTTTACAGTGGCAAAATGCTTTGAAACAAAATGTTTACAGCGCTTGGTATTTGTCATAATGCAAAAGAATGCCACACAGCTTGTGGCACCAAACATCTCATTCCAATATACACGAAAAAGGTAGAATGCCAGACAAGAAATGGGCATCTTTAAAACAGTGCCTTTTGAGACAACAATTACAATCAGACTTTTATTTTGTACATAGAAGTCTTAACTTTTATTAAGGGGATTTTGTGTTAATTTAAGGTATAGAATATGGCCCAAAGTGTATCAAAACCATAGCAATTTGGTAAAAACCTAGTTTACCATTCATAACTAAAATGATGTTAAACAGTTTGTTAGAAACATGTGCAAACAATTTATTGAAAAAGTCATGTCCTTCTTAAATCTGCTGTGCATATCAAAATGGACACATTAAAGAATGAATTAAAATATTTGCACAACATAATTTAGAACAGCAACAAATGCAAATATGATCACAATGTGTCAAAATGCATATGCTATAGGGGTTGGACCACATTTTATAGTTTCCTTTCTCATCCCAGTGAAAAGTATGTCCTATAATTTATAATCTGAGAAGACCCTGGACAGATGTGTACTTTTTGTTGCACTATCAGGATTATGCAATTTAATATATGGACATATTTTGTTACTCCATTCTTTTGTATTGCTCAAGCTGTTCAAAATGAGCAAAATTGGCTGTATTCCTATGACTTTGAATCCCTCAGCCTGTTGATAGTCTTTGAGAGTAAGGACTGGTATAGCCAGCTGGAGCTCCCAGTGCAAAGGACATGTTAGAGGAGGGCAGCTAGATACATTCAAAATGGCAAGTAATTCCTTCAGGATCACACAGCATAGAACACAGCAGCATAAAAGAGAATGAAAGAGCCATGTCCAGCCGCCAATTCTCTGCTTTACAACAAGCTTTGCCCTCCAGTGTTCTCCAGATTACTGACAAATCTGTCCCTATAAAATAAAATTTTAAAAAAAACACTCACTTTTCCTTTTACACCAATGTCCATGTTGATTGACACACTCTAAACAAAATACTAAGAAATCTTTTCTTTATGGTCCACTCAGGTTCTTCTGTTATCAGTCAGGACATAACAGGCAGATTTTAATAATATTGTACTACCTGATAGTTTTTCCATTTTAACTTGCACAGTACAGTTTGGTTTGTAGTTCTGTTTAAAGCTCCAGACCTTTCCTCTTCACCAGATTGATACATTATTTCCTCATTCTAGTCTCCTGTTTTGAAATACTTGGGAGTACTCATATGAAAATGATGAATATGTTCATAATTGTGTCCATCTTTGTAGGATCCAAACCTAAGCAAAAATATTAAGTATTGGGTAAAATGAAATATTCTATGTAATCAAACTCTGCCATTTTAAATCGTAATTAATATTTCATCTTAATTATTGCTGGTATTAATTTCTTATAGCAATATGCCATAATTCCATTTGCATCATGATCAACTATTGTGACAAATCAGAATCTAGTCAAGTGAGAAAGGTTTAACAGAAGCATTTAATTTCTTATACTGTGTATTCATGTAATGGGATTAATGCCCTGGACATTGTATAAATAAAACTCCAAGTAACATGTTTTGAAGTTTCACTTTTTCACTGAAGTCCTAGCCCCATCTTACCCTGGGGGGTTTGCACTGTTAATGTTTCACACTTCTTAGTCTTAAAAGCATGCCAACCTTAGATCCATGGATTCATATATATTTCATACCACATTTAAACTGTATGTCTTAACCTGTGTTTGACTACAATGGTAGGTGTGTTCAGACAAGGAAAACCAGAATGTTTATTCACAATGTCAGCATTAGACATGTAAAAACCATAACAATTTTCTTTTAAAAGTTATATAGGAGTTAAAAAGAGTAAGACTTATGCTTTGGTGGTTGTCATTGTCCTGCTCTCAAGCAGCAGTTAAAGAATTTCGAACAGGAAATAATTCTACATTGAAATCAACTGAAAAATATCTGGACTTTGAATCCTGATGGTAGGTAAGTTTCAACATATGGGTAATGATCTCAATATGTGAAAAACAGACGTTGAAACTTACCTCAAACTTCATTACCACTTCTGATTTCCCACCTGCTCTCATTTCTCTTACTTCCTATGCATTAGCAGGAAAATGGAACCATCCATGGAATAAATGAGACCTTCCTTAGCCACAGGAAGATCAAACTTTCACAGTATTCTCTTTGTCATTTTCCACAAAGCATATAAATAAGATGCCTCAAAACTCTTTTCCTTTAGCATTTGTTCTGACTACTTGTTATTCACAACTCATATTATTTTAAATGGTCTCCATAATGAATATTTTGCATTTATATTTCATTTTATATTTCAAATGATAGTACATTATGGGTTTCATCCTTGGAAGTGCCACGGAACATACAACATGTAACCCCCATTAAATTTCAAAAGGATTGCAAATGCTCATAATCTCTCAGGATCAAGTCCTAAGCATGGGGTAACTTACACATCACTAGTGTGGGATAGGCATTAACTTCAATTTTCAGAGCAGTACATGGGAGATATAGAAAAGCTATGAGACTTACTCAAATCATAAGCCCTATCAGTGGGGGGGGAAATCAGACTAGAAATCAGGGGCTCTGACCTCCCGATTTTGTCCCGGTCATATCCCATGTTGTATTAAACAATTTAATTGATGCTGTTGTTCTTTTTAAATACACTTACCTGGGATTGAAATGAATATCCTCAGGAACTTGGCTGGGGTTGATGACAATTTTGTCATTGTCAATATAATTACCTAAGTCATCTGGAATCCGAAACTTAGCCATCTGAACTTCTGAATCACTTAGGCCAGCATGAGAAATGCGGGCATAACCCAACCTATCAGGATACAAATGCAGAATTGCCTTGAAACAGCAATTTCATTACATTAAAACTTTGTAAATCAGGGTCACTCATAGTTACCATTGTAACTGACCAATATCATTCTTTCCATTCCTAAAGCATCTGTGACAGGAGTATCTCGCTGGAGCCTTTCTGTTGGTGGCTCCGCGTTCCTGTGTTGGGCTAACCGCCTGCTTACTCGCCTGCCATGCCTTGATCTTAATTGATTGAGTGTTGTAATTAGCAGGAGGCTGCCCACTTTATATGCCCAGTGTCAGGGGGCGCTATCTGTGGCTCCTTTTCCTCCCTTACACTGCAGCCCAAGCCTTGCAGATGGTACTCGACATGGTTTGCCCTATGCCTTGGCCCTCTTCTCTACTTCTGGGGCTCCCCAATGCCCCCTCTCACTCTGGGGCTCCCCAATGCCCCCTCTCGCTCTGGGACTGGGGTCAACACACCCCCAAACGCTGTGCCCTCTATGGCGCCAGGGTCCCCACGCTACCGTGGAGCTCCTATGAGGCCTCCTCCAACCCCTAATAGCCTCACCGGTCCTCCGGTTAAAACGGTAAAACACAAAAAAACCCATAAAACCCCTAGGCTATAACATAAAACTAAACCGTCCGGTCAAAACCATGTTCTATCCCTACCAGGAAAATACTCCAACTCATAGCCACAACCAGGGGATGCTCATGCAGTCTATCTTCTCCTTTCTCTCTGCACTGTCTGAGC
>NW_017729033.1:69468738-69477094 GCF_001723915.1 Gavialis gangeticus | reverse complement strand
TCTCTTCACACTGGCCAAGCTCCCCCCTCCTTGGCTGCTGGAGGGGAACTGCTCTCCTGGCCTTATGCTTGGGCTTAAGAAGGGGCCAAGCCCTGCCCCTTCCTGTCAGCTGATTCCCTTGGTTCTCCTAGAAACCAACAACTGTGCTGCCCTGGTGACTGGCAGTTGAGCCTCCCCCTTCTCACCACTAGGGGTCTCTCCTGAGCCATTTCTGCTTTTAGGCGCAGGGCACCCGAGTGCTCTGCGACAGCATCCTTCACATAAAATTTTCAAAGCAATTTACCCATGTAAACTTTACAACACCTTTTTCCTTTTGCAAATTTGTAAGAAACAGTGTTAAGTGCCTAAGAACACATGCTGGGCAAGGATTATTGCTTAGGAAGCACTATGTTGTAAGTTACTGCTTTTGGAATAGACACACTGATACAATCACTCATCAACTTTTTCAGTTAAATCACTCTAAAAGTCTCCAGTATGTATTCAGGGAAGGCAACTGAACTTAAAATGTGGGAATAGCCATAAAAGTTACTTCGAAACAGCTGCATAGGGATGTAGCTGGGCGGCTGAAGCACATGGACAGTGATGACTTCCAGTTGCCACATGATAGCATTAGTGATCACATAGCTGCCAGCAACAATTGCTTTTTTGAACACCTCCCCACCACCACCACACACACAAATCAGCACCCAGGGCATTTGCCACATTCACCCTGCCCTAGTTACACCACTGCTTTAAAAATTACTCCTTGAACAGCAGTTACAGACATTTTTCACTACATTTTACTCCTATTAACGTGTCAGAATACATATAGCTGTAGCACAGTGAGCTAGACTGCATTCTCGTTCATGCATCATCAATGGAATTATTTACAAGAAGCTTGACTACTCTGGCCCTAGTCCAGCAAGGCTCTTAAACATGTGCTTAACTGTAAGCATGTGCATATTCTCATTGACTTCACTATCAGTGTTGCTGGAGTGAGTCCAAAGTGCTCAACATCTTGCATAAGCCTGCCCTAAAATACAATTTCAGAATTCATGCAATCTGCGTGGTGATATGAGAGTCCAAAAGAACTCAGCTTGGTTTTCGCATTGCAGGATGAAATTGCAAAGCTGAGCCTTGAGGGGTAGGGTAAGAGAAAGGTGTCTTTTTGTGCATTAATTGAGCAGCTCTAATCTGAGATTTCTTGGCGCACAAAGATAGAACTCTCATAATGACATTTTTATAATTTCACTTTACACAGTAGAATCACAAAAGCTCTTAAAATCTATCTTTCAGTGTTTCATCTTACCTCATAGACCTAACCACCATAAATAGTTTTCTTAACACTTTACCTTCAGCTAGTCTAAAAAAATAAAGAACTTCATAAATTAAAGAAAAGAACAGTGTAAATTTAAGTTCTTTTGTTCATAGGAGTTATACAGATTTCTATCATATCTAAAAGTTGGATATCTAGATATTAGAAAATTAGCATCTCTCAAGTCAATAATTCATCCATTATGACATACCTTATTAGTCCACGATACATAATATAATCACACCATCTGTCATGATCTGTATTATCTATATCCTGCAGGGGAAAAGAAATCAAACAAATGAAGAAAAATGTTTCTTCAAAGACAGTTTATATTAGTATCATAACCCATGGGTAAACATAGTGCAAAGAAAGAAAAAGGTCATATTAGATCTAGAGAGGTAAATGAAAGAAGACTCATTTTTAAGGCATTTTTAAGATTTTAAACTACAGTAATATTTACTAGCAGGTAAGTGAAAGATAGAATTAATTTTAAAACAAGCTGTGTGAGTTTTTGAGCTTATAAACTGTATTTTTAATTCAGTTAATTTTTATACATAGTAGTAGTAATTCAAGATTACCAAAACATTCCCATTTTCAATTAACTCTGTGTAATCTCTGGATCCAGGAGCTGAAGTGATATATCCAAGAAATACAACCTGCTTAGAGCTAGCCCTTAACAGCTTTGCAACAGCTCTGGCCTGGAGTTTTCTGTCCAAGTCCTCTCTGGGGAAAAAAAAAAAAGGTATATTTTAAAAAGAATATTCTGGCCCTTAAAAAAAAGAACACTATTGCACAGAAAACCACCTCTGGGCTTAACACATACATACCTGTGTAACTGCGTACAACAAAAAATTACAATGATAGGTTGCTTTTATATTTTATATTTTTTCAGCGCTTCATTTTTTCAGTGCATATAAAACTGGAGTTCCTCTCACTTAAGTACTTTCCATGAACACCACGTTTTTTATACGGTGCTCATCTGCAGGTATTATATTTGCTGTGGTCAGTCTGTTTACATTACAGGTGTAGCTATGCCAGCCCACAATTGCCTCACATGTTTATGGATGTCCACAGTTTAACATGATTTCTGTTATGGACAGAACACTGTCTTAGAATTTTGCTATGGAATCACAGTATAGTGTAACTTACATGAATTCATTTTCCTAATACCACTCAAACACTATGCCACCCCAGAAACACTACTGACAAAAATGGCCACCCCAAAACACCTCAGGCAATTGTGGTTTGACAGTATGAGACTTACAGTGTCACAAAACCTGGTTGCAACTTTACAGACTGTAGCCTAAGTAAAACCTTACTATGCCCTGTAATGCTATGTAAGGTACTATGACTGAACCTTAGCTGTAATACAGTGTAAATCAGGAGTGGGCCTGGACTGGATAAGTAAAGCAATGCTTGATACAAGGTGCTCTTCCTGCCTACAATTTTGCACTTGGTTGTGAGTGGGGAAAACCAAGTCCCTCCCTCAAAGTACAGACAAATGCTGGCCATGTTGGTGAGGAAGTGAAATCTCTGTCAAGAAAACTATAGAGTAGCAATACTGCAAGCTCCAAGCATTAAAAAATCCTGGGTAACACCTTACAAAACATAAGATTAGCTAGAATTAATAAACAGTTTGTTGTAAAATAATACAGTTCAGGTTATTTTTATCTGCTTTCTACCTTTAGAGATTGAGTGTATATTTACAAGCCATTCTCTGCACTAGGAAAGTTAGTGTTCATTTTTTATAAAAAATGTCTCTAAGACCCTTAAAATCATTTGACTATTGGAGCTTGAGCTCTAAGAAAAAAAACTTGGTAAATACTATGAGAATTGCCAACACTAGTATTCTCCTTTAAATAAACAAAGTTAGCCTTACTATTTTATTCCACTAAGAACAATTTTTGAGTGTGGAAGGAGGTGTTGGAGAAATCCCTGAATTGGACTGAAAATTAAAAGACACATTCCAATTGAAACAAGCATCAGCATTGTACCCTTCTTGTGTAAAGCCACAAAGCCAAAGGTCTTGCATGAATAAACATTCCATTGGTACCGATTATGTCTATATACCACGCATTTTGCTAACAAAAATTCCTACTGTTTACGGGAGTTCTTTTATGATTAAATCTCCATCCGACTGCAAAATTTCTCTAAGTATAAACTACATCAAATAATAGATAATTCCCTAATTGTCTCTACAAAATTGGGCATTTTTTATTGGGTAACAGAGAATAAAGTAGAATAAAATAACAATACTTAAAGATTCACAGAATCTGTTCATTATTTTTCTGGTTTATGCAGCAGCATTCAAAACACTGTTTTTAGGGAAAGGCTCAGAAAGACAATAGATTTGTTAGTCACATTATGCTTCTGAGTTGCCATCTTTTATTTCTGATGCTGGAGGTCATATTTCACACTGCTAGTTCTAGATGCCCAGAGGCATGACTATGGCCACATACAAGCATTATTTTTCTACTAGGAGAAACTATGAGCATGAAATAATGCATTCAGTTTCTCCTGGGGGAAACATTCTCCTGGGAGAAAGATTTTCTAGGTGTCAACCTGGGAGATCTCTCTTGCAAGGGTAAATGTTTATCCACTCCCCTCCTGTTCTGGTCCTGGGGAAATGAAGTAGCAGGGCAATGCTGCCCTCTTCCCTAGACCAGGGACTGCCCAATGGAGGGAACAGAAAAGGACCAGAGCAGTTTAGTCCCTAGTCTGAGAAGCAGGTGGGGGGTTTTACTGTGCTGCTTCCTCCACTCAGCTTCCAGCCAGCTCCTTGTTCCCCACCACCTCCTCAGACCAGGGTCCCCTAGCTTTAGGGTAGGGGCTGGAGGTTTTGCCATTCTGTCTCTGGAGTCTGGAAGCAGAACAGAGGAGGCTACTCCCCATCTGTTCTTTAGTCTGGGGAAGGTGCAAGGAGTCTTTCCCTGACACTCCACTCCCTCTGGAGACCAGGAAGAGTACAGCAGCCACCATTCACCATGCCTTCCTCAAATTAAGAGCTGAACACTTGTATACTCTGTCTCAGAAAGATTTCTCCTGGTGGAAATTTCTCAGAAATTAACACCTGTTCGTGGCCTGGATTTTTTTTCTTTGTTTACACAATGTGCTTTATTGGAAGCCTCAAAATCTCCCATCTTTCAGTGCAACAAAAATCAACTCCACACTTAGCTCCTTGAATTTCTTACTAAGCCACAGTTCCTGCACCTGTAGCCAGCTCTACCATCCTCATAAAACATAATGACATTCTTTTAATCTACTGAAGGAGGATCTGATCTAAACACTTTGGTATGTACTATGATATAAAACCAGTGTAGTAGCTTTTTAAGGTCTGTAACAATGAAAGCCTGGATACCAGAGGCCCAAATGATTTTAGAAGATGCATTCTCTTTTAAACTGACACATCAAGACCCTTTCCCCAAGAATTATCTTCATCTCAGTATCTCTTATGATGTGCCTGATTTTAAAACAGCATTATGGAAGACATTTACACTTTAAAAGCATTACTCAGTGCCAGTTACATTTTGCTTTCCATTTTCTATGCAATGGAGTTAATAAGAAATACACACTCTTCATTTCCAAAGTGAGCAACAACAAAATCCACCAGCTTCCCTGTAAAGTTGACAGTCATGGAGATGGCTGGGGCAATCTCTCCCTCAGGGGATGGGAGAAGATGATGAGTAGATCTCACTATTGGGTATCTTGAAAGAACCATAATCCTAAATGGAAATAAAGAGAAAAACTGTTAAATGTCTTAGTTCTAAAACACAATGCATATGGTTTAGAAACAAGCAGACCAAACACACTGATATCTGACCTACTAACACTGGTCTAACACTGCTCTACAGTTAATTAGAGAAGGTAAGTGGAACTGGATAATAGTTAGTATGTATGGATTAATTTTAGCATTTAGAGCTTGAACCAGTTCTTCCAAAGTGAATGAACAGACTCTCTCTTCAATGGACTTTCGATCAGACTCTAAATCTTTAGCACAGCATCTCAGCAAATTTACATCTGCTAGTCCCATGGCACCAGGCTCAGTGCCAAACCATACAAAGCAGATGCAGCACAGAATAAAATAGCTGTATAAATGAGTATATTCAATGTATTTATAAATGTAATAAAATCATTTTAAAAGTTTTTATATAAAAAAAAAAATCAACAAATATCTGAATAAATTATTTCACTGTTTTGTCAGTTAAAACTTTGTTAAAAAATTGCCAGTATAGGTTTTCAATAAGGAAAGAAGATGCAAAGGATGTACTGTCAGGCACTGAGCACCCCAGGAAAATGCAAAAATAAGATCACTGTGCTATTTATAGCTCCTAATAACATAGCCCTTCCAGACAAAGTACATACTTGTTATGGTGTCCCCGACAGGGTATGGTGCATTTCAGAAAAAGTTTCCAGAAAACCCAGCAGAATTTCATTGACTACCTCACAAGCTACAGAATGGTGGGAGGCAGCTAGGGGAGGGGGGGGGGATATTTTGAAAACTGTTTATACAATAAACCTAAAACTACCCAAGAAGAGTGGCTCAGGGAAGGAGATCTGAACCAAGTAGTTGGTATCCTGCAGGCAAAACAGTACTTCATGCAAACGATCCTTATATAATTTTTTAGTTTATAATATTTACAAGTAAACCACTCCTAAGTGCAAATCTTCTGTTTTTTTCAGCTCCAGTCTAAACATTTTTTCATGTAGTTTTTACTGTCACAAAATATTTTATGAGGTGGTATTTTAGTAGGAAATTTTACCAAGCAATACTCGTCCTTGATCTGCTTGATTCTGCCTCCTTTAAATCAGGGGTGTCAGACCTACAGATGTGGATCATCCAATCTGCCATCCTCACCTGGTACCAGAATGAAGGAATGAATGGGAGCAATAGTTGGCCAATCGTGGGTTTGCACCACTTTATCACCCTCAAACTGCTGTGGGAAGAGGTGTTGGTACAGCACTTACTGAAACCACCCCTGAATTTACCATTCCCCATTGCTGGTGGCGGTAGCACTCGCCTTCAGGAGTGAGCAACAGTGACTGCAATAAGGGCCATGCCAGCACCCGCCTTGCAGTAGGAGGCTGACAAGGGGACACAAATCCACTTTAACCCCTGGCTGCTGGCCATGCTGACATCTCCGTGGCTGCCAAAGCCACAGCAAAAGATGAACCTCTGTCAGCACCATGGGCAGAAACCACTGCAGTCAGAGTAGGTGCAACACCTGCAAAGCAGGGAATTTGATCCACAAACTATTTTGAGTTTGATACCCGTGCTTTAAATCTTAAGACTCTGGCAGAATCTTCTAGCCAGGTGTTGTTGACAAGCTTCATATGTCATTGAAAACCCTAAATCCTCCTGGAATTTCAAAACAAACCAATATCCCAAGACAGGGATTTCCAACTTCTTAGTGGCCAGGGGCTGCACACTGTGGGGGTCCATGGGCCTCCCCCACCTCTCCAGATGCAGGCTCCCCATTGCATCACATGGCAAGCTACCCAGGCACTGCATGCGTGGCAGGAATCCCCCCCAACACTGCATGTCGCGGGGCGCTTCCGTGCCCCACTCCTAAAGAGGCTCAACCCCGGGGGGGGAAGGTGTGTAGCAGGACAATAGGGTGCCTGCTGCTAGCATGGGCAATAAGGTTTGGCTGCCAATCAGTAGGGCAGCACAGTTGAAGGTTGCTTAGGCAACAGAGTGGGTCAGCTGACCGCCAGGGGGCAGGGTCTGGCCTTTATCAACAGAGAAGGCTGAGGCCAGAGTCAGTCCCCCTCTGGCAGCCGGAACAACAGGAGGCTCTGCTGTAGGGCTGAGCCAAGCAGAGCAGCCCGACCACCCGAACATCGGCATTATGGTACGCAGGGGAGAGAGCCCCGACTGGGAGACGGAGAGTAGCCAGGGAGGCACTTAATGGAGGGTATAGCCAGTTGGCTCATGGCTTGTGTTTGGTTTATGTAGGACCAGCCAGGAGGCTTATCTAAGTTATAGCCGGTAGGCTGATTTTTGTGTTGCAGCCGGTGGGCTCAGGGCTTTAAGTTTTCTTTGTGTTAGTTGGGTAAACACACCGGAGGACCGGGTGAGGCTGTAGGGGTGTGAGGAGGCCTCACAGGAGATCTCCAGTAGTCTGGGGGGGTTTCCTGGGTGCCCTGTTCGGGCACGGAGCAGTGCTGGGGAGGCACAGCTGGTTTGGCGCCGGTGTGGCGCAGTGTGTGGGGGTTGAGATCCCAGCCCGTGAAGGCGGCATTCAGCCCAGTAGGGTGAAGGACCCAAAGAAGGGTCAAGGGACCAGGCACGGCTACGGGCCACCTGAGCCCCGGTGCGAGAAGCGTGGGCATAGGCCCCAGCGAGGGCGAGGGCCCCAGCGAGGGCGAGCGCGAGAAGCGTGACTGGAGGCCCGGAGTGGGGCGAGCGCACGGGTGGAGGCCCAGGGCCAGGCTGGTGCATGCGATCTAGCCCGAAGAAGGGCAAGCACACGAGTAGGCCCCAGAGAAGGGCGAGGGCACGGTTTAGCCCGGAACAAGCCCCAGAGAAGGGCGAGGGCGCGGTTTAGCACGGCACAAGCCCCAGAGAAGGGCAAGGGCGCAAGAAGCGTGGGACAAGCCCTGAGAAGGACGAGGGCACGAGAAGCGCAGACATAGGCCCCAGAGAAGGGCAAGGGCGCGAGAAGCGCGGACATAGGCCCCAGAGAAGGGCGAGGGCGTGAGAAGCGCGATTAAAAGGCCTGGAGTAGGGCAAGCGCGTGGGTGGAGGCCCAAGGCGGGCCAACGCGTACAATAGGGCCTGAAGAAGGGTGAACCCACGAGTAGGCTCCAGAGAGGGGCGAGGGCTAACGAACACAGGGGCTCTAGAGCAAGCAACGGCACATATATCGGAGAGGCCCCGGTGAAGGCGTGTATATTGGAGACACAAGAACGTCCGGAATAGCTGCGAGGCTTGGGGCGTGCTGAAGGGGAGGTAGGAGGCACGCATAGCCCATAAGGCTGGGGGTGCACCAGGTCACCCATAGAGATTAGGAGACCAAAGGCAGCCTCCCATATTAAATTATATAAGATCAAAGACGTGGC
>NW_017729033.1:69451837-69468624 GCF_001723915.1 Gavialis gangeticus | reverse complement strand
GGTGAGAATTGGAGGGTGCTAGAGCTCCTGATTTGGCACGGCAGGGGGTGCTAGCGAGATCACGGCCGCTCGTAGGGCCCGGCCCGTGACACTGCACTCTCAGTAGAAGGTTGTGTGGCCCCCCTACAGCTGCACCATATGCATAGGTGGGAATGTGCCCTCCCCCTCCCTCCTCAGCCATGGGCTCCCCTGCTGTACATATATGATTGATGGTGATTGTATAGCCACTGCAGGTTGCACCACCCCACCCCCTGGGGCAGGGGAAGGAAGAGGAAGCTGGAAGAGGAAGGGAGAGTCCAGAGACCTCAGCTGCAGCAGCAGCCAGAGCAACAGGGGGGGAAGGAGGGGGAGCCCAAGGATCTCAGTTTAATCCCCTGCAGGCTGCATACAGCCCATGTGTTGTCAGTTAGACCGTCCTGTCTTAAAGTGTTACTTTGAGACAGCAAAGATCTTCAAACACACCTGACTAGTAGTTGATCAAGAAGTAATAAAGAGCTGTCCACAAAACATATGAATACTACTCTTTCTCCACATTTCCTTGTGTACAGTCCAAGCTGGATTTAACTTAAGATAATCAAAACTGCTAGTCAAGCATAGTTACATTCTCCAGTTTTATCCTGCCCTTTTAGCCTAAATCACAGGTTGGAGCAAAACGTAATGAAGAGAAATACCAGCCAGTTATACTGTTTGGAATATTGCCCATTGAAATGTAGCCAGACTGCATGCTGGTAGGAATGTCTTCCACTACATTGCAATGGGTAGGAGAATTCAGAATGCAGAATTTGAAAACTGGCCCTTCAAATCAGTACAACATTCATCTTCCTTAAGTTTTACAGCCAGGAACTTAGTGCATATTGTTCTCAAATTCTAGTTACATTAATTCTGTGAACTTTCTGAGGGTTCGTTTGTCCACTTTTGAAAAACCCAGGGCTGTATGTTATGTTCAGTTGCCTTGGAGTGATCTTCTGCTATTAAAGCATATGGCATTTTAATTGGCATTTTTTTTTTAAATCTAGGTCTATAATAATGACCCATGCCTTCTGTATCCAAAGACAACTCACCCCCAAGTGTGATCTCTTGTACTTGGACCAAAATCTGTGTAAAAACCCAGTTTTTCTCCTAACCACATTGTTGGATCATTATTTCCCATGAATGGCTTGGAGGCATCACTCTCTATAATGGTAATGAAGTCAGCACCTAGTAGACAAAAATGTTTTAAAAAGTGTAACTATATCAATATAAAAATCAATAAGCATCTTTCTGACCCTACTGGGATTTGTGTAGCACCAGTTTATACCACTCCTATAGTGACCAAAGTACATAATGCAATATAAGATTTCCTCTCTCTTCCAGTAATTGAAGTATTCTCTGAATCTGATCAACTACAAGGAAAGGAGTGTTGCCATCTCAAACAAGGGCTGCTTCCACCAAGTAATTTCTTAATAACACCCTCCACAAGATGGAATTGTAGCTTTACTTCACTTTTGGAGCATATTATTTAACAGTGGGGGCATCCACATGTTCACTTATGAGCTTTTGCTACTGTACATTAAGTTTAGTACCTTTAATACGAGGTACTAGATAAAGGCACAGTAGCTGTGCTAATGTGCAGTAGCGAAGGCAAATGCTTTTTTGTGACGCTTAATGTGCAGTAGATTAATTATACTCTGCATTAGCATGATTTTTGCTGTGATGCACTAATGCACAGTAGAATAGTCCACTGTGCATTAAGATGCCTCATGTAGACACGCCCAGTGTGATAAAAATACTGGAAGAGGAAATAGTAGCTCAGATGGTTTGCAAAGAGAAACTGATATTTTCACTTCTAGGCAATTACTTTACCAGGTACAAGGTAATGCTTGATCCTTTATCAGGTATTTATGTTTATATTAACATACAAAGATAATATAAAAGTTACAAAGAGGACATTGTGTCTAACAGTTAGAAATGAATATTTTTTTTAGAATTTGCCTCAAAAATTCTTACTATTTTTTGACTTCTGAATTGTTATATTTAGAAATAACATTTCACTAGTAAAAATTAATGTTGAGAGGAAATAAAGTAAATAACTAATCCTGTCATTTCTGCTTGTAGGGCGAGTACTTGCCCAGTCAAAAAATACTTGTTTAATTGATCAGTCAAATATTTTCAAATAATGGTCAACATTTTAAAGTATTAATTTACTAGAGTGAAGAGAGAGACTTTGATCTTCAGTAGGCGAGATAATTATGCTAACTACAATAAAAAAAAGTTAGTTAATGGGTGTTGTGAAACAATGAAATTAAATTCTAAAAAACTGTAAGGAATTTTTGGGCATATCTACACGTTGTCATACCACAATATTGTTATGGCGCCATGCTTTAGTACTTCCTAACCACCCAACTGCACCATGCACATGGCACAGTTAGATTTCACTGTTACATTGCCATAGTGGCATGCTATAACAGGGGAGCACGTCGCTACAGTGACATAGCTGCCTATCACGTGTAGACCCACGTGACTGCTACATTGCTGTAGAGCATTGCTATGTCACCATAGGACGACTTGTATATGTGCCCTTTGTAACTATTGATGTTAGATAAGTGTAAATGTGAATCATATTCAAGACTGAACAATTCCTTGGTTTTTATCCCAAAACAACAGGATCAGCCCAAACAATTACAAAATTTAAAAGAAAAAAACTAAACAAAAAAAAAACACACTTGGGAGCTATAAAAGACAAAAGTCAGTTTTTTAAATAGTTACACTAAGTAGACAGCAGGCCAGCTCCTCCAGCATGTTGCTGTGTGTATTTGGAGATGCCTGCAATCACAGCAGACAGCCAGTAGGAAAAGTTTTTCTGTACTGTTGGGTTTGATTCTCTCCTCAGCACAATGTAGATTCTGAAGCTGCCTTGCTAACCCTAAATACATTTCTTATGTAGACCCTTCCAGCTAAAAAAAATATCATGGTCTATACTGTTATATCTGCAGGAAAAAAAACTAAGAGGACAGGAAACATCCCAAGTTTTAATTCATGGAGCTCTCCAAACTGTGTTTTTAAAAGGCTGGGGATCCCCTACAGAGTGAGCCAAGAGTTCAGCCCCATTAATCATGGAAGTATCAGGACATAGCAGAGATTAGAATCAACTCCTCACTGCTTCCTGGACCCTGTCTCATAATGACAGCAAAACTCCTAATGGAGCCAAGACACCAATTTATCTTCACTCCTCACTGACCTTAAACCAATGCTTGTTCAAGGGAAAAACTGAAGGAGAACAAACATCATAATGCTAAGTGGAATGGCGACATAACACTTTCCTAATTACTTTAGTGCCACTCCAGAGGAGCTTCTGTAAGAACAGTGCTACAAAGAAAGTAACACATATATATATACCCACTCTCACATATATATATAGCCTAATCTTAGACCCTTTCATAGAAACAAAAGGGACAATCCAAACATACAACTGTATATTATCGAAAGAGGAAATTGCAATGTCCTAACAAAGTCATAAAGCGTAACATCCAAAATAATTACATCATAATTACAGCTCTCAACTACTATTTACAATTGTTTATTTTATTAATTTCTCATCATCAACAGAAAATGAGTTAATTTCATAGGGTATAATTCCTTTTTAGTCCTCAGGGAACTATGCAGCACCATAAGATGCAGTTTGCACACTGTGAGGAGTATTTGTTTAAAATTTGTTTTCATTAGAATGAAAATAAAAATCATGAAAAAGTTAAATCAAAAACAAGCCAAAAACAGCATATTGAAAGCCAAATTGAATCCATGAGGGCCTCAGAAAGTTTCCTATAAGTAAGAGTGCCAAATATTTTGCTTACAGAAATGTGTTTGGACAGTCATTCTTTTCTACTTCAAGAAAAAAAAAACTGAGGTTAATTAAGAGCCCTTTCCAACTGGAAATACCATTAACACAGAGTGAAGTAATTTTCTCTTATTGCTGAATGTAAATGGATTTTTAACCATGCCACTGAAGTGATTGGACTGCAATAGCTATATATACACAAGTATAAATCAAACACTTTTTCTAATGCCTTAAAGCAATGGTTCCCAATCTGTGGTATGTGTGCCACCAGTGGTACGCAGACAACCTGTTAGTAGTATGTGTGAACAAATTTATTATAATAACTTTATATGACAAAAATTTGCTCATGGTACTTAAGGTTGAACTGAATTTTTTTCCAGTTGGTACTTAAGGTTGTATCATTTTAAATTGGTGGTGTGCAATCTGTCAGGGTCTGGGAACTGCTGCCTTAAAGAACAGTTTTGCCTTAGCAAAAGAGGGGACTTGATGACCAGTAGGTGGCTCAGTGTCTCAATTGTAGGATTCTACCTTGTAGGATATAATAGTATAAACTAAGTTGCTGGGAGAGAAACTAAGACTGAAACAGAGAAAAAATAATGTTGACATAAGAAGTACCTGTTTGATTAATCAGAAGAGCTGACCCTTCCAGGTTAGACCACCCTTCATTGTCATAACCAAACCTGAAAGGCCAGACCATAGCAGAGAAATCCCTCTTTGGATGCTGAAAAAATCAAAACAGAACAAAAATAAATAAAACCATGCAAGCTCCATTATGTCTTTTCATCTGATTTGTAGCATCAGTTATAAAGGTGGCATACCACAGGTCTAAGAATAAACATTTTAATCAGAACATTGTCCCATCGTAGTCATTTGGAGGTATATAGATATTTTAATGGCACAGAAAGAAGAGCTGAAGTCATGACATTTAAATGTGGCTCCACATATAAATGTAATAACATGAATAAGAATGAGGGTAGAAAAATCAGTTTTAGGAATGAATATCTGCATTGAGTTAATATTTGTGGATGGCCAAAGAAAGCACATTTCTAATCCATAATTTCAATTGTCTATGCCAGAAACATGGTTTTGTGACACTTCTCCAGCCACATAACAGAAACATGTCAAGTTAACAGTGTTTCCAGTCAAACCAGGTCTAATTTCAGGTTGAGAATACTCAACACTTGAAGGAAGCAATCTACATACTAAACTATGTTAGTATCAAAAGAATTCTCTCAGAGTTGTGGCTATTACTATAACTGACAACTCCTTGGCCAGGTAGGAATCTGGGATCCTCCAATTTCATCAAATCTTCTTAATGAATCAGTTAAGAAGGGCACATTAAGTAGTTTGTCAGAGATGCTCCATTTAGAGTGAACTTTATAAAGGTATAAATGAATCCGTGAGTTCAGGGTTTTTTTTTCAGGAAAACAAGACTAGTTTTCCTATATGGCAGCACAGTAGGTCTGTCTTTGTGCCAGCTTTAGTGCAGTTTTTCTCTGCAATATTACACAATTACACATACTAGCAATGCAACATCACATCAACCTCATGCCAAGCTGCAGTTAGGGCAGCGTTCAAACACAAAACTTTAATCAAATGAATCAAAGATTAATTGCAGGGGTGGTGGGGGAAGGAATTCATTCTAAATAGTCTAATCTAATTTTAAACAAAATACTTTCTAAGTAGACAAATCCTACAGTCTAACCAAACTTCTTACCTTATTCAAAGAGAACATAAGCATGGTACCCTCTCAGGGATGGTGATTTATGAAGGTTGGAAATGAAAATGAAACTGATGCTGGGTTTTTGGTTGCAGCTGTGTTGGTCTAAGGACATAAACAGGCAAGGTTCTTTGGGCAGATGCAATATGTTTTACTAGACCAACTGAGTAGTTGGAGACAAGTTCTTTTGGACACAGTCACCCTTCTTCAGGCATAGCAAGTCTCTGCTGTTCTGAGACTCCAAGGAATGAGAGAAGCTAACAGTGTGACCGGATGTTAGTGAAAATGTAAATAGGTACAAAATTAGGAAAACAAAAGGTAAAACAGGGAAGGCAGAGGAGGAAGGCAAGGGGAAAAAAGCCAAAGGTGAGTCAAGGAGACTCTACAATAATAGTGATTCAAGGTAATAAAAGAGGCTGTCTGTGAAGAAGGAAACAGCTGGAAATTAGGAAGACAAAGAGCAACAAAGGAGGAGAGACCAGGGGAGAAAAGTAGGGTGGAGGAAAGAAAAGTGTAAAAGGTCAGGTCTGGCAGGTACCTGGTGAATCAGATGTCAGGCAGGTTGTAACGTGTCATAAATCCAATGTCTATATTGAATCCATGATTTTTTGTATCCAGTAGGTTTATGAAGTGAAGTTCCTAGGCTTGTCTATGAAAGGTATTTGTAAGTTTAGATGCATGCATAGTATGAAACTGATGCAGTTGCATACCATACATACCAACAAGTCAACACTGCCCAACTCAGGAGAAAATCTGAACAGATTCTACTGAAACCAGAGTGTGTGCGCCTCGATACAATTTTTGCTTAATTATTGTTACACATACTTAGGTCATGCCATACCTAGTCATCACTGGGGTGACTATCTGCAATACTATTAGAGAAGCACTCAAACTTCTTTGAGACTTCTCAGGTTAAATTCTACTTTGATGAAGATAACTCTGTGTCACCCTAACTAAAACTAGTGCCCTTATTCATAGACCACCATAAATTATGCAAGTGCTCTACTAAACCCCTGGGGAATATCCCTATCCTCCTCACTACACAGTGGTGTATAAAACTCATAAACACTCATCAGGGAAGGAGGAGAGGGGTGAGGAAAGGTTTTCTCTCAAAGAGAAGTCATTTGAACATCTCCCTGATCATTTCCTCCTCAAGCTTTTGGATAGAAAAAATATCCTCCTTTCCCAGGTCCTTCCTCAGCTTCTTTCCGAACCTGAAAATAGGCATTTTGTACCCCAAATCTTGTTTAACATCCCTCATTCCCCCACCCCCTTGCCCACTGCTGAATTCAGTGCCAGGGGAAAGGCAGGGAGGAAGTGGCAGCACCATTCATCCTTGGCGTCCCAGAGTTAAACTGAAAAGCCAGTGAGTTCATAGAGCTCATTGTGCATGCACTGCACAACCAAGGTGGGGTGTGCCCCCTCCTCCCGATTCTCTCCTGGATCTGCCAAAGCTGGAAATATATTATTTTGTTAAAAAGGAAACATATTACTCACCCCGTGACCTAATTTCTTCTCATAAGCTTTATATCGTAGTCCTAATCCTAGCAAACCCATACCAACAAGTAGCCACAAGACTTGAAACAAAAAACAAACATGGGAGATTAGTTTTAAAGGAGAGGGGAAGTTAATGTCATGGTGTTGAGTCAAATATGTAGGAATATATTCCCATCCTGGAGATTAATATGCATGGAAGAGAACTACTCTTAGTATACATTTAAATATCTATATATACCAACAGCAATACAACCCCCAAGAAGAATATTGAGAAAGTACATGAACATTTGTACTCCTATAGATATTTTTAGAAGGAGAATGCATTTTACCTTGCATGTGTACCTTTCAAAATGAAATAGAAAGAATAGTCTTTGCACAGACTTCCCTTTGGAATATTTACACTAATATGTTCATTATTATAGAAAGCCTATCAGGGAAGAAAAACTCTTTGTAGTTTTCCTCTCTGTACCAAGCACTCATTTGGTACATGCAAGTGTGAATGTGTTGATATGTATTGACAAGAAAATTATAGCTTGCTTTAAAAATTTCCACATCTCAAAAGGATGCAATCCCTGCCAAACCTCCCTAGCAGCACTTTACTAAATGTATTAACTGCCAGATGTAATAATTGCCAGATTCCTAGAGAAGTACTATGGCCTCACAGAATGTGAATTTGTGATTTTCTAATGCTTCAGGAGTCTGCCAAACTATAGCACTGGATAGCTTCTCAGGGGCTGGCATTTCATAACCTCTTTGTGGTTCCCTCAGATTAAATCTACAAAGAGAAAAATAATTTGTAACTCCAGTTAATTCATTCTTCAAATTCTTTAAATAAAATGTGGTATAATAAATTTTACCTAAATATCAAACCCTTTTACAAACTTACAGATTACCTGGGCACATTTTATCACGAAGGAAGGAAGAAAAAAGGACATATTATTTACATAAAAATACTAAGAAACTATGGGCTTTAATAGAATATGAAGCTGCGAAAGCTGGAAATGTTGATGAAGTTAACACAACAGTCATTTAGGTCCTAAACATGTAATAATTGAAGCCTTAAAAAAAAGAGAAAAAGAAAAGAAAAGGTGAGCAGGTAGAAGCTCACATCCTATAAAGTGCTCTAAAAATGACCCTGGGTCATAGGAAAGAAAGGCTGGAAGGGATCTCACAAGGTCATCTAGTTCAGCCCCCTGCTCAAGGCAGGATTGTTCCTGACTAACCATGCAAGTGTCCGTCTAACTTGTTCTTGAACATTTCCAGGAATGGAGACTCCATAACCTCTCTAGGTAGCCTATTCCAGTGTTTGACTACCCTCATAGTCAGAAAATTCCTTCTAATCTCCAATCTAAGTTTCCTCTGCTGCTTCTTGAGGCCATTGCTTCTAGTCCTGCTCTCTATGGCCACAGAGAATAGCCTCTTTCTTCTTTCTAATCAGCCTCCATATATTAGAACACTTAACAAATCCCTCCTCAGTCTTCTCTTCTCCAAACTAAATAACACTAGTTCTTTCAGCCTTTCCTCAAAGTCCAGACCCCTAATCATTTTTATTGCTCGACACTGGACCCTTTCCGTACTGTCCACAACCTTTTTAAAGTGTGGGGTGAAAACTGCACACAGTTCTCCAGGTGAGGCCACACCAGTGTTGAATTGAGTGGAAGAATCATTTCCCTTGATTTGCAAGTGATCCTCTTGTTGATCCAATTTTTTTCCCCCATGGAAACCTCTTTGAAACACTTCATTTTGAAGCACTTTTAGTTACATGTGTATGCTCCATGAATAGACTTGGCAGAATGTTTTTTTTTTTCTTTTTCAGTAATTTTGATAGATATCAGTGTTTATTTTTAAGCATTTCTTTTTAATTTTACCAATTTAAATTATCAGGATTGCATTAAATTAGGGATATGGGGGAAGACAATTTGTTAATGACACACAACTACTAACAAACATTTATTAATGACAAACATACACCAACTGAGTGGCAGAGCTGCCATCAGTCCTGGCTCCACTAGCCACTAGCTTCCTCATGTGCTTTGTCACTTCCTCTTCCTTTGTTCCCAGGCCCCGAAGGTTTCTGGGAGTTGCAGTGCAAACTACAGTCAGCACAGTTCTGTAATAATATTTTTTCATCCGTCTGTGAGTGGGAGGTGAAATTGACATTTATCAATGTTTACTGCCAAAAATCAAATCCTGCCAAGCCTATCCATGGAGCACAACAGGGTTACTACTCAGTCTTCCAGCATCTCATACAGCTGCTTCTTTCTGCTCCCCTGCCAGGGGGAGAAGAGGGAGAGAAGGGCAGACAGACAATGAACACTCTTCTCCATAACTGAAACCCAAAAGATATGCAAGGAATCTCTTTTTCAGATATTATATGTCACTGTATAGCTAAAGTAATACCAAAGTGATTTATTCACAGTTATTCAACAACTGTATTTAATTACTTACACTTTTATAAAAAGAAAGCAAGCAAAGAAAACAATGTAATAACTTAGCACTATATTCTCTCCTTGTTTTGTGCCCCACTAATAAAACTGTTTAAGCCTTGTGGTATGATATCAGTACCACATGGAATATAATACTCTGTATTTTTCTACACTACTTAGGAAGCTTGGGTATTGTCTATGCTACAGATTGCAGCTAGCTCAAGAATCTTTGCATTGTGCTACAAATGAACTACCTCAGACACTAGAAGCAGTCTAGCCATGGCAGTATCACTTGGTTTCTTGGCATGTAAATTAGTCTGTATTGAGATTCATGCTATCACAGCAACACTGCTTCTGATACTTGAACTAGCTTCTTTAAAACTAGCTCATGTATCTCTAAACTGTACTGAAGTCTACAGAGTAAACTATACCTTATGTGCACCAGTCAGTAATTTGTTGTACTGACAGAGAAAAGTTATTTTGCTTGGTTGTTTTTCAAAGTTAGAAACCTCAATGAAAACCTGCAACAGGTGATGGGATACTTTTTTGTTGGTCTATTATTAATACTATCACAAAAGCACATTCACTAATATGACATTCAGAGAGCAAACTTCATAGCTACATGAGCTTTTAACAACAATATTTAAAGAATCAACAGTTCTTTATAATTGCAATAATCAATAAATTAAAAAATAACCACCATTCTGTCACTACTGGGGATGCGAAGACTCTTACATATTTCACTGCATTTTGCTTGTGCGTGGTCTACTGTCCCAGCAATTGTGTGTCCCACTTCTACTCTGATAAACTTAAAATGAGATTTTCTTTACTTTATTCCAATTTTAATTAGCTTTAATTAGTTTATATAAATGTTTCTAACATTTATGGTGGCATCTTCATGGTACAAAATTCTGGAAACCAAAAAAAATTAACAGAATGGTAGCAAATTATTGGACCTGAATATATTTTCATAATTACTTTACCCAATTTAAAAAACTTTTAGTAACATTTTCAAGTTTTGATGCTGACTGTTAACAAATTAGACTTTTTCCTAAGATGGCCCTTTTCTTTTAAATACTATTTTAGTTTACTAATCATTGTGTACAAGAAAAATACTACAGAAATGGTGGATCAGAACCTCAACTGGTGTAAATTATTATAGCATTTCTCTGGAACTAGGCTAGTTTATACCAATTGAATAGCTGGCTCTGTAACCAAGGCACCAGGAAAATCTCTATAAAAATAGCTGAGTAAAACCTTCACCGTTTCATTTTCTTTTTACTGAAACCAGAACCACAGTTCAAAATTAAAATTAGAGGCACCTAGCTAAGAAAGGAAGCAGAATTATACTTACATAGCTTAATACATGTTTCACTCTGTCTGATAAGTGGTTTATGACTGCTTTTGACTTGAAATACATAGTTGAGGTCTTTTTTGGAGCCAGTAAGTATACCTGATCCAATACACAACATGATAAAGCCTGTAACAGACAAAAGTTAGCTTTTCATACATCTATAACATACTAAATACAAAGATAATTATAGCTAAGAGCTTACACCTGTAAAGTTTCAGACATTTAAAACTAAAAAGCTGTCTCAGCAATCATAACTTTTCCCCAGTGCAAGTACTAATAAAATTTAATATTAAATACATAAATCCAATAAATGCATGCAGGGTTTACTGGCAATGAGAACCCTGCTTAATGTCATCATGATACTCACTTATGCATGCAATATCTCAGCTATAATCTGATATTTGATTTACATACTTGTATTGTGTATTGTAGACAATAAAAAAAATCAGTTACTAAGTATGCATGTTAGTTTATATAAAATTTAAAATATGCCACTAATCATAAATATTTTTAAAAAAGAGTATTAAACAGTTATTTATAAACTAAGAGAAGACTTAAAGCTCAATACTCTCCTATTTTACATTATTATGAGGAACGGATAGGGATGATCTGGCATTGGCCAGGGGATGGGGCTATCTAACTCCCTCAGGTCCCTTCCAGCCCCACTTTTCTCTATGATTCTAAGAGTCCAAATGAAATTCTCAGAATTGTATTTTAATAAATTGCTGTTCAGAAAAGATCTAATACGCTTAGAAAAAAGGGATGCACCAAGTTATGTGCTCTGGAGAAAGGACAATGAAGCAGTTAAGTTAAGCAGCTAATATCATGTTAAGCATTCATTGTTCTACTCTGGTACCACAAAGCAGGTTTAAGACTAGTTAAGGTAAGTAACTGAAGATCCCTTTATTTACCTGACTCCTCCAGTAGTCTATATCCAGGCCAAGTATGCATGTGTGCACGCATGCGCATTCATGCACGCACGCACACACGCACACCTATTAGTGCCTACGGCCCTGTCTGACTCTGAAGCCAGTTAGTGCAATAGAAAACCATTTCTTCTTTGGAGTGGAATTAGTATTTAACAGCCCAAGGGAATCAGCTTATAGCCAGCTGTGCAGTCTTTGATCCTAGGTTGTACTGGGTGTAAAACAGCCAGTCCTGAAGATCAGTCTCATTTTTTATATGAGCTCAGAATGCTTTACCTTTATTGGTGCTATTGATTTATCTGGTTTATTATCACTCTACTGGTCTAAGTTTGATTTTAACTTATCCAAGATGATTCAAAGATCTTTGTAATACCATAGATCGCTTTTTTAAATATTTTAATAAAATTGTTATATAAGTAAAAATGGCCACAGCCCTGGAGTAAGATCTATAAACACAGAACCCTACACCATTACCAACTTCAGTAAATCCCTGAAGGATCTCTGGTCCCAAGGCAAAATCAGGGTCTGAGATTTTATTCAAACTCACACTGGATGGTTCTAGTCATCTACTGAGATCTACAAGTCCCACATCAGCCTAATCCCTTTAAAATTTACTGGTTCCAATCTGGAAAACTGAAAACACATTATTCCTAAAAATTAGATTTACATCATCTTAAAATAATAGTCTGGAAAATACCTTCTAGATTCTGTCTGCCCATTATTTTTTATAAATTCTCTGCTCTTTTATCAAGACAATAACCACCATTCACATAGGAAATACAAGGCTAACTTGTCAGCTGTGTCCTTGAAACCTGTATAAATTGTCTGTAACAGCCTAGCTTAGGGGCTAGTTTAATGTGGCAGTATATTATGTTCTTCCACTCCAGAGCAAACACAGAGGACTGTGCTATTTAAGATTAAAGACAATAAAAAATTAGGATATTTAAATAGCCAAGAAGAAGCTTAAGTTTGTTGACAGATATCATATTCTTTAACGGATATTTTCTTCTCAGTGTGTGTAATTTAGTTAAACGCTACCAGTAATATGCTGTATTCCTCATGCACCAAAGAATATCATTAGCTACACTGAAAACTTGGATACACAAAGAATTCAGCAGAGGGCTCTCTTGGAATACAAGAACATACATATGCTTCATTTCTGTCAAACATCAGGCTGTTTTTACTGAAACCCAAAAAATCATTTCTGCAACTTTCTCACAGTCCAAAGTATATCACATCAGCTGCAATGAATGCCTGTATACCACACGGGTGGTCATATGCTTACTATGCACACTAATGCAGCTCTCCAAATGGGAACAGTTCTCAAGGCCATTAAAGTCAATGGAAAGACTCACTGACTTTGATAGGCCTGGGATAACTATGAAACAGCACAGTTATCAGTATAATGAGGTTTGTTGTTTTTTTTATATATATATGATCTTACTTTCATCATTTCCCTCATGGTGGTTCCCTACATAAACTGCAGCGAGAGAAAGGCAGGATGTTGGACAGGAGGAGAGGGCAGAAAGCAACACTCACACCTGCAAGAAACCAAAAGAAACAAGTTTGCCAAAAGCCAAGCTGTAAGGGAGGAAATGCAGTAATAAATACAGTCTTGTGATGCAAGATGAAAAGTTTTTGTAAGCAATGGAGTGGTGTTAAACACCCAGAAACCATACTATCCCCATTTCTTCATCTTAGAAGACATAGGGGCACCTCCTCAGGTAATATATAAGTGAGTTAATTCCAGTGACTGCACTGGGTCTGGCTAACAGTTAAAATGTCAAATGAAGACACCGTCAATTGGGGTCATAGATACATTATTCTCAAGTCCCCATGACAGCTGAAATACTTACAAGGCTTTATTTCCAAAGGAGTGTTATATGTTTCAGGGTTTGTTCCACAAAAGCATTGTTTCTGGAAGTGTTTGACACTTCACTGCCAAACCATTTCTTCACATGATTTTTCAAATAGAATTGATGAATTAAGAAAATCATTTCCATAGACCTCCAGAACATTCCCAGAGCAAAGAAAGCTAGATACAGTAAAACCTCATTAATTTGAGATGCAGGGAAACAAAAACAGCTGACTTTGAAATAAATGGGTTCTAAGTAAATGTACCATTACTGGTTTGAATATATGCAAATTAGTATGGGTGTCTTGAGGCGGTCCAAGACAGAGGGTGACAGCCCCTTGCTTGGGCCTTCTGTATTTTTTGTGCCTCAAACCTTGTCATCTTGAGTTTTAACATTTTTGACACCAAGGGGTGGGTCTCAGGGCTGGCTCTGGCCCCTCTGATGCCAACCTGATATTGCAGGGCCTCCAGGCCTGTTGCCAGTTCCCTGCAAAGGGAACACCAGCCTGTTGGTTTTTTTAAGGGCCACAGAAAAACCCAAAAAACAAACAGTTCCTACCACCATGTTTGCCCAGTATGGACCTTCGCTTTGTGCCAAGTATTCTATGGTTTTCCTGGTCCAAGGGACCAGACAATGGCTTCAAATTTCAAAGTAACCACGTTTTGAATTATCCATATTGTAAAGCATACAAAAACTTATTCTTTTGGCTGGGGAATGACAATATCTGATACTCTAAACTATTCAATACCTAATTAACAAGGCATTGCTGTAGTAAACTGAATTTTAAAACTTTTTCATAATCTGAGGTAAGCAGAAACCTGACTACTAGTCTCACAGCATTTGAAAAAAACATATGCAAACTAAAAAATTAAAATGATGTAGAGTGGTAGCAAAAGTATATCTGAAGTCTAAAATTGTCTGGACAATCACGAGTCAAGTAAAACATATTAAGAATATATTCAGTTAAAATGTAATATAAATCAACCATCTTAAAAAATATATTATGAGAGCATTTTTAGCCCTCCAGTTTAACATTTTTAAACATGACTATCTTCGTCAAGATGCTAACTGAGGTTTTAAAATACTAATTAGCATGTATTAAAATGCCACTTGTTTTCCCACCATAGATAAACACAAAAGATGGAAACAAGCTGTTACCTTTTGTTGCCTTTGTCCTGCCATAAACATTTTTTCATGGTGGCACAAAGCAAAAGCAAATAGATGTCCATATCCTTTGTCGTGCCACAAATGCGAAGTGAGAGGCAGTAGTAATTTGTGCCACTTGATTGCAATGGACATCTATTTGCTTTATGACATTGTGAGGAAAGCCTGGAGTTGCCCACAGTCTCCAGCTGCCCCAGGCAGGGACTCCCAAGGCTTGAGAAGCTCAGTCCTGTATGCCCCAGGAATTGCCCCCAGCAATCTCTAAGGCACATTTCTAGAAGCAGAGAAAGTCATGGTTACCCACTTCCAGACATGCATCCCCAGCAATATCCAGGGCCTTTAAGTGGGGAAACTTGATTTTCCCTGCTTCCAGAGATGTGCCCTAGAGATTACGGGGAACATGTCTCTGGAGGCAGGGAACACCCATGGATAGATCTGGTGGGGGCAGTGTAGTGGTGCATTCACACCCCACCTTTGATTCCTGGTCCATCCAAAGTTTAAAACTGACTGCCTGACAGTGGCAGCAGCATTTCTATTCAGGCAACAGTGAGGGAGTCACTTGATTTCATGGCTCATTATAATCTACCTGATTCTATCTAAACACATCATTCTGCAGGGTTAATGACCCTCTCTCCCTTTTTAATGCTCTTAATGTTCCACCAATCAAATTATTCTTTCTTCTGCAAGTTTGCTGTCTGTTAGCTACAGTCTTCTTAATATAGCTTCTTTTTCACAGCCCTGCAAACTGTTTTTAAGTTAAGATAAAAGCATTAATTCAGGTATGGAAACAGTAACTTAGGTGAATATCAACTCAGGTATGGAAACTGTATCCAGTGCTTCACTGGAAGTTGTGCCAAAATGCTAAAGTCTAGATTATATTTTATGAATCTGAAAGAGATGTACATATAATTCTAATTACAACAGGGCTAAAGAAATAGCATCTATTGATTATTTTTACCTAGCTTGTTCTGTTTTTATATATAATAGGCATTATAGCAAATTAATGCATGTTCCAATAAAGTTACACTCATTTTTGCTTCAGTCTTGAACTGAATAATACAGCCCTAGGTTCCTACCATTTTAGTAAACTTCTAGGTTCTTTTTAACTGGAGAGAAAAAAAAATGTGTTGTATACTATGTGATGATGATGCATCACATCATCTGCCCCTCCTTTCCCCACCCCTTTTCAAATCCTAGATCTGCCTGTGGGAATACCTCACCCATTTTTTCACGTGATCCAATCAATGGGTGGGACAATGTGTGACTTGATTCATTCAGTGAAGCAGATCAGCTGTGCCAGGTCACATCCAGGCACAGGCAATCCCATTCCCCCCTCCCCCCCGACACACACACGCATACTTTACCTATTAGTAACTTAGCCAAAAGATCCACATTTAGGGCTTTCAGAATTTTCCTCCTAGACCAATCCCTAATTATTTTTGCCCTTCTCTGCTTTTTCTGACACCAAGATATCCAGAACTGAAAACAGCTGGCTAATGAAGTTAAACATTAACATAGACTTTTGCAAAAGTCTTTCCGAAAAAGACTATCAACTCCTTGATTTCAGATGACATTCATATATGTGTAAAACCAGCCAGCCTTGACTTTTATTGCTTCCATGTCACACTGTAAAATGTACCTGAATTTACAGGCAACCCTCCCGTGTCTAGTGTCTACCCTACAAAGCAGAAGAATGTTTGCACAGATAAGCTCAAGTTAGCTTTAAACTAGTTTGCTCAGGTAATGCTTATGGTGTACCAAAGCAGCATGGCAGTCAGCCTGGACTGACTACTTGACTACCTAGGTTCCCATACTGGTTCTCTAGCCTCCACTAAACTGGGTGCTACTAGTAGCTATATTTTATTAGCTCTAAACTAACTAGCTCAGGAACTATCTTGGATATGTCAACACAAGTAGCAATCATACTTCTGGGTTGTAATGTTGGCACATCCTTAGATCAGTATGAAATCACTGATTTCCATATCTTTTCCTCTTTCATAGTTTCATAGTTTCTAGGGTCGGAAGGGACC
>NW_017729033.1:69450812-69451826 GCF_001723915.1 Gavialis gangeticus | reverse complement strand
CCTCGTCCAAATCACTGATGAAGATGTTGAACAGGGTGGAACACGGAGCTTTCAGATTCCTTCCACTGTTACTTTTTCTGTAAGCTGAATATCATTTTATTTTCTGCCCACATATTCAAATACTTTTAGCACTAGAAAGGGAAATAGGTTTGTTATTCTTTATTTTCTTGCTTATCTCCCTATCCTGCCATCATGGTAACGCATCTACCACACTGAAGTCAATGGGAAGTTTCCTTTTTTGTGTCCTTGTGACAAGATATCTAACAAAATTTGCAGATTAGTCAGAATCTGACGGGTTGTACCATGAGCACTTCTGCTGTGACCTCAAACTTATAACCTTTGAGCTTGTCAACTGTGTCCCTTAGTGCCTGCACCACCCCAGACCCTGCAACATGAAGTAAGCATGAAGGAAAAGCCCTCATAGGCAAAAAAAACCCCATAATTGTATAGTTACTCCTGGTTATGAACATACCTAGAAGAAGGTGGGAACTCTCTCTTACGTAAGTTCCTCCTGGCACAAATTTATAAGCTGTGCACCACACACAGAAGAAAATTTCTAGAACACAGACAAACATGGCTGTACTCATGGCTTTCCCAGGATGCAGAGAGCTGATGAAATGTCCACTCAGTCGAGGCCATACACACATAGTAAACACGGCAAGGATGTTGCCGGCTATAGCAGCACTCCAGGTCTGTAAGTAAAGAAGACCAGCAGAAGATGCCATACCTATGAAGAGACACAAAAGACTGTCAGTGAGTCAATCAATTGCACTTTTCCTTTTTACTGCTCACAGTCTGAAAGATTTGGTTTTCTAAAAGACACAGGAAAAAATGGGTAGTAATCAGAAACTTAGTGTACTTAATGAAAAAGGTAGGCAGTATATAGGGCTACCCTTCAGAAAACAGTTACAGTCAATGAAAATTTCTGTGGCTTCTTCCATCTCATTCTCTCAGCCAGATTAGGGCTGGGCCCTGGACAGATATTGCATTTGTACTACTAAATTATAAAAAAAT
>NW_017729033.1:69437803-69445812 GCF_001723915.1 Gavialis gangeticus | reverse complement strand
AACAGTTACAGTCAATGAAAATTTCTGTGGCTTCTTCCATCTCATTCTCTCAGCCAGATTAGGGCTGGGCCCTGGACAGATATTGCATTTGTACTACTAAATTATAAAAAAATTGGGGTTGGAAGGGACCTCAGGAAGTCATCTAGTCCAACCCCCTGCTCAAAGCAGAACCATTCCCAACTAAAACATCCCAGCCAAGGCCACTTTGTCTAGCCAGGTCTTAAAATTTGCAAAGATGGAGAGTCCACAACCACTCTGGGTAACCTGTTCCAGTATTTTACTACCCTCTTAGTGAGAAAATTCTTCCTACTATCTAATCTAAACTTCCCTTACTGCAACTTGAAACCATTGCTTCTTGTTCTGTCAACTGCCACCACTGAGAAGTCTAGCTCCATCCTCTTTCGAACCCTGCTTCAGATAGTTGAAGGCTGCTATTAAATCCCTCTCAGTCTTCTCTTCTCCAAACTAAATAAGCTCAGTTCCCTGAGCCTCTCCTCATAAATCAAGTTCCCCAGCCCCTTCACCATTTTCTTTGCTCTCTACTGGACTCCCTCCAATTTGTCCACATCTTTTCTGTACTGGGGGGCCCAAAACTGAGCAGAGTGCTCCAGATGTGGCCTCATCAGTGATGAATAAAAAGGAATAATCACTTCCCCTGATCTGCTGGAAATACTCCTACCAATGCAGCCCAGTATGCCGTTAGCCTTCTGTGCAACAAGGGGACACTGTTGGCTCATATTCAGCTTGTTGATCACTGTAACCCCTAGATCATTTTCTGCACAACTGCTGCCCAACCAGCCAGCCCCCAGCCTGTACCGGTCCATGGGATTCTTCTGTCTTAAGTGCAGGACTTTGCGCTTGTCCTTGTTGAACCACATGAGATTTCTTTTGGTCCAATCCTCCAATTTGTCTAGGTCACTCTGAATCCTAGCCCTACCCTCCAGTGTATCTACTACTCCCCACAGCTTGGTGTCACCTGCAAACTTGCTGAGGGTGCGTTCTATGCCATCTTCCGAGTCACTGATGAAGACATTGAACAAAACCTGCCCCACGCACTCTACTTGATACCAGCTGACAGCTAGACATCAAGCCATTGATTACTGTTCTTTGAACCCGATGCTCCAGCCAGTTTTCTATCCACCTCACAGTCCATTCATTCGGCCCATACTTCCTTAGCTTGCCTGCAAGAATGTTGTGGGAGACCATATCAAAAGGCTTGCTAAAAAAATCAAGGTATACCATATCCACTGGTCTCCCTGAGTCCACAGAGCCAGTCACCTCACCATAGAAGGCAAGCAGGTGATTGCCCTTGGTGAATCCATGCTGACTGTTCCTAATCACCTTCTTTTCCTCCAAGTGCTTAGAAATGAATCCTGTGAGGGTCTGTGCCGTGATTTTTCCAGTGACTGAGGTGAGCGACTGAGGTCTGTAGTTCCCTGGATCCTCCTTTTTCCCCTTTCTTAAATATGGGCATTATGTTTGCCCTTTCCCCAATCATTCAGGACCTCTCTTAATTGCTATGAGTTTTCAAAGATGATGGCCAGCATCTCTGCAATCACATCAGCAAACTCCCTCAGCACCCTTGGGTGCATCCCATGGACTTGTATATGTCCAGCTTTTCTAAACAGTCCCTAACCTGTTCTTTTGCCATTGTTGGCTACACACCTCTTCCTCAGACTACTGCACCTGGCAGCAGAGCCTGAATGTAGCACTACAGGGGTCTATAGAACCCCCTATAGGACTCCCTTCTTCTTACCCTACCCAGAAGCCCTAGTGAGACTTTTCTACTGCTGTCACTAAGAGGCTGATGAGAATATTACTAAGAGCTGAATCTGAATAGCCTAATGACAATGTATGAATTGTGCAGTCTGTAAAGGGTTAACAGCCACCTGACTGTCACAATCCCCTGGACCATAATAGGATTTGGCCTCAAACAGAATAGCAATACAGACTATGCTCACAAAATGAAATTTAATCTTAAAAAATATGGAACTACTGAAATACAAGAAAGTAGTTATACATTTTAACTGTGATCATCTGAATTACATACATATTATCAACACGGTGCATAATAAGGTCAGAGCTATTTAGTGTTTGATTAGAACAAGTAACATAAGTAACACAAGAATAAAGCCCTTATCTAAAAATGCAGACAGACTGTGCTGTTCTTACTGTCCTCCTGTCATCAGTACAATACTTTCAATATTCACCACTATAGCAGAAATTATAAGGAAAACTTCTGTTTGTAGCACTGCTACATATCATGATTTTACTTTGACTCAGGATACTTGATATCTTAACTGAAATCCCAGCTCTTGGTGATACAAGTTTATAGGAAAATCTTGATTTTCATTATAAAATAAAATAAAGAAAATGTCTAAGCTTCATAATGGTAGAGAATAGTTTGAGCAAGTGATGGAAAGTGCCCCTGCAGGCTCAAACAATTAAAGCCAAAATAAAACAGAATCCAAAATATATCATTATTTTTAAAACTACTTATTTGATGGCTGATCTTTATTTTTGAATATTCAAGACCAGTAAATTGCTTTGTCCTCTTGACAGAAACAACCAAAGGTAGATTTTGAAAGACCAGTAAAGCACAGTTCATTTTTCCATTTTAAATTCATTCAGGTTTCCATAAAAACTAAAGTAACTGCTTGTCTGAGAGGGCAGGGAACAATTGCCATCACAAACTCAAGAACAGGACAGCTGGCCAGAGTATTCCTCAGGTTCTAGAATATCAGAGATCCTGGCCCCTAGACTGCATGTGCCCAGATCCAGCAGGCCCCCAAACCACCCATTTTACATTGATTGCTTTGCAGCCCCAGGAACTTGTATGCTGGCAGAATAATCAACACACCCGAGATATGATTTATCAGACTATTCTGCATTCTTCCACTGACAGGAATTCAAGGATATCTGTAGCCAGGAGGGTTGGGAATTTGATTTACTCTAAAGTGAATTTCAGATCAAATGATACAACTTTGAACCAACTGTACTGCTCAGTCAATAGAATCACCTTTTGCATATATTCTCAGCTGTAGGTCTACCAACTTCATTGCAAGACTACACCCTGCAGTATTTGTTAGATCAACCCCATGGTCTTCACTGCAAACACTGAAATATGGCTAAGCTTGCCAGAATTTGATTTTTATTGGTAAACATTGATAAACATCAATTTCATCTCACATTGACTAAAAGAAAAATATTCCATCGTTAATAATCACAATTTATAGAAAGGGAACATAAGAAAAATGATGGCTGATGAAGCATGTGATGATGGGGGAGCAGTCCTACAGAACCATGCTGACTGTAGTTTGGACTGCAACTCCCCAAAACCCAAGGGGACTGGGAACAAAAGGAAGAGGACATGACAAAGTGGAAGTGGGAGCTATGAGCAAGTGGAGCCAGGACTGATGGCAGCTCTGCCACTCAGCTGGTGGTAGGGTAACCACCCATCTCTAATTGGGTGGGAAGTCCCAGAATGGGAATATCAAGTCCTAGTCCTGAGCTGCATGACTCCTGGACAGCATTTGTCTCAGATCTGCAGTATCCTGCAGGGATCCAGCTTTTCCATTTACCATGGGAAACAGCAGGTTTCCCAATGCAGGCTGGCAGCATTCCAGCCTGCCAGAGACTGCTGGGAGTGGGACACAGGGGGAGCCACATGCATGTGCATGCCCGCATACGTGCATGTAGCCGGGGGATGCAGCCAAGCAGCGTGGAGAGCAGCTCCCTGCAGGTAAGTCTATGGGGAGGAGGGGACATAGGAGGGGCAGGGGAGGAATTTTGAGGCTCCCATGGTGACGGGGCAGTGGGGCAGGAGCTGGCGGTGCTGCCCAAGGGTGGTGCATGGGGTCTGGGGCTGAGGTGAGGGATGGAACCATGGGCAGCTCATCCTGGAGGGCTGTGGCTCCCCACCACTGTGTGCACCCCCAGGGGCACGTGGAGAGGCATGTGCTCCCCAGATTTGTGTGCAGGGTGGGAGATGATTTTTTTGTCTGAAATACAACCAAAAAGAAGAGATTTAAAAAACAAAAACTGCAGCATATCTGCATCAGATTGTCTCATACCTATCAGACACCAGCCAAAACTGGTGAGGGAAGACCAAGTCCAAAACGAAAGCATCACTCCATGAGCCAGTCCCAATAAAATGGCACCTCTATTAAAAAATAAGAAAAAAACAAATACAATTATTTAAATCTTGTAATTAATCATACTCAAAGAGAGACTTTCAGATGATGCAGAAAGCACTTATTCATTTAATTTACATGCTTATTTAAAAAGAGAAAAAAACTACTAACATACTACTTTTCACACCTTATAACGCTTTTGCTATCAAAGATGCTTATATGAACAGAAATATTTTTATCTAATACTCTTTTCATTTCGTTCTTCAGTGGCTGGATCTACACAGGCCATTATGGCGCATGAATAAACTGCAAAACTTATTGCTCCACAGTTCATTGCGCCTGGGTATACCAGTTACACATGCAGCCAGACCACAGCACATTGAGTCGGGTTGGAGCACCCCCTGGCTTGCATGCTCCAACCCAGCTGTGGAGGGGCTGGTTGAGGCTTGAGGGTGCTGCAGCATGGGGCTAGCCAGTAGGCAGCTCTCACACTGAAGCCCCCACATGTCCCAGCCAGCTGGGTTGGTACACAGTGCACAAAAAAACTCTGCAGCAGGGTAGTACTTGTAAATTTAAATGAACTACCCTGCTGCAGAGTTTATTTTCATCCGTCCTAATAAGGGCACATGTGTAGACATTGAGACATTTATTGTGCACTTATTTAGTCAACTGTGCAGTAAACACCTTGTGTGGATGAAGTGAAGCTAAAACTGTTTAGTCGGAAATATTACCCTATGCGCATCTCTAACATGATTCAGTTTCACGTTAGCTTATAAATTTCCTCCTCAAGTTTACTTTTATAGACCTTCTGTTCAGTCAGTGATGTAGCTCATTTACTATTTTTATAAGTCTTGCATTAATACATTTTGAATTACTACTTTTGGTGTGTTAAATCAGACACTATGCTACAATACTAAGTCTTATCCCATGGCCCAAATCTTATAATTTACTATCCTGGCTGACTAATAATTATTATTGAATAGTTATACTGCCATGATCAAACCTCATCCTGGGTTACAAAATTTACATGATTTATTATCCAGGGTGCTTAAAGACGGTATTTAATGGGTATACTGTTCTAGAAACCAGAAAACACAATCAAGAATTGATCCCTGATCAAAGAAGCCACTGCAGAAACATATCTGAAAATAAGTAGTACTGAGGAAAATTCAAATTGTAACTTGTAGTTAATACAGTTGGGCCCCAACCCTCAAATGAGTTCTGTGTAGGAATAACTTGCCACTTACTCTATTCTACATACGTATTTATATCATGATCATCACTATAGTATCTGAACAGCATGACTAATGCTAATACATCTTGTTCTCTCTCCCTCTCTGGACAGGGCAGGAAACTAATACAGTGACATGTTTTGATTTGGCAGTTTCAGGTTGTGAAGTTCATTGAAGGATTGGTGCCATAGCATTACTTTTCAAAGTAGGGGGGAGAAAAACACAAAACTCTCTTACCCATATGGATTAGGATCAGGCCCAGGATATGGGTGTCCACTCACAGCCCATCTAGAAACAAGGGAGACTTCTCCAAATATCCAAAATGTGAGGAATATGAGGCTGCCAAAAGCTGTCCCTGACAAAAGCCAGTTTGACCCAGAAACAGTTTCTTTAGCTGTACCACCAGTCTTCTTACTATATGGGTCTAGAATAAAACAAAGCATATTGTAAATACGGGCAAAAAAGTTAACTACTGCCAAAAAAATTTTAAGGAAAAATAGTTGGGGTCAGAATACAGTCACAAAAATTTACCAACTCAGGCACGTGCAGCCACACATGTGTATGTGAATGTGTGCACACACACATCAGCTCACCTACACATTACCACGATAGGTGATAATGAGAACACCTCATTAAATTTTACTAGATATGGTACTCAGAAAAAAACTGTTCGCCTTAAGGGAATGGGCTCAATAGATTTTTAAACTACTGTATACTGTATTGGCATAGTCTTTAAGACATTTGTGATGTTAAATCAACAGAAAAGTCACTAACATTAGCTGAAAGGGAGCTGCTATCTGAAATCCTAAACCCTGGTAAGAATGAAACAAGACACTTCCAAAGAAACCAGAAATAACCCTCCCTCCTTTTTTTTCCATGCATTTTAGATCTTCTGTCTAGTAAGTATTTAATTTGACTGTACTATCTATGTAGTGATGTCAGCAATCAAGGATTATTTTCCCAAACTAACCCCCTTTCCCAAGTTTATAAAATTTTGAAAATTGGACTGAACTCACCCTAAAGTCTTAAATTAGCATTAATTTCTGTTATTAAATATAACAAAATGGATGACCATCATTTAATCTATGATTACAAAGCGGACAAACTTGAGCATTTCTATTTGGTTTCTTTAAAAAACAATGTAAGTTCATGCTCTAAGTAGCAGAAAGCTATTGTTGAGGATAATTTGTTTCTATAAGCATTTTACATTATTAACAACTAAAAGTATCTATGACACCATTTTTAAACCTAGAGACCCCTAATTAGACTCACAAATCTATTTAGTTCAGCACCTAAATAAAAGTGGCCTATTTTCCAGACATGTTAGATAACAGACCATTGAGGTCAGCGGGAGACTCTAAATTTCCCCACTAACCTAAGCACTTATCTCCAGATGTTCAGGTCCTGACATATCAGACTTTCAAATTACTATTCTGAATAGTGATTCAGGCAGACAGAAATCAATTTTAAGGGGTCTTTATGACAGGGGGAAAACTATAAAAAGTGGTCCCAAACCTGCTCTTAAAAACTCCCAGACATGCTTGAAATCATTTTAGTACTATATACAGCTCATACAGAGTGCATGGGGTGTAGTCTGATACACAGGTCTTGCCTGTCCCATTTATGGACTTTTCATTCCATAAGCCAGTAGTTCTCAACCTTTTTTGTCTTACAAATGGGTCCTGGTACATCGATGGCCAGTCCCAACCCAGGAAATAGTTTAAGTAGAAAACACACAAGTATTATGGCCCCAAAATACTTATTACAGTCTACAAGTTAAAGCAGCTCAACAGTCTTAATTTTAAAGATAGAAATCAACATTAACAGGTAAACATTAACAGCAATATCATCATGTGGCCCTCCATTATTTCCAAGTGCTGTTCATCATTGTGCAATTCGCACAAATCAATTTGCCAATGCCCTTCACTCCTGAGTCGCAGCCCCCTGGCCCTGCCTGTGCCCCTCATGGCCAAGCCACAGCACCCTGGCACTGATGATGCCCCTCACTCCTGACCCACAGCTCACTGGCCCCACCAGTGCTCCTCACTGCTGACTCATTCCCCTGCCCACCAGGCCATGCTGGTGTCCCTTCCCCCCCTCCCCCCAGCCTTCTGGTGCCCCTCAATCCTGACCCACAGCATCCCCCATCCCTGCTGGTACCCCTCATGTCTGATCCACAATCCCCTGCCCCCTGTGCCATGGTGGTGCCCCTCATGCTTGACCAGCAGCTCCCTTCCCCCCCAACCCTGCCAGAAGGGGCCCCCAGCTGCCCCAGTCCTGCCTGGTGGCTGCAGTGGCTCCAACTCATGTGGGCAGTGGTGTAGTGAATCCAGCCCCAGCATGGGCTGGAGGGAGGAGGAGGAGGGAGGGCGGTCTTTGGCACCCCCATACCCCAGGTCGGGGCTCCCGTACTGCAGCAGGCAGTCTGGTCAAGGACCCACCCATCCCTTGAGCAGTGTCTCCTGGGCGCCCTGCCTCTGTGAGTACAGGCACTGACCCCTGGTGCTGCCACCCCTGAATGACCATCCATTGCCCCCATTCCCCACTGGAGGGGCAGGCACCTTCCCCCCTGCCCTGACTCAGCCTCAGTACCCAGCCACATTCCCGCAGTGCTCGCAGGCAGGCACCTCCCCTCCCCTCCCCC
>NW_017729033.1:69436055-69437597 GCF_001723915.1 Gavialis gangeticus | reverse complement strand
AAGGCCCCCCCCCACGCCCTTCCCCCACTGGAGGGGCAGGTGCCTTCTCCCCCACCCTGCCACAGCCCCAGTGCCCGGCCACCTTCCTCCAGTACCAGCAGGCACCCAACCAACTCACATACCCATCCCCTCTACACACCTCCCCACATACTGCCCCCCTCCTTCCACAGTCCCCCTGACAGCTCCCAAGCCCTGGCCCTCCAACCTCTACTCCCCATACACTTACCTGCATCCAGCTGCCAGGGCTGCTCTGACCACCCTGCCTGGCTGCATGCCAGCCATGTGCGTGTGTGCGCACAGACACACATGGCACCCCGTGCCTCCAATCACCATAAGCAGCTCCTTGCAGACTGGAAGGCTGCCAGCTTGCAATGGGAAACCTGCATTTTCCTGCATTTCTTGTGCCTGTTTGGGACCTTGTCAGATAGTCTTGAGACCTACTTATGGGTCATGACCCACAGGTTGAGAAACACTGATTTACACAACACCCTTCTAAGCTGCACTACTGCTCTTATGCCCATAGGTGACCAGAAAGAGCATGTAGCCTGCCAGCTTGACCTGTAGTAATCTTACAGACGCACATAACTCTGCCCTATGAAAAAATATTAGCATATTTTATCCCACGTACTTCAGAGGGACTTGAAGTGGAACAGTGGACCTGTAGGTCTGTAGGATCCTCGTACAAAATGCTTTTTCCTGAGACAGTTGCAGCATCTATTTATAGCCTATTAATGGCTCAGCTTCAAAATGCCAGAGAAGAGACTGAATAATGGCTGACCTGAGGGGTGCACAGTGAAGTGCAGCTTCCAGCTCTAACTCAGAACAATTTTTGCAAAGCATTCTGAGTTACAGCATTACCCCAGACCAAACAGAAGTTCACTGTTGGTTCCAGGGGGAAGGGGAATGGCTGGGAGCCTGCAGCCAGGTTTCCATAGCAATGGCCAGTGCTCGTAAAGGAAGAAAACCCCTCATTATTAAGCAGCTAATCCTGATAGCCAATGCATGGGAGAAAATATTGTGCAAGTTCTAGAGAATGCAAATGTATTCATGCACAAAGACTCAATAACTGATTTTACATGAAACAATGTACCTATCTTCAGCACTGAGATTTAAATATTTTTATAATTATTTTTATAAGAATTTTTTTACTATAACATTTACCTGTAAAAATTCGGTCAGCTGCTGCTATGAAACCTATGATCAATATGACCATGTTGGCAGTTTGTGAGCTCCAGACTGGGTTGAGCGAAGTATACCAGATTCGTAGTACAAGAAGAAGAATTTTTCCTAGGATGAATCCCCATATCCTGCTGTATCTGTAAATGCAGAATCAATTCTTGAGTATGTGGTACACTTTAAAAAATGTTATATGCAAACTGGGATTTAATTATTGTACAAATACTATATTAAATTTAAATTATTTTTCAATTATTGTTCAGTCCATTAATTTGAGTTGAGCTCATGAGTCATCTATAAGCATATTGATATTTATAACTATAAAAAATACCTTTGTAAACTGTCTCCTGACCACCATGTTACTGT
>NW_017729033.1:69430657-69431055 GCF_001723915.1 Gavialis gangeticus | reverse complement strand
GTGCCCCTCAATCCTGACCCACAGCATCCCCCATCCCTGCTGGTACCCCTCATGTCTGATCCACAATCCCCTGCCCCCTGTGCCATGGTGGTGCCCCTCATGCTTGACCAGCAGCTCCCTTCCCCCCCAACCCTGCCAGAAGGGGCCCCCAGCTGCCCCAGTCCTGCCTGGTGGCTGCAGTGGCTCCAACTCATGTGGGCAGTGGTGTAGTGAATCCAGCCCCAGCATGGGCTGGAGGGAGGAGGAGGGGAGGCCTGTGGTACCCCCTCCCTGGGCTGGGGCTCCTGTGCCATGCCAGGTAGCCTGGCCATGGCCTCCCTGCCAAGCAGAGTCTCCTAGCCACCCCACTCCTGTGAGCACAGGAACCAGCCCTGACGCCATCGGCCTCGCTATGCAGC
>NW_017729033.1:69409227-69425657 GCF_001723915.1 Gavialis gangeticus | reverse complement strand
CCTGCATTTTCCTGCATTTCTTGTGCCTGTTTGGGACCTTGTCAGATAGTCTTGAGACCTACTTATGGGTCATGACCCACAGGTTGAGAAACACTGATTTACACAACACCCTTCTAAGCTGCACTACTGCTCTTATGCCCATAGGTGACCAGAAAGAGCATGTAGCCTGCCAGCTTGACCTGTAGTAATCTTACAGACGCACATAACTCTGCCCTATGAAAAAATATTAGCATATTTTATCCCACGTACTTCAGAGGGACTTGAAGTGGAACAGTGGACCTGTAGGTCTGTAGGATCCTCGTACAAAATGCTTTTTCCTGAGACAGTTGCAGCATCTATTTATAGCCTATTAATGGCTCAGCTTCAAAATGCCAGAGAAGAGACTGAATAATGGCTGACCTGAGGGGTGCACAGTGAAGTGCAGCTTCCAGCTCTAACTCAGAACAATTTTTGCAAAGCATTCTGAGTTACAGCATTACCCCAGACCAAACAGAAGTTCACTGTTGGTTCCAGGGGGAAGGGGAATGGCTGGGAGCCTGCAGCCAGGTTTCCATAGCAATGGCCAGTGCTCGTAAAGGAAGAAAACCCCTCATTATTAAGCAGCTAATCCTGATAGCCAATGCATGGGAGAAAATATTGTGCAAGTTCTAGAGAATGCAAATGTATTCATGCACAAAGACTCAATAACTGATTTTACATGAAACAATGTACCTATCTTCAGCACTGAGATTTAAATATTTTTATAATTATTTTTATAAGAATTTTTTTACTATAACATTTACCTGTAAAAATTCGGTCAGCTGCTGCTATGAAACCTATGATCAATATGACCATGTTGGCAGTTTGTGAGCTCCAGACTGGGTTGAGCGAAGTATACCAGATTCGTAGTACAAGAAGAAGAATTTTTCCTAGGATGAATCCCCATATCCTGCTGTATCTGTAAATGCAGAATCAATTCTTGAGTATGTGGTACACTTTAAAAAATGTTATATGCAAACTGGGATTTAATTATTGTACAAATACTATATTAAATTTAAATTATTTTTCAATTATTGTTCAGTCCATTAATTTGAGTTGAGCTCATGAGTCATCTATAAGCATATTGATATTTATAACTATAAAAAATACCTTTGTAAACTGTCTCCTGACCACCATGTTACTGTTTGAACCACCAGCGATGAGGAAACACCTGCAGCCAAGATCAATAGTCGAAGTACAGCATTTGGAGCTTGATATGAAGCTATGCTTCCTGCAAATGGATGCAGAAACTTACTTTAAAGGGCTACATTTGGAAAACAGACCAAGAAATAATTATTTTCTGTGCACTTGTTCAAATTCACCTAGGATTTATGCCTTGTCCCCTGCTAATGTCATAGTTAACTTTTCTTTTATTGTTAATTGCTTTAAGGGCACCTCCAAATTGCCCCGATTATTACAATCCAGGAGACAATCAAATGCAAAATTATTACCAAGTGCCTCTAACCGTAGCTATTCCGTAAATATCAAAGCTAGCTTTGTTTGAAACTTCAGTGCACAAAATAAAACAGGTCATTATCAATAGGAGCAGTGGGGACAGAAAACTAGCTACTTATGAGGGACAGCTGGATCAGTTTATTAAAGAGATTACATAAAGTGTTTGCTTCAAATAGCAAGGAACTGGACTCCATGACCTAAGGTATTCCTTCCATTCAGCTGTAAATTAACAGCAAATTTTCCTTGCTATAGTTTTACCATGCTGTTCTGTCAATATGACTCGGTATTTAACTGTTCAAGCCACTGCTCCTTAAGTCCCTATTATACAAACAATTTCAAACTAATAATATCTAAAAGTAGTAAAATCTGAAAAAGCTGTGTCCAGAATGGATCACTCTGGAACTGTGCTACATACAAGGTTTCACTCCATTAGCAGTCCCCAACACTGCCATGAAATTCTGATGTTTGTTCCAAAACTCAGTCTTGGTCATACTGACCATTTTTGACAGCCCATTTCATTTCAGCAACAAGGTTTGCTGTGCCTAGCATATTCATTCCTACAAGTTGGCTTGTTCCTGCCTCTTCTTGCAGCTCTCCTCCTAGGTATGTCACCCTGGAATCACCTAACCTGTGATTAGTCTGCTCCTCTCCTTTCTCATGGAAGTAGTCACCCTAATCTCTCCCTGCCCTTCTAACATCCCTCCAGGATCAACAAGCTTCTTCTGACTGCTTTCCTATGGCACAGAAATGAATGATCTCTGATCAACTGGCTTACTTTATCTGGGACCAGCTCAGTTCTCTCCTGTCCAACAAGCAGAGCCTATCCTATTTCTTCTTCAGGAGTCCCTTGGCATCATTTCCATTCCAGGTTTACTTCCTTCCAGTCTACCTCAGTTATCCTCCAGCAAGAACTACACTTTCCAGATCCCCCTTATGCTCCTTGCAAGAAAATTCCACCACATGCAGTAAAACCTCTTCTCCACTGCAAAACCTGTTCAATAGAGCAGGGCTTCCCTATTTGCTGTGAAGAACATGGTTTGGGAGGATTAATTAGCTCACCAAGTTAAAACAAGTGAATTTACCAGGAGGTGGCTGCTGCACTTATGCCTGCTGTATCCCAGTGAAAGCTAAACCATGGTAATTTAATAGGTGTTTCATATGGGGGTAAACTTCTACTTACCACTGAAAAAGTAGACACAGGAAGCAGTTGCAACAATTCAGCTGATGTGTTAAGTCCAACCCCCACTTCACCTTAGAATATTTTATCTACCCCCACCCTGAAACATAGTTTAGATAGTGTTGGCAACACCGAAAGGAGCTAATGTAATCTTTCAGATCTGGCAAACTTCCTTAGGTCACTAAGGGTCAATCTTGCATAATGCCCTCTGCATTTATGACAGAATGTTTATTCACCATCTATTGTACTAATCATAAGCAAATAATTATCTCTCTTACACTAAGAGCAAAGTGAAGCAAATATTTTTACAAAGCTTCTATGTCACATGCATGTCTATGAATTATTCCTATTTGTTGAGTTACCATAATGTTTTTAAGCCCCCTTAATGATAAAAAAATTAGTGAAAAGAGAAACAAATGTTTATCTGAGAGGGATATTGCACATACAAATCGTATTACGAGAAAGGAAAAGATGATCATGATAATTTTCGTTTCATTCTTCCATGCCCTCCCAGCTATTTGCACTTATATGTGATAAATATTGAATATAGCATGGGTTCATCAGGGTAGGATCACTAGAGATTCTCTTAGCCTGACAACACTACTAAAACTGAGTAATTGTGGCTACAATCCAGAATTTGCACTTAAAAAACATATCTTCCCTGCCTCAGGCAATTTTAATCAGCCCTGAATCATTTTATCCTTCCTTTATTACAATTATTTGTAATATATTTGCACTGTAAATTAAGGAGAAATTCTGGCTTTAATCTCATTAAACTAACTAAATAAGATATAAAGGGAGAGAGCATAAGATTTCATGAACCAAAGTTCACTCCATCAGGTGCAGTCAAAGGACATGCAGAAATCAGAGTATAATGTGGAGTGAGTGATTATACTCACTCTACATTATACTCTGATTTCTGCATGCCTTTCCACATCATCTAATGAAGAGAAGTCTGGTTCACAAAAATGTGTGCTCTATAAATTAATAAATAAATAAATAAATAAATAAATAAATAAAAATAAGAGTGTGTGTGTATGTGTGTCTCAACATATATAAATAGATATATATCTAGATACCTTATTTTGTTAGTCTATAAAGGTGCATATCTAACCTGCCTTCTGACTGACTTTAGACTAACATGGCTAACTTCAGTCTCATTGGCATAGGTAACAATAGTAACCTGTCAATGTAAGTAATAATCACAAGAAATAGTAACACTGTAAGACAGATAGGGAATGCAGTAGCCCAATGGACTACATATGATGAGCACTGCATGAGTAAGTCTCATTTGAGCCTAGTGAATAAGACTAGCTGACCAGAATTTATCACATAATTCTAAAACTAGTTGCCGCATGGCAAGTGGCATATTCAACCATGCACATGAGCCAAAGTCATGCATTTCTTCACACTGGAAATTTTGGGAAGAAGTAAAAAGCATTAACCATTGTAAATGCCTACATTCACATTTTCCACAACAGTTGGTAGACGTGAACGTGACACTGGTGCTAATTAACAGGATGTATTAAGAATAAAAATTTAAGCGTACCTTCTGTGTACTCTTATATTTATGGGGCAAGGAAATGCTAAAATGGGCACAACTTATACACATGCAACTCTTGTGGTATACAGGGAAAGCAAGGGGTATTCTGGGGAGCTCAGAATGGGGCATAGCGGTTGGGCCCTGGTGCACCTGTTGAGCCTTGTGCTCCAGATTGGGCCCAAATGTCTGCTGTATGACTGTTACCCACTTCAAGAGTTTCTGAAAGGTGTGAGCATCTACTTATATCCCATTTCTCTTTCATTTTCCAATTTGTTGTTACAACATTTAACTTCATATTTCTAATAAAAGTTTGAATCCAAGTTACTTGACTTCATTGGATACACTGTGCAGACTGCTGTTAATATATGTCTCTGGTCCCAAAAGCAAAATTTATAAAACACTAGTTACAGGTGTAGACTTCTAGGCTAAATACAGACATTCAAAAAGCCTGAGCCTGAATTGAGTCAATCTTTGCAGGTTACTCTAACCTGCATAGATTGAACTGGCAAGCAAGTGAATAGACATTCACTTTCAATTCTGGAAATGCAGGCACATGCCTACAGCAGCTCAGGCCAGAAGCTGGGAGGTACTAGAGCATGTCTTGCCTTCCCTTCCACAGTGGCCTCATGGGAGGGAAGCTGAGCTGAGTGGGGGGCATAGCCAGGCCTCAGCAGGCCTGAGTATGATTTGGGAGGGGTTTAAACCCCTCACCTTAGCCTGCAGCGATCCCAGCTGGGGAAAGCAACCCTTACCAGGCCTTTTGGGTGGGGAGGGGGGAGAAGGACCATGGCCAGACCCTGGCCCCCAGCCAGACATTGGCTCAGCATGGCCCCCTAAGGTGAAAGGGGCAGGGAGGGGTTTTATTCCCCCCTCTGTCTTCCCCCACCAAGGGACCACAGCTGGGGTTTGCCTGGCTGGGGCCAAGTGATGGAAGTGGTGGCCAGGGCTGCCAGACCCCAGCTGTAGTCCCCAGTGGGAGAGGGGACAGAGTGGGGAATAAACCTCCTCCCTGACCCCTTCACCTCAGGGAGCCCATGCCAGCCTGTGTCTGGCCACACCCCTGCCCTTAGAGTGGCAAGGGGGGAGGGACCCTGACAAGGGCTACTGCACCCCAGCCAGGCAGACCTCGGCTGGGTTCCCAGGGGGAGAGGGGAAGGAGCGGGGAGCAGACAGCAAAGCCCAGCCCAGGGCTGTAGAGCATGCTAGGGGCTCTGATTTAACTTAAACCAGGAAGGGGTCTGGGACAGAAGTTCCATAATTTGGAACTCCTAGTTTGACCTCAATCAGTTAAGTCTGATACTACATTCAACCAGGTTTATCTTAAACCAGTTTTGGCCATTTTGAAACTGGTTTATGTACACTGAACTTTTGTTCTGTTACAGGTTTAAACCAGTTTCTGATCATGTAAATCAGTTTATGTGTAACTTCTGTCCTAGCCCTAAAGGCTACCATTTTTGGCAACCTACCCAGAAGATCTAATAGAGGTTGGGTGTGGCCATATATCAGCATGACAGCAAATTGCCCTGGACTTTGGCCTGCATCTCTGTACTTCCTGTGCTCACTCTTTTTGCATGCTTAATTCTGCTTATTTCTATTGATATCTTTTGCTGAACCCATGACAAAACTGGTAAGTGCAGTTATAATGTATGATGTAGTGGTTACTGAAGAATGCATTAAGAAGTAGAATGAGAAAATAAAGGAATCATCAGATGCTAGGGGATGAAAAGCAGTCCCATGGCAGACCCAGCCCCTATCTATGAGCCAGATGGTTCCTCTGGATTGCTGGGCAGGAGAAAATTCAGGGGGCACTATGTATATACAACTATGTAGGAAGCATTCACACCACCTTCAGAATTATCCCTAATATAGAGCAGTTACAGGATTGGATATTTAGTCACCATGCCAAATTCAAGCAATTGAAAAAGGCTGAAGGCATTATTCCCCAAAAGATGACAGATAATGCCTGGAGCAGCCCTAGTACAGAACTTGAAGTGTCTGTTAGAAGTTATAGTGATTCTCCCATGATTGGGGGATCAGCAAAAGGCACAGACTCCTGGGGTTTTGCTTGCACAGTGTTCGAAAAGCAACATGTCAGAAGTTGCTGGCCTGTGTCCTAAAAGGCTGAGCAATAAGGTGCATTTTTGTGGCATTTAATGCTCTGGGCAGAAGGCTTCAAATGAAGGTTAATCAATTAGCTCAAGTCAATGAAAAACTAAAGGAGCAACAGTGGAAAAGGATCTCAGGATTCAGAAGATGTGTAGACTAACAGGAAGCTATAGAGAGTGTATGGGAAGTAAGAGAAGGCCAGGAAGGGACTTGCTGAAGTGCAGAATAAGAGGACCAGTGCTTCAGAAGGGTCCAAATCAGGGAGATGCTCAAAAGGGACAGCAAGTCTTCAGGGAGCAAGGCCTTGGGTTCACTGGAAGGAATCTCTGTTCATGAATTGCAACAGACTGTCACTGGACACATCTATATGTGCACTAATGTGCCATAATTATGGTACATTAAGTTTAGTATCTGTAATAAAGGGTATTAACTTAATGCACCATAACTGGTGCTACTGCACAGTAGAGCTGTGCAAAACTTTGGCAGCCGTTTCATTTTGGAGGTGTTTTGGCCCATTTCAGCACTCAAAACACCAAATCTGAAACAAAATGGAAGGCTCTGAAATGTTTCAGAAAAGTTTTGGATGTTTCACAATGTTTCAGAGGCACCCCTGGGAATAGTCTGGCACAGCCCCTCAGTCCTCCTTTTAAAGTGCCAGGGGGCTGGGCAGGGGATGGGGCTGGGCACGGCAGCCATGGGGGCTTCTCCCACAGCTGCCCTACTGCGGCAGAGGCAGGCCAGAGGAGCCGCAGGAGAAGCCCTCATGGCTGCCCTGCCTAGCCCCATCCCTCGCCCAGCCTCCCGTCACTTTAAAAAAAAAAGCAAAATATAGCCCCATACTCACTGGCTGTAGCAGCAACAATCAGGGCCTCTGAGCACTCCTGGCAGAGCTCCCCCCCATGCAGCACAGGACAGTGGGGATCACCCCTCCACCTAGCACCCATGTGGCAGCTGCCCCATGGTGTGGGCACAACGTGGCTCAGCAGGGCACCAGGAGGCTGGGGCCAGGTGGGGCAGCCATAGCGGTTTCTTCTGCAGCTTCCCCTGCCTGGGGACCGGCAGGCACAGCCAGAGGAGCCACAGGAGAACCTGCATCTGCCCAGCTGCGCCTGCCTCTCCCCAGCCAGTCCAAATCTCTGAATCAGCACCAAAATAGCATGGAAACTCTGAAACAGATTCGGCCAAATTGAAACGGAACAGTGATCTGAAACATCAAAATGAATCACTGTCCCTCCAAAATGGCCGAATCCAAAATGGAAATGAAACAGCTGTTTCACACAGCCCTACTGCACAGTAGTGCCAGCACGTCTTTCAGGTGATGCTAATGTGCAGTAAACTAATTCTACTGTGTATTAGCATAGCTTTCACCATGATGCACTAATGCACAGTAGAATTAGTCTACTACTCTTTTATCATCTCATGTAGACATGCCCCCTGAGGATGAGCCTTCTCTTGCTCCTGATCTGCAAAATAGACTGTGGCATCTGATGAGACTGATCCTTGTACCCTATTCCCAGAGAATCATAGAATAAAATACATTAATGGGGAAACAAGAAAACTGTGGGACAGTGATACAATACTAGGACTTGAGCAAAAAAGATGTCTGATTCATACTACATATTCAGTAATAGCATGGAGCTCTATCTAAAGGAACAGTTTTCAGCAGAAAAGCCTTCAGAATATCAATTGCTAATGAAACTGACTTAAAGGACTTCTGAAAGAGGTAGAGATCATTTAGTAAAATGTGGAAAGGAATTAAATTAACAACATGGACTAAAGGGAATCTTAGCATACAGTGGGTATGTCTACACCTGCACTTCAATGTGCATTAGCCTATTTTAATGCACATTAGTGTCACAGAAAAGTGCTCTTTTGCTAACGTGCATTAAAATAGGCTAATGCACCGTTTTCTAGTACCTCACAAGGGAGGCACTAAATTTAATGAGCATTACCAAAAGCGCATCAATGAATGTGTAGATATGCCCACTGAGTCCCTAAAAAGGCAGTTGATATATACTGGCAACAGATAACGAAAGGCTAAAGAATTAGCAGTAGAGAAACACATATAGTTTGAGGTAATAAACAAAAGAGAACAAAGGCTGTATGACCTGAAGGTAGTTCCTGCATAAGGAAAATGATTGGATCTTAGTAATGATAGTGATCTGGACCCTTTTTATAAATACCTCAGACTGCAAATACAGCATTACTCTTGATTTACACACTAGTGGGAGAGCTAGCTTGGTTGTAGGTAGACTGGAAACAAGTTTCACCCTTAAGTCACGATATGAGAATAGAGGGTGTCAAATTCGTGTTTCACAGGCTGTCTCCCTCCTGCTTTCCTTAGTTCTAAATAAAGGCATCACTTAAGCACACTGGCAGGATAGGGTGAAGGGTGACAGTTTCATTTTATGGGGGAACCTCACTGCCAGCAAGTGTGGGAATTGCAGGGGGGAGGGGTATGTAGCCTGTTTTAATGAACCAACCATAAATATTAGTTCTGTGAAATAGTATAGAATCCTTTTGTGAAACTGATCCAAGCTAATGATGAACATGCCAAATGTTCCAAGCTGGAAAAGGGTCTGGCAACAGGTTGGTCTCTCTCCAAGTTAAAGTTAAATTCTGATCAAAAAGGTACAGTTTGCATGTTACAGCAGTGCTACATCTAACAATTCAGCCAGTGAGAAAGTTTCAACATTGTAGCAATACTAAAGTTACTTCTTTGAGTTACCCCAGGTGATAAAATTGTAGCTTATCGACAGCAGAAACGGGATCACACAGTACAAAATACCAGAAGCACATGATCCATGGATCCCAGTGGGATAAAACAAAGCTACTATGATAGCTGGGATTGGTTATTGGGAATAAAGTAGATTTAGAATGGATTAGAGGGCGTTCCATTTTGTTAATTAGATTTGTATGCTTTTCTCCCCCAAACTAGCTCAGTATGGTGTACAATAAAAAACAAAATAAATTATAAAACAGATAAAAATATTAAAATAAAATAGCATGTTATCAAATAAATTCCCCAAACAATGCCCCAGCTATACAATGTGAGATAAGGCTACAGAAATTATGGTGATAGCATGGACTTCAGCATAGATGGCAATGCTGGATACAGATTTGGATTGTTAGTCTGCATTGAAATCCATCTTGCTGTGCCTTCCTCTCCATCATTACCCATGCCAGCCAAATTAAATGAGGGTGGGTATATTTACATATGCTACAGCTGAACCTTCATCTGGTGGCTAGATATTCCCTCACTATAAATATATGGATCCTCACACACAGCATGTGTATGATGTACATACAACAATGAGACAAATAATACAGCACTGATTTTAACAAGCAAATAGTATGCCTGAGTTTTGATTAGGAGAAGGGCTACAGGAATGAAGCGGGAGATAAGTATGACTGGAAAGGGTGCTTGGCAGGGGAGGAGATGGGGGAAGGGGTCTTCAGAAAATACATATTTTTTCCCAAATGAATTAAATGAACAAACATAGTTTTGAGGTGCTTGTAATTGTTTAAATGAATAGCCAAAAACTGATGTAGGGAGCAGGAACTCTAAGTAGAACAATTACATTTAATCAAAATGTCAATTTTCCATTGAAAAATAGTTTTGCTGTGAATTTTTGAGCTAGACTTAGAGGAAAGGTATGGGAGATCTTGGCCTGGTAGATGAATGGAATGGGGGAGGAGAAGGCAGGAAGGAAAAGGCAGGGAGCCAACAGGCACGAAGCTGAGGGGGAAGAGAATTTGAGTGGGAGACATGGCATACTAGGACAGGAAGAAGAGTAACAGCATGAAGTAGCTAAACCACCTGAAGGTGAGAATGGTCAGCTGGACATAGAAAGTGTCCAAGCCTTTAAGAAAAGCTTCTGCTTCCGCTGCTTTAAAGGTGGGGCATTTGGTAGTTTAGAGTGGTTTAACTGTACCCCGGAACCCTTGGTGATAGTCAGGTGTAGGCTGTCTGAGGCTCCAGAGGGACCTAATGTTCTCGCTGGCTGTACTAACAACAGAGAGGGTGAAGAAACTGTTCCCATCTCTTCCCCTATTGCTGCTGTTATGCGCAAGAAGTCATAAAGGTAAGGGCTAAATCACAACTTGTCCAGCATAGGTTGACACCTAGGGGAGAAGGGAAGAGGACAGGCTGCGATCCCTCTCAAGGCAAACTCTTGCAAAGAGACACTATAGGGATAGCTGGATAAAGAATAAAAAGGGATAGAGATGTTACTAGTGCTGGCAGCAGTACTACAAGCCTCAGAAAAAGCCTGGATGGGGACACAGGATGGGTCATATCCCCATAATGGCAGAAGCTGGCTCTGTATAGGAAGTCCCACTGTCCAGTGTACTTTCTGCAGTGTTTAAACACTGCATTAGATCTCCAGTCAACCCCACTCAGTAGCACAGATCATCTCCAGAGCAGCTTGACCAGAGCTCCAACCATCTTTTTTTTAATGTATAACCCACAAGCAGGTCAAGAGAACCTTTCACATCCTTTATACACAGCCACAAAATAGAAAGTAATTTTTAAAATAGGGCACTTCTGACCTGGACCCCAAAGACCTCATTGCTCATTAGCAAGCCCCCTAATAATTATTTTTGCTAAATAAAACACCACAATGTAAAAAAATCCTGGGGAAAAGATTCTAATTATCAGCACTGCCAACAGGCTGTAGCCACAAATCTCTTCAACCTGTTTTTCTCCCCTGATACCACCGCTGCAAAGTCTCTTCCAGGCCATTTGGAGCAGTATAGGAAAAAAGGGTCCCAATCCCAACTGGTGTGCCAAAGTCTGTGTGGCAAAGTGGGCTCCCCGACTAGCCACAGTGCTAGTTTCCCCATGGCCTTTGGGCACGCCACCCACCTGACTCATCTGCCATGCCTTGTTGTTAATTAATTAAGATATTAATTAAGGTGGGAGGCTGCCCATTCTTGCCCCGATGCCAGGGGGCACTATCTGCAGCTCCATTCCCCCCTATACCACAGCCCAAGCCTCGCAGATGGCATCCAGATAACACACTGCTCCCAGCCTACAGCTGGACCAAGCTTAGGCCTTATTGTCAGGCCTCAGACACACTCACATCCATACCGCCTTCCTCTCACTAGAGCCTCCCACACTCTACCCTCTCTCGCAGGGTCTCTTTCACAAGTTGACAAATTATACTGCCTTCCTCCCTCTTGGAGCGGGCCCCTTAGGCCATAGGCTTTACCTAGTTTGTACCTTGGGTGGCAGACGTACTATTTTTTGGGCCTCTCCTGTGACCCTCACTGGGGTAGTGGCCAGTCAATTACCTGATCGGGTCTAAGCTTGCCCTGGCGTCTTCTGGGGCAACTCTATATACTCAAACATACTGGTTCCCAGCCCTCTGGTTTTTCCTCTGCACTGGGGTGTTCTTAACTCACACCACAACTGGTGCTCCAGGGTCTCACCTGGACTCTCACTCCCCCCCTGGAGCAGCAGGTCATGGCGCTCTACTAAAGCTCTTGTTTTCGACCCACGCTCAGCCTCCCAGTGGTGGAGGACTTACTGGGGTCAGGACTCACCCCTCTCTGACTGAGCCCCCTTTACTTGGCCCCTGGTCCAAACTACAGCCTCAGGCATCGGGAGACATATCTTGGCCTACTCTCCTCACATGGGACTGCCCCACCACTGGGGCTCCACACCACCCCCTTCACTGGGGCTCCACAGTCTGCATAATATAATCTTTAAAAAGCATTTTTCTTAAAGAATGGGAATTTGTACTGATATGGAAGTCTCTATTTACTAACAGAATTAAAACATAGTTTTCTTTGAACTGTGCTGTACTGTTATAATAACCAGTACCATGAACACATAGAATGTTTTTCATAATGTATTTCAAAACTTGGAATGTCCAGTTTTGTACCAAGTTGTACCAAGTCTGTGATTCTATGATTCTAAGTTATTAAGGTGATAAATCCAATGAGGCAATAAGACCAACTGTAGCAATTACAGAAATGTTACAGTTGCTCGTCTCTGGAAAAGTCATTGGTTCCATGTTGAAGTCCTTGATCAGCAATGCCCTCCATGACAAAAGCCAAGATATTCAATATGGCTTTAGACTTAGTCATTCTACTACTGACCAGATCATAGAATTATAGAATCATAGAGCAATAGGGTTGGAAGTGACCTCCAGAGGTTGTGTAGTTCAACCCCTTGACTGAGACAGGATCATCCCTAGCCAAACTTTCCCATACAAACCATAATCTAAACTCTGTGGAAGACTACTGTCAACCCAGGCACAACACAGACCTAATACCCTAACATGCCACAGGTAAAGCAGAGGAAGCACAGCAGCCAATAGGCAACTTCTATGAAATGTTGTAAATCCATGCTCAAGAGATCCTTGGTAGAGGGCCATATCCCCCACTACAGAGGAAAGCAAAAACCAGCACAGTCCCTGCCAATCTGGCCATCGGGTAAAATTCCTTCCTGACCGCACATATAGTGGTCAGTCTGACCCTGAGCAGAGGGCCAAGATCCTCTAGCCAGGAACCTCCAGCTTTGGTCCCAGCAGAAACATTGGCACACTCCAATCAAAGTCCCCAGCTTTAGCTGTAGCCAACACCAAATGGCTCTGAGGAAAGCTTAAAAACACCCTGACACATGTAGCAGAAAGCAGGGGATGGAAGCAACCAGCAAAGATCAGAAGCATGGGAAACACCCATGGTAGATCATAGGCAGAGAGACCCCTAGATCATACCCAACCACTTGTTGTCCAACCTCTTCTTGAACACCTCCAGTGATGGAGAGTTCACAATTTCCCTAGACAGTCTATTCCACTGCCTCACTATTCTAATAGTGAAGAGGTTTCTCTGGATATCCAATCTAAACTTATTCTGCTGCAACTTCAAGCTGGTGGTCCATGTCCATCTCTCTGAAGCAAGAGAGAAAAGGTGCTTTTCCTTTTTTTATGGCAGACTGTCAAGTATTTGAAGGCTACTATCATGTCCCCTCTTAAGTGCCTTTTCCGCAAGCTGAACATGCCTAGCTCCTTCAGCCTCTCCTCATATGACATGCTTTTCAAGCTCTTTATCTTCTTTGTTGTCCACCTCTGGACCCTCTCTATATTCTCCACACCCTTTTTCAAATGCAGAGCCCAGAACTGCACACAGTCTCCAGGTGAGGTCTAATCAGTGCTGAGCATTATCTCCTGTGTCTTGCAGCTAATGCTTCTACTGATGCAGCCTTTTGTGTTGCTGCATCACACTACAGACTCATATTGAGTCTGTGGTCTACCAGGACTCCCAACTCCTTTCCCATAATGCTGCCATCCAGCCAGGTGTCACCATTTTATATTTGTGTATTTGATTTGTGTATTTGATTATTCCTTGCATTTGGCCACACTGAACTTCAGGAGTAGTAGTCTCTCTATCTTTGTGAGAAGGTTATGAATTTAAGCCCCTTTCAGTGCTTTTTAATTATTTCTGCTTGTCTTTTACTCAGCACATGTAAAAAGCTTGTGAAATCTGGTAAGGTGACTTGGCAGCCACAGGAAAAATGTGTTACTGACAGCAGAGCTTTATAATGGACTGGAAAGTTGTGCGTAAGTTAATGGTTGACATACAGCATGATCTCCTGTTTCCACAGGAGTTCAGCCAATTGCCCAATATTAGCTTTGACTGACAGAGGCAGCTAGCTGTCAGTTCCACTCAACTGAACACCTTTTTGCTTTGCGACCTTGAATACACCAACAATACTGCTTGCTCACTCAATCTGGCAAGCAGCAGCACACTTCAGTTTAATCTATCAACCAACCTGCACAGAAGTCCCCCTATCATAGGACAGCTTCCAACTCCTAATGATGATCAACTCATTACTAATCTATTACAGACATGATACAAGTACCAGAGACAATGCTGGAGGATGCCTGAAAGACACGGATACTAGTATGGCAGCAACCACCATAATCTTGCAACTTCTCCAGTTGATCTCCATGTAGGCAACACCAAATGTCTCACCTGTGACAGAGCTATGGTTATAATTAATTGTATTGTGTAGCAGTGCAACATGGGTGCTAAGGTGTGGCAAACTGATATTTTAGTGCTTCCCATCTTTATCAATTGTTCTAGGGCAAGATCAATAATGGAGAAATTCTAGCCAAAGTCAGCAACTGCCTCTATCACGATTGTTTTGGCTTTGGCAGCTTTCTTGGTATGGAAATGTCATTACAATGCAAAACTAGTGACTTACAGGATATGTTTGCCAAGAAATGCCAGTATACATTTGGTGCCAAAAGCTTCAATGGCACAATTAAATCACCAATGACAGCAACAGAGAGAACAACCAGGCAGTCCATCCAAAGGATCAATTAGAGGACTGACATACAAAGCAGCTACAGTTATTTGGGACTCCCTTGATGTTAGTTGCTGCATACAGATATGTAGTGTTGTGGATCACATGAAGCAAGCACTTCAGGAAACCTAAAGACTGAGACGTCTTTATCACTTTTTATTATATATTGCCTTTAATCCTCTCTCCCTAACCAAGGTACTACTTTTCAAAGTTATTCTCCAGTACATTTTCAATTAGAAAATCTTAAGAATTCTGCTATTTGCAGTAAGCCATTTAACAAGGATTTCACAAAGTCTTCGCTTCAAACCCTCACACAAAACCACTAGGCATAAAACCAAAACCACCAAGAACACCCTGCAATATGCCATGGGTAAGTCCTTGCCAATCTGACCTGGGCGGGAAAAGATCCCTCCTGAGCCCAATTTGGTGATTGCTATGACTCTGAATTGAAGAGCAAGATCCTTTAACTAGAAAAATTAGTTTTCCAAGTAGTGGCAGAAGCATCAGCATAATCCGTATGGTCCTTAGTTGTAGCCAGTAGCACAAAGCTTCAGAAGAAACAAACAGAACAAATAAACAAACCTTGCATCATGATTTTATATTGTTAACTCTCTGTCAATATGCCTTTGGAATTCTACTCCAAGATGGTGATAAAAAGATAGACACTAGGAAGACTAATTTTACAATCAAAGTAGAGTTTGAAGTACAATACAGGCTATGGTTATACCTCAGACTTCACTATAGTGTAAAGATACCTGCACTTGCTACTAACTTTAAACAAGCTATCTTGCTTCTCAGGAAAATAATTTGGCCTGCAAGGAATTCTGTGGCTCAGAGACTTCTAGTAATTCAAGTTAGCCTGTTTAAGGCTAGCTTGGGTATCAGTAACAGACATATTCACAGCCATATACAGAACAAAATCTTAAGATATACCTAGACATGTTCCTCATATCACCACTGAGACATTTGATTAGCTTTTCTTTTTCTTTCTTTTTTTGACTTTTGCTAGCTTTTATTTTAAGGCTTTTTGTTATGTTTTGGTTTTCTCTAACTTTTTCAAGGTTCTAAAGCTACATGTCAATTGTTGCCTGAAACATAGATGTGATGCTTCTTCTTTTCCCAAGTCATGCATCTACAACTTAGCCTGTGGCCCACATGTGGCCCATCTCAGATCCTCAATAACTGAAAACACCTTCATACTGGCAGAGCCAGATAAAGCAACCTTGGTCTCTAGGCACACACAAAAATGAGATCCGTACGGTCCTTTTCCTCACCTCAACTTTGATTAATAGTAACAGGAGATAGCTAAAGCTGGCTTGATGGGAAGCCCACCACTATGCTTCTTTGGTCTAAAGAATCCCAAGAAGATTAATAGAATGGGCAGCACAGTCACAGGCATGAGCAACTGGTGCCTCCTGAATCTGGGGGGGGCACCTGCAGAAGCTGCCAACTGCAGCAGCCCTGTTGGGGGGGGACCAGCCCTACTGACAACATCAGTGTCGGCTGTCAGGGGAGACACTGGCCCCATCAGGGGGGCACATGCACCCCCTACCAGTCACCTATGGCCACAGGCTATGGGCAAGTGAACAGAGGCCCAGAGAAACTTCTATTTAGTAGGGGTGCATCAACAGAGATTTTGAGGGCTGATACCAATATCAGCCAATTTCTAAGGAGGCATATCGGCTGATACTGATCCAATTTCCGATACAGCTGTGCCCAGCTGGTAAGTCTGTTGGGTGGAAGGGGAGGGGGGAAGAAAGGGGCATAGGAGGGCAGATCAATGCCTGCCATAGTGAGGGAGGGAGTGGGGCTGG
>NW_017729033.1:69399794-69404227 GCF_001723915.1 Gavialis gangeticus | reverse complement strand
CTGGGGCAGATGCTGCCAAGCTGGGTGGGGTGGGGTGGGGTATGGGGCAGAGCCGCAGCTTGTCTGGGGAACACTGGAAAGGGGGGGGAGGGGCAGCTTCTGCCACTGCGCACACCCAGGGAGGGCATGGGGGGGCGTGTGCCCCCTAGATCTGTGTGGGGTGAGGAGGGCGGGCCGTAGCTGCAGGTTGGAGACAGGGATGTGCCAGGCTCTTCTTGGCAGGGGCTGGGCTCAGGGCGAACAGTGGTGGCGCTGGGAGGGAGCTATGGGGGAGGGCTGCAGCTACTCCAAATTTTACCATAGTGCCTTACAACACCCCCCTCCCAGCACTACCACAGCCTACCCAGCACAGCCCCAGCTCAACCCCTGCCTCCACCTATGTGCTGGGAAGAGCCAGGGCTGCTCTGGGCAGACAGTGGTGCCACTGAGACGTGGGTTGGGGTGGGCTAAAGTGAAATTTGGAGTGGCTGCAGCCCCCTTGGTAGCTCCCTTCCAGCACTGCCACCACCCACCCCAAGCCCAGCCCCCCTGCCAAAAAAAGCCCAGCACAGCCCTGGCTCCAGTCCACAGCTGCAGCCTGCCTACCCCACCCTGCACAGATCTGGGGGGCACACGCCCCCCTGCACTCCCCAGATGAGCCATGGCTCCATCCCATGCCCCGCCCCACCACGGCTGTGCAGCACTTACCTCAGCCCCAGCCCCACTCCCTCCCTCACCATGGGGGGCGTTGATCTGCCACCCCACACCCCTTCCCTCCCCTCCCCTCTAGCCTTCCATCACAACAGACTTACCAGCTTCATGCAGCTCCCCACACTGCCGGGCTGTGCTCCTCACTTCCTGCATGCTGTGCTGTGGCTGCACGCATGCACAGGCATTTATCAGCCAAATTATCAGCCAAATTATCAGCTGCATTGGGCTGATTTCCAATACAGTCAATTTTCTTTATATCGGTGCCAATCCAATATTGAACCAATGTATCGGCTCACCTCTACTATTTAGGGAAAGATTGAAAAGAGAAATAGGTTAACAAAGAGAGAAAACTAATAAGAGGTGATAGGATGAAGATTTACAAAATAATCAACAGCTTGGAGAAAATAAGCAGGGTACTCCTAATCATCTTCTCTCCTAATACCAAAAGATGTTCATTGAAACTGAAAAGCAACATATTTTAAAGATAAAACAAAATACTGTTTTTACCCCTTACTTTATTTAGTTTTGGAATTTACTTGCAACCGAGTATCTTACTTGCAATTCCAAGGCCTCAGGAGTCAGATTTAGAAATGTGCATAAAGACTCAGAACATCTCCAGTTAAATTACATTTTAAAAGACATAGAATTATAGAGAAATAGGGCTGGAGGGAACCTCGGGAGGTCATCTAGTCCAATATCCTGCTCAGGGCAGGATCACGTCTGTCTAAACTATTCTAGACAAACACTTGTCCAGCCTGATCTTAAAGACATCCATAGACGGAGATTCCACAAGCTATCTAGGTAGCTTGTTCCAGTGCTTCACCACCCCCAGAAGAAAGGATAGAAAACCTGTGCTTCAAGGCAGAAGGCAGCTACTGACCGATAAATTAGAAAGAAACTTTCCCCTCAGTAGGGCATTTTATAAGTGTCCATCAAAAGGTTTCTTACAAATGCCTTCAAAGGCTCTGGATTCTGACTACTGTCAAAGACATGAGATTTACAGAAGGGTCCCAAGCCCATCTGGTGTGCCAAAGTTTGCATAATATAATCTTTAAAGAGCATTTTTCCTATAGAATGTGAATTTGTACTGATATGAAATTCTCTATTTATTAACAGAATTAAAAATGACTTTTAACTCTGCTGTACTGTTCTAAAAACCAATGCCATGAACACATGGAGTGTTTCTCATAATTTATTTTAAAACACGGAATGTCCAATTTTGTACCAAGTTATTAAGGTGAAAGATCCATTACAATCAACTGAATCCGTTCCATCAATTGAATATTAAACAGACCATAAAGCATACTTACCAACCATAGTCAGTCTTAGCAGGGCTAACATATACTTGTTGTTAGCCAACTTCCAAAAGGGACCAAATATTAAGAATACTGGAGAAAAATAAGCAAAGGCGATAACTTCCCAACCAGTAAGTGCCAATGTTTGTAGGGGGAAGTAATAAATCATAGATGGGAAGGCATGGAAAAGAGACCATGAAATGTAACCTAAAAGAAAGGTAAAAGAGTGACATTAATGTGTTTTCCTTATCATGTTTTACTTGAGATGTATTTACACCTAAAATACACTAGTTAGAGTTCAGATTGTGAATTTTCAGTAGCAGCTCTTCTCTGGAGAGATTTTTTTTTTATTTCAAGTCAAATAATTATATTTGAAACATAAACAGATAAGACAAGGAGGGAACATAAACAAGAACAGTTCATCCATTCAAAAGCTATATTGATAAGTGCAGGTCATGCTGACTTCATATCTGCATATTTTCCAAGCAGGAAGCAACTGTGACCACCTGAAACCGGAGCTCCTGCCTTTGTTCCAAGGTAATCTGCATCATCACAGAACCTCACATAGAGATGAGAGCCAGCTATGAACTGATGGCCCAGAGGAGTTTTCCATCTATTGACTCCTCTGTGAAATCCTCTGAACTATGAACTTTCATTTCTACCCAGAAAAACTTATAATTTTTTCTCCAATGCCAGATGAAGGGTGTTTGTGTCTGAAAGCTTGCAATTAAAGAACATTTTTTTTGCAAAAATCTCGTTGGTCTAATAAAAGATACCATTTCTACTACAAGTCCAGATTGCTTTTTCCTCTAGGCCAATATGGCTACAACCTGGATACCTGATGCAAAAGGAGCGGTTTGGGGTTTTTTTCATTTTCCTGTCTACGGAGGTTTCTTTTCTCCATTTAGACAATGAATACAGGCAGGTGAAGAGCCACTTCTTCTCTTCGAGGGGATTGTTTGTGAATCAAACAAAGCAAAGCTGGCGTCCAGAAATGGAGTGTGCAAAGAGGGTCTACACAGGTCCGGGGACCTGTAGCAGCAGAGCTCAGCGCGGAATTTCAGCACATCACAGGGAAGGCTGGTCCGACAGACAACTGACAGCCGGCCCCACACGCACGCAGTCCCAGCAGATCAGGGAGCAGCGCCCTCCCCGCCGCCCCCGCGGGCTGCCCCAGGCCCCGGTGCTCTTCCTCCCCCCCGCGCAGCGGGACCCTCTGGCTCGAGCCGCCCCGCATGGCCACGGCGGGAGGACTCCCAGCGCCTCCGCGCCGAGCCCGGGCAGGCGCAAGAGCCCCCCCGGCATCCCCGCGGGAGAGCAGCCGGCGGCACCTACCCAGCGCGGCTTCCGCCAGCAGCTCTCTCTGGAGGGCCCACATCGCCCGACTGCCGTCGCCCGCCGTCTGGCGCGCACACTGGCTCTGGCTCTGCCTCTGGATGGGCAGGGCAGGGCAGGGCAGGGCGGGGCAGGCAGGGCGCACCCAGCCTCTCCCGCTCCGGGAACGGGCCCCCGCCTTCCCGGGACACCCGAGCCCTTGGAATAGGCTCGGGGCGAGGGAGAGCCAAGAGATAAGCAAGCCCCGTGCGGAGGCGCAGGCTGCCTCCCCTCCCCTCCCCTCAGTCCTGCCCCCTGGGAAGGGCAGCGTAGAAGCCGCCGAGACTGAAATCAGGGCAAGAAGCTAGGCAACGCTGAGGAGTCATGGGCAGCCCTTCAGCCCGAGGACAATCTCCACCACACCTCACTGGTGGGTCTTGGGATTACTTAGGAGTCCAATCCTTGAACCACCGATCCATTGCCTCTCGGCCTTGTGAAGGCTCAGGTCAAGCTCAGTGGCTTCTTAACCTGGCAGGGGGAATACCATGTACAGGTGTCCAAGAAGGCAGTTTTCCTGAACTGCCCCACAGGAGAACTGCTCTTCTGGCATGGTTCAGTACCTGCCAAGGTGCAACAGACTGAAGCCCAGTTTATGGAAATGGGAGTCTTCTCCCTTGCTTGCTCTGAGGGCCTTATGGCTGAAGGCAAGCAAAACTTGGGGACATCCGAACCTCAAGCCTCCTGGCTTGGGCTTGCTTGTAGGATGCCCCCCAAAGTTTTTGGAAACATCTGAAGCCCCAGGTGTGGGTGGAGGATGCTTGCCGGTAGTAGGGCCACTTATGGTTCTGGACTCTTGGATTTGGAATTAGTTTTGGCTAATTTGGCCTCAGATACAAATTAAATAATTTTTTTAAAAAGTCCATCCAAACCCCAAGCTTCTGGGCTTGGGCCTGCATGTAGGGTGCCCACCAAAGGATTTGGAAACATCTGAAGCCCCAGGTGGAGGTGAAGGTATGGTTCTTGAATGACTCATGGATTTAGAGTTGATTTGACTGATCTGACTTTGGACACAAAAAAATTTCCTTAAAATTACACACACACACACACACACACACACACACACACACACACACA
>NW_017729033.1:69388751-69399751 GCF_001723915.1 Gavialis gangeticus | reverse complement strand
CACACACACACACACACACACACACACACACACACACACACACACACACTAAAAGCTTCCTTAATCGGCACCTTACAAGCTGGCATGCTCTATTAACCAGCATGCCAGCTTGTAAGGTAAAAGTGAAACCGGAAGTGCCCACCATGGGGATGATGACTGTTTTATAGACCTGGATCTTGGTGGCTTTCCAGAGACTGTGATTCATAAAGACATGCCAAAACAGTTTTCCAAAGGAGGCACTTGTACATTGGATCATGTGCTGGCTCTTCTTGTTGTAGCGTGAGATTTTGAGTCATACTAAGATTTTGAGCAAGACTAAACCTAAGATAGAAACAGGATGCTATAAATTAAATGCTAAGTTGGCAATTGCAGTAATTTCCATGTATCTTCTGTTTTAAATTTTATATATGGTAAAAACTGTAAGCTTGATAGATAATTGGTGCTAGTGACAGAGAAAGTTATCACTGCAAAAGCAAAAGTATAAAAAGAGGAAGCAGGTGCACATGGGTATCCTGGAGAGACAGACGTGGCTACTGTTTCCTGCTTCTGGAAATTGGGTCAGAAGACACCTAGGAACATTATGCATCCAACAAAGGATCTGTGCCCCCAAAGACTACTGCTGAGAAGCTTTCATTTTGCCTGCCAGGTTGTATTATGGAGAGGAAATCTGTATGTCTGTCTGGGGATTATGAATAAAGATTGCTTGATACCAAATCAGAAGAGTGGCCATGGCAATCCCGAGATGCCTTGGTAAAGAATTGCACTGGCAACACTCATCAGTGTTCTCTCTCTCAGAGAAATAGCTACTGAGGTAGGGGAAATGGTTGGCTACCTCCAGGGTCTTTCCCTTGATGGTAACTTGGGGAGGGGGATCATATTCATGGCTGGGGCAAACTGATAGAGCACTCTAGTTTTCTCAATTTTTAGAGAGAATGCCAAAGTTCAGTAGGCTTCTCCAAAAAGATCCAATATAGTCCAACATAGTCCAGAGGTTTTCCTCACTGTGCACAAGGATGGCGCAGTCGTTGCGTCATTGAAGATCAAGGATGGTTGTTTTGAGTACTTTGGTCTTTGAGCAAAAATGACCCAGAGCCCTCTATTCAGTACTATTGAAGTACCCTCTGTTCAGTACTTAGTGTCAGTTCCAGAAGAAAGCCAGTCCTTAATGGGAACCAAGATGACTGTCAGAAAAGTGGAGAACAGAACTGGGGTGATGTTGCATCCTTGCTTGACCCCACTTCAGATGAGAAATGGATCTATCTCTGATCCTCTACAAAGAACAGTCACAGTCATCTGATAATGGAGGATCCTCAGGACCTTGATGTACTTTCAGGACATGCAAATCTGGGTCTCTGCTAACCACACACAGCAGCCCTCAGGTGGGGTGCACAGAAGAGAAAATGGGGGAATGAAATGTGAAAGGGAAATCTGCTTGCTACATGTCAGTGGGTGGGGAAACTGAAGTGAAGAACAACAACCCAAAGAACTCATTCTGTGGTGATGGGTGTCTAACTTGCTATTTGTATGAACATGACTTCTATTACTTGTTGCTGGGGAGGGTTACCAAGTTGATGCTGAGCTCATTTCCACGAGAATCAAGGTTGCTGATTTATACACAGATTCTGTACACGTGAAAGAGAAAATACTCTTTGCTCAGGAGAGGTACTCAAAAGAAGAAGTACTTAGCTTTTCCAAGTTTATGGGTGGGGCTCTGAATAGGTGTATTTGTTAATTTTAAAAACAGCTTATAGACATTTGAATTCTTGCTGCTGACACCACCTGACAGAAGGGTTCCAGATTAATGTTTTTATAACATTTTTTCACATAAATAATACAACTGCAACTGTGTACTGATTTTTTTTCATCTATGCAAAAATATAGTTTTCTTAAGTACTATTAATCTTTGTATAATATCCTATATAATGTAGCATTCACCTCCCATTTGGAGTAAACAATATTTTGCCTTTAGAACTGACCTTTTAAAGACCAAGCAAAATTCTGTATTTATAAAAATTAATTTGAAATACCTGAGACCTGTTGAAGATGAGGTATTACTAGCAATAGATATATAGAAAATAATCCTTGTAGCTAAAGTACTGTATGGACAAGTTTTCCTCCTACAGGTAAGTACTGGTTGCCCAATCAAATGTACTGCAATCAATCTGTGGACAAGATATGGCAAACTACTGTAGGTTCAGAACAAAACTTTTAAAGCAGTGCTGCTCAAACCCTGTGGGTTATGACCAAAGAGGATCTCTGGATCAGTTAAGGGGAAAACAAACAGACCAAGCACAGGGTTTAAATTACTGAAAGTTTTACATGCGAAAATTCCCGTTTTTACCATAAACACACATATTTATACTATATACATGCCATATGCAAAGAGAAATTGTTGGCTATTTAAAACAGGCAAATTAACAATTACAACTGCCCTTTTATATACAGGCAAAGAATATGGTATCTCAGAAAATGCTGTGCAATATCTGTTGGCAATGGATATTTTTTTAAGGGCCAGCAATACTTCTTTTGGGTTCTGGAAGACAAGAACATGAGATAGTTGTATAGTCTGTACATGAAACAAACAAGAGAAGGAGAAAAGCTTCAGTACAAACCAAACAGGGAATATAACCTAAGCACACTTATTTCTAACCACCCTCCCTAAAGGAGGGAGATGATAGCCATGACTCTTGCAACTCCACTCTTACACCACATTCATTTTTCCACACACTGTTTTATTTTATCTTGAACTTCAGTTTTCCATCCTAAGTGTAACCAAGAAAGTTTATATCAGAGTTTACATCATATAAAATAATCTGATTTGACAGATCAGTAACTATAACTATTCTCTATTGTTAATGACTGAACCAGATACAGTAACTTTGCTGAGATTTAGCTGCCATTTTGAATTGCATTGTTATGAATTAATACTAAATTCCATAAAATAACCAGACTTTTGGAAGACTAAAAAGGTGCTGAGAGTGGAGAAATGGGCATTCGTGGTTTAAATACTTTCTTTTTCCCTCTACTCTTCTCAGTCCATGAGATTTCTTCCTTTCTTTCTTCCTTAGTGCACCACCTTTGTTTTCAATTTAGTGTCATCAAGAGTCACCCTAAAAGAACCAACTGAAATTCTTGTTACTGGTTTGGAATCATTCAGGTGATTACATTACCACACCTCCCTGCTACGTGACACAGACAAAACTGAGAGAACAGAGCTAGATCCTTCTTTTGTAAGATGGAAGCACTCTGATCTCTACCTAATATTTTTTCCTGTAAACTGCTAATAATAATTAGATGTCCACAGGATACAAGGAGCAAGTAAGAACTTGATCTGATTATACAATGCTTGTAATATGTCTTGCCTCTTGTTTGACAGTGGAGCTTCTAAGAACCTGAACAGAACTGTCATTACCTCTTTTCAACACACTTACATGGGCTGAGCCAGAAATAATCCAGTTCTTACTATATTCAACTGCTATTGTTTTGGCAATTTTTCTTCAACTAGTTAAGTAATATTTCAAAAACAACACTTAAGAAGTTATATTCAACTTCTTTCTGCAGCACTGCCATACTCCTCTGGACATGTATAGGGAGTACATGGGAAAGGATTTTCTGTATGGCATACATTTTCCAGCAGAAACAGACAATAGTTCCTGAATGATTAGAAAGCCTACAAGTTTCCTAATTGCTTACACATATCCAGTGTGTGCCCACTGCTGTGATTTTCTGCCTCATGAGTGCCAACACTTTCAGTCTGATTAAAAATAAACCAATAGCATATCATCTACTGAGAACTCCTGTTCTATTTAACCAGTAGAACCAGTTGAACCATGCTACCATAAGAATTTAACTAACTGAAAAAAGTAACATAAGCATGCTGCCAGGTTGTATTATTATATGTCCCAAGCCAAAGGAAACCATTGTCAAAAGTAATTCTGAATAGGGCCAATGGCTGTTTGGGTTCTCTTTAGCTCCTATATCACTATATGCATTCAGATTTGACACCAAACCTGTTATAATAATCGAAAAACTTCACAATCTGAACATGTGATAATTAGGAGAAATTAATCCGTATTGAGGATAAAGTAGAAATAAGCCTGCCCACGAGGAATAAATTACTGTATTTTACAGTTTCTCAAAAATGGTAACCTTGATGCTTACTATCTCATTCAGAGAGTTGCTTAATCAAATGAACTGTGTCATTGCTATGACCTTTGATTGTCTTATCTCACTGCTTATATTTCTGTTCTGTTACCACCTGCCATTTCACATGAAATGGTGAGCTTCTGTATCTTTATTATGCACTGGTTTCTTTAGGTTTTTTCATCCTTGAAATGTTCTTGTATTGATCTGTCCTTTGTACCCTGGTGTGTCTGCATTACTCCTTTTGCTTTTTGTCTGGAATTTTTATTAGTTACTGTTTCTTTGTATCACTACGTTAATGAATAAATGTAGCATCCAGCCTATTTGCAAAATCTTCTGTTTTATTTGGGTTTATTCATATTTTGAATATATCAGTTAATTACACAATATGGGAAAATAAGATACTGAACTTCTAGATCTATGCAACAGTGCTGGAATTTTAACACACGACTCACCTGACCTTCCACAATATTCTCCAGTAGATCCTTTCTAACACTTCTTGATTAACAAAGTAAAATCTTGGAGACCTGAACTTTTCCCACACTGGGGGCATGTCTACACAAGATGCTTTACTGCACATTAGACTAATCTAATGCAAAGTAAAGCATCACTGTCTATAAGTGCATGGCATTTACTGCACAGTAAATTAGCTTACTGCACAGTTAGCTAGTACCTGTAGATACAGGTACTAAATTAACCATGGACCAGCTACAATGCAATAGTGCATGTGTAGATGCTGATGGGGAGCAAATCTGCTCCTGGTCAGCCACACCAGAAGGGAGCCAACTTCCTGCCTAGGGAAGAGCCACATGGATGGGAGTTCCTCCAGCCATGTGGCAGGGATACCTCTGTAGTTGGCTTAAGCTGACCTCCAGACCCCAGCTCTGCTCCCCAAGCCCCGTGCCTCCAGCTGCCTGGCTCCCTGACACCATGCACATCTGCTGTAGGCATGTGACAAGCCTCAACAACACCTGGAGTTCCTGCCTGAGCCCTTGAGGCCCCTGGCAGCACCTGGGATGACAGCATCCTTGATGCCAGAGACATCACCTCAGGGCTCCGACTGGCCGAGCAAGAGATCAGTGACCTCATAGCAGTCTTGGATGAGGCAGACATGCAATGGCAGTTTGGCCAGGGCACCTGGGCTAGCACCCACATACATGAGACAATGGCAGCCTGCATGCAGGACGGCAGCCACAGGCAGTCTAGGTGGCAGTGCTGCATCAATTCTATGCCCTTCATGCAGCAGCTGGACCACATCCAGGTTATGAGGGACACTGGCAAGGGCTACCATGTGTATTCTAGCCCAGGCGGGCTGCTAGAGACAGTGCTGTGGGCCAGTGCTGATAAGGACTCTCCAGGGCAGGGTCACTTGGGGCCCCAGCAGCAGGACCTTGTGTGTACCCCACCCTTGGCCCCCTCCCCTCCCTGCCCTGCCTGAACAAGTTCCCTCCTGCCCTCTGGATTTTCCCGCCCCAACATGCAGCGAGGCAGGAGGCAGTTCAGAACTTTATTGAGTGGGCAGCAGCCTCCCAGCTAGGGAGCCAAGGGTCTGTCACATGCAGAGAAACTCATCGATGGAAATGGCACTCTCCTCCTCAGCTGTGAGGGTCAGGGACCTGTAGTGTAGGCAGAAATACCACTCCAGGCAGTGGTGTACATTGTGGGGAAGCACGGGCTTGCCTGGGGTATCATTAAAGCTAAGGGCCCATGCCAGGGTCTCAGCTGTACCTGGGGCACCATGGCAATCATCATCAGTAGGGTGTAGTGGATCAGGCATTTCCAAGCATGCTTAAAAAGCTCTGTCAAGGCACACTTAGGGGACTCTCTCAAGGGCACGCTTGGGCCGCAGACCACAAACAGCGAGGACCCTGAAGAGGGCTGCTGGGGAGACTGGGGGGCATCACCAGCTCCACATCACAGCCAAGTTGGATCCCTTCACCCGAGGCCCTGGGTGCCACAGGCCTGGTGGCACAGGAGAAAACTGCCTGGCCTGTAGGGAGGAGAAGGTTGGTCCAGAGCTACTATAGCAGCTGCCAGCAGGAGCCAACACTGTCCCAGCCTGGGTAGGGGACAGGGAAGGTAGGCTGCCTGCTGCAAGCAGCCTGCCTGCCCCCATGGAGGGAGTGGAGACAGATGGTTTGGCCTGCGGTTGCCTGTGGCAGCAGCTGCCCAGCTAACTTATCATGGTCCCTGGGCATCTGCACACACACAACCCCTGATCTGAGACTGCGTGATGCACAGCCCCTTGGTACAGTGCATGGTATCTCTGAAATATTGCAAACTCTCACAAAAGCATCTCTGTCCTTGATCTGCAGGTCCAGCAGCTGCATCCAGGGGAGAAGCACCAGCTGCCAGTGGGGATGCACCTGCAAGGACACTGGCACCATTAGCCAGAGCCCTCTGCATGCACCAACTTTGCCAGTGGCACATACTAAGCCTGTGCAAAGTGGCAAGTATTCAATTCAGATTCGGCAAATTTGGAGGGATAGTGATTTGATTTGATGATTTGAGTCACTGTCCCAATTCAATTCAGCTGAATCAGATTTGAAGATTCAGAGCCGATTCAGAGGTTCAGCCATAGACTAAACAGGCAGCAGTCCGCGACCATGCTGGACACAGCTGCCTCTAGCTGGTGGACTCATAGGCCTGATGAACCCAGGACCAGCACTGGGAGTGGTAGAGGGACTGGGAGAAACTTGCCTTCTGAGACAGGCTCTTCACCCTCAAAAAGAGGCACATCACCCTCTGTGAGAGGATGCTCAAGGCCCAGATGCAGCAGGCTGCCATGGTGGCCCAGGAAGTGGAGACAATGAAAGAGGACCACCAGGTACTGGACACCATTCTAGCCCTGGTGGTTACCTTTGTGCCACCTAGCACCTAGCCCCTAGCTCCGACCCTGCCTGGGCCCTGGCAGCTGCCTGTGGCCCAGTCACTGGGCCTGACTCTGCCTGCCCCCTGGAAGCTATCTGCAGTCCAGTGCCAAGACCCACAGTGGGCTTGGGTTGAGGTCTAGCATTGCTTGCAGCAGCAAAGCCCCTGCCCCTGCTCCTAAGCTGGGTCCCTGGGAAGCCTGGCCCCCCACCTGGGCCATCACCTGCTGCTCACCCAGCCACTATGTAGCTCAGGGGTGGGCAAAATGCAGCCCGTGGGCCAGATGTAGCCCACCAGGCCATTCTATTCAATTCCCTGCGGGCCCCTAAAAATTTAGAAAATTAATATTTAGCTGCCCCTGGCTGCCTGTTACATGGCCTTCGATGACTTGCCAAAACTCAGTAAGCAGCCCTCCGCCCAAAATAATTGCCCGACCCTGATGTGTCCTCTGGGTGGAAGCTGCCCACAGCTGGGCCAGCTTCACACATGGGTCCTACTTGCCCTGACCCTGTGGCGGAGGGGAGGCAGCAGGCTGGTCAGTGCCTACTCTTGCCCCTGGGTAAGCCCCCAGCCTGCTGGCCTAACCACAGCATCTGCACCTGCAGTGGTGCCTCCAGAGGCTGGGGTGCCAGGCACCTCTTTCTGGGATCTATGCCATACGTGCCTCCACCCCGCTGTTCCCCACCTTACAGTGCAGAAAGCACATTGTACATAGTTGCACAGGAAGCAGGACCTTTATTGTTGGTGCATGTTGGGGCTAGGGAGGGTGTGTTGCTGCGAGGGAGGGAGGAAGGGAGGGAGTGTGCTGTTAAAGAAAAAAGGAAAGATGGGATCTATTGCCAGGGTGGGAGGTCTGTTATTGTGTGGTAGATGGAAATAAAGTTTGGTGTTTGTTGCAAACTGTCCATAGTGCGTGTGGTCTTGGGATTGCCCTGTGGGCCTGGGTTTCATAGGCAGCTGCCCAGACACTCTACTGCAGGAAGTGGAGAGGTGGAGAAGGAGGTGGTCTGCGAGTGCAATACAGACATGGTGCCCTGTCCGCCACTGCTGGTGGGGAGGGTGAGGAGCATCCATGGCACGCTGGCTCCAGGCTCCAGGGAGAGTGTCTTTCAGGCTGAGTCTACCTGCCCCCCTCACCCACCAGTATGAAGAACATATTAAATCCATTGTGGTAACTTCCTTTTGAAAGTTAGTTCCAGAAAGAAAAATAAACCTTTGCTGATTTTCAATAAGCCACTTTGTACAAGAAGATGTAAGAATTCTAGTAACAACTACTCACTAATTTACCTTATTTCCTACTGAAGGCTGCTATTCTAATGTTCTTTCTCTTACAAGTGACTACTACTACTAGTTTATCTAAACCAGTAAAAACCAGAGTAAAGTTATCATGTACACAACTCCACAGGGGACATGCAAACAGCAAGATGGAAGGAAAATAGGGAGAAGCAGAACTCTTAAGTCTGTAATTCTGAGAGGGGAAAACCAAAACTGCATTCCTTGTTGAGGGCCAGGGGGAAGGGAGGGGCCACAAAAATAGCCGCTATTGCAACAGTCACTAACTGCATTGCCACCATCAGCACCAAGGCAGCCAGTGCTGCGTTATGCACTACAGCTGCCTCAGGCACGGACCTTCCCTGTTACACCTCTGTGTGTAATGATTTCAGATGATGAGTCAAAGTCTACTCTGCAAAGAAATAAGCTTGATTTCCCTTCCTCATGACTTCCTTCACTCCTGCTTAAACTTCTAAGTATTTATCTTCAGAGAAATCTACAGTTGTTGCATTGTCATCTTATTTTTTCCTTTCTTTCCCCCATTTCTTTCTCCTTTACAATTAAAGTGATCTTTCACATGCTGGTTCATTTAAAGTGCCACATGTGATTATGGGCACTTCAGCTATTACTATTCAAGACTTATTTGCTTTGTGTTTACAAGGATATTTGATTGACCACAAAAGAAATACGTAGGCTTTTCAAAGATGTCTTTACATTACACAATTTAAAACACATTTAAAGCCATTTGTTTTTTCTACACTAGATTTTGAACATTCAGTCTTATGCTGGAGAGTATTAATAGCAATTATACAAAAAGTGAAAGTGGGTGGAGGATGCTAAGCACCCTTCTGTAAAGCTAAATGAAAGGACCAATTAAATGCCTTGTTGTGTAGACATAGCTGAAACAATAGGAACTACCACCCAAGGTCTGGACACCATGGGAGAGCACGAGAAGCTAAGTTAGATGAGCCAACGCTAAAGGATGGATAGGTGAGCAGACCACAAACTCTGGGCACTGCCTAAGAGGAGGGGAACACTGAAATGGGGTTAGGCAGGGGCCTCACCCTGATGCAGTAGGGCCCAAATGACTTAACATGCAAGAGCAAATGTAAGGGCCCCCAGATTATGGTTGTGTGTGTCTGTAGGTGTGAAATACAGAAAACAGCAAGAAGATTACCAGTGAATCAGAACTGAGTGTAGCCCAGGGAGGAAGCCAGGAGATGAAGCTTATTTTGGGCACAGTACTCAATAGATAGTCAGACTCCTCCAAGGACTGTAATTCTGATGGGGTAGTGAGGGTGATCAGAGTAAAGATAGAGCAAAGAGCAGAAGGTGTTCATAAAAATGTAAGATGACCTAACAAAGCTTTGTTTTCACTCAAGATTTAACTTGCTGAGAATCATGACTTTTCTTGTTAAAATGCTCCACATCTGAATGCTCACACTACACTGTCAGGCCTTAGTTGTGTCATATCATAAGGCAGCTGCTATGCTCTGAGGTACTGAGCAAGCCACGAGTTACTTGATCTCACTTTCTGCTAACTGCACTGTGAAAATGCCACCAATCACAATAATCTAGAATGAGCCACACACTCCTGCATACATGCACTCCTGCATCATGTCTTGCCATCTTTCTGTACTCTGTCCCCTGACCAGGAAGTGTCTACTTTGTATATCTGTTCAGAGATCTTATAAGCTGTGATTTCTGTTATTAACACATGATTAACTAGACTTATGGAACTGAAATATCAGGATATTGTCCATGCAAACAAAGCAAGTGAATAAAGACACATTCAAACTCTCTACTAAAGGAACATATTTTCAGCTTGCTCAGTAATAATGGCTTCATAGGGCAAGTCCTTGTCTGTCAAGACAGTGTAAACTTGTGTGCATTTGCAGTAGGATCTTCATATTTACTTTCTTCTGAAAGAACTAAACATTAAGCATGTCACCAGCTTTCTTTTTGGTCTTTTGAAGAATAACAACTGTTTACTAGTGACATGAAGTTTGGTGCCTCTCCATTTTGTCTGAAGTCATTTCCCAATTGAAAAATCTAGGCTGTGTGAATGCTTCATTTGTGCCCACAGTCCAAAGTACTGGTAGTTCGTACTTAAAAGCTATACAACAGCAGTTACAGAGAGAATTGTCACTGAAATGGAGCTACTGAAAATCATCAGATCAGAGTTAAGTTTCCAAAGTGAAAGACTTAAGTTGCATTAGATGAGCTCTAAGACATACAAACATTTGGTGGCATTTGGCAGCATGCTCTCATTTGGCACCTGTTGCAGGCAGGGGTGGATCTGGGGATAGGTACAGTCTCTCATACCCTTTGGCTGTGCTGTGCATGTACAGTGAGCTCTCTGAGCTCACTAGTTTGTCAGAGCAGTTTCTACAAGAGCTGCTGCTTTGGTACAGCTCCGGGATCCTGTCCCTTGCTTGCCCTGTGCCCTCTTTTCCCCTGCTGCCAAATTCAAAAGAGACCCACAACACAGCCAAAAGGTGATTGGAGTGACAGGACCTGCTCACTGCTCCTTCCTAGATCTGCTCATGAAGATTTCATAGATTTCATAGACATTAAGGCTGGAAGGGACCCTGGAGAATCATTGAGTCCAGCCCCCTGCTCCAGGGGTAGGAAGTCAGCAGGGATCATAGGATCCCAGCAAGATAAACATCCAAATGTGTCTTGAAGGTGTTCAAAGTGGGAGCTTGGACCAC
>NW_017729033.1:69380733-69383751 GCF_001723915.1 Gavialis gangeticus | reverse complement strand
TGCCTCCGGCAGCAGTCTATTCCAAACCTTGGGGGCTCGGACAGTGAAGAAGTTCTTCCTTATGTCCAGCCTGAATCGGTCGCGGCAGAGTTTGTGACCATTTGAGCTTGTCATTCCTTGGGGCGCTCTGGTGAACAGACGTTCCCCCAGATCCTGGTGAACACCCCTGATAAATGTATAGGTGGTCACCAGATTGCCCCTGAGTTTGCACTTTTCCAGGCTGAAGAACCCCATGGCTCTCAGCTTATCATTGTAAGGCCTATTTTCCTGACCTCTGATCATGCACGTAGCTCTCCTCTGCACTCTCTCAAGCTTCTCCACAGCCTTTTTGAATTGTGGAGCCCAAAACTGGACGTAGTACTCCAGCTGCGGCTTCACCAAGGCCGAGTACAGCAGGAGAATGATGTCCCGGGATTTGCTTGAGAAGCATCTATGGCTCAAGCCAGCGTTTTGCTCGCTTTACTAGCTGCAGCATCACATTGAAGGCTCATGTTCATCTTGTGGTCAATGATGACCCCCAAGTCTCTTTCTTCCGTAGTGCTAACCAGCGTAGCACTGCCAAGCCTATAAGCATGCTGCAGGTTTTTCCTCCCAAGGTGGAGAACCTTGCATTTTTCGGTGTTAAACACCATTGGATTCTCATGCATCCATTTCATGAGCCTGTCAAGATCTGCCTGGATCACCCTCCTGTCCTCAGGTGTGGATGCTTTACCCCAGAGTTTGGTGTCATTGGCAAACTTGGCCAGCCCGCTTCTGACACCAATATCTACATCACTGATGAAAAGGTTAAAAAGTATAGGCCCTAGGACGGAGCCTTGAGGGACCCCACTGGTCACCATGCACCACGACGATTGACTTCCATCAACCACCTTTCCCCTGAGACGGCATAGTCTTTGCTTGCGCATACAGGATTGCTCCCTTGAGGAGCAACCACTCGTCCTGAACTCCCCTCCCCTTTGGGTTGTGGCCCTTTAGGTGATGGACAGATGATGGCAGAGACAGCATACTACCACAAACAGAAAAAGGTGATCACTGGTTGCTGGAAGTGTAGTTTTCACCTTCTGAATCAGCCACAATGTAAGTGATGATTACCTGAAATGCTGCACTGTGTTTTTGTATTTCACTTAGTCCCACTTAGTAAGAATGATATAGGATGGAGGATTAAAAAAATGCACACAATCCCCTATTCAGCCCATTTTTTTGCCTCCCCGAGCAGTGTCCCTTTCCCCTGTCCTTTTCCATTTAAATTCCTCTCTATTTATACCCTTTCTTTCTGCAAACCCATTCATAGCATTTGACAACATAGGCCGTTGCCTATGAAAGCTCATGCCTATCTGAACCAGTTAGTCTCTAAGGTGCTTCCCTGCCATATCTTCTGGGTGGGGCAGGCATCTGGGGCACCAACCATGGGTGCCAGCTTAGAGGAGGTGCAAGAATGGCAGCAGCTGCCAGTCCATCCCGTCACTGCTTCTGCAGCCAAGGGCAGAGACCATGGTTATTAATTTATGCCTCTGAGATAGGGATCAGATCCAAAGCTATGTCTATGCATTGGCAATAGAGTGCTCAGTCTCATCACCAGGAAAATAAACCTCTCATCCAAATGGAGTAAACTTCTCACTCAGAGCTCCAGAAATGTTTTTTCCTCATGTGAATATTTTGGAGCCGCTGTTGGTTATATTTGTTTCCACTGCTATGTATCCCAACCACTCCATGCTTGTGTAGCACTCTCACCTTTTAGAGTTTGGGTTGAGACCTAGGCTTGAGATTTTGCTGTTTTGATTGGTGGAGCCCATCCACCAATAAGGAGGCAGCAAGAGGAGTTAAGTTACACCCTTTTCCTGAGGGGAGGGAGAGAGGAGCTCCCCCATGACCTGATTGTAGACTGCAACACCCTCAGGTCCAGAAGACTTCAGGGGCAGAGCTCTGAAGAGTATAAAAGAAGCTGCGTGCCCAGCATGAAGGGTTGCATCTGGGACAGAGGAGAGAGAAGAGTGGGGCTTAGAAGAGCTGCTCAGCAGGGCAAAGCAGCAGTCCAGAAGCGCCCCTGAAGACTTCCATTGGTGGGGAATGGCATACATCTCCAGTGGCTAGGCTCTTGGTGCGCAGCACAGCACACGGTGTCCAGACCCTGGGAGCTGCATGGGGCGGCTCAGGTCTACAACCTGCGGCATGCAGCTAGAGACACGGTGCACAGGCCAGTGCACGGAGCTGGATCTTTGGAGCCACTTGGGCAGTTCAGGTCCCCACCCTCCGGCACCAGGCTGGGAGCTCAGTGCAGGAGGCACTGCACAGAGGGTCTGGGAGTGGACCAAGCCTAGTGCTGCACAAGGCAGCCCAGGCCTCCAACCCATAGCAAAAGGTTGAGTCTAGGGAGCTAGACAGTGCTCAGGCTACTGAGCCAGCAGACGGGGCCAAGCCAGAGACCCCAGAAGCCCTGCATAGCAGGGCTGTTGCAGGGGACAATGACCCACCAAAGACCACTGCAGGCAACAGAGCAGCTTGGCACAGAGGACGAGAGCCGCCTTCCAGGCCTGGGAGCTGTGAGTTGCAGGGAAAAAGGATTCCCACAGGGGAAGGGGAAATCCCCACTGGTTAGTTAAGGGCTCCTGAAAGTGGATGTCCCACTGCGAGGTTCCCCCTGAAGTTACCAGCTTCCTTGAAGAGCTGGGGGAAAAGCCCAAGGGCATTTGGGGTTTCCCCTTGGGATTAAGTTTATCTTTGAGGTTCTTGTGCCAGAAGTGGTGTGCTGTCATGCCTTATATTTTGTGAACTGTCATGTTTGTAAATTAGTAGATGAGTAGAGTCCCAGGGCTCTGCTGGGACCTGCTTTTGCTATTATTTTACCTGGTGTTTTTTTGTATTTTTTGTGGCTTATTTATTGTTCACCTATACTTACCTATAGTTTATCTGTTGATTATGTTTATTTTGGGGTTTTTCTGTTTCAGATCAGATACTTACCTGTGACTTACCTGTATCTGGAGCACTGGTATAAGGTTTTATAGCATTTACCCAGAGGGC
>NW_017729033.1:69363694-69363900 GCF_001723915.1 Gavialis gangeticus | reverse complement strand
ACACACACACACACACACACACACACAGAGTACATATGTTTATATTCATGTTTCTTTCCCTTGTGAAAAGTTAATGTAAATAAATTTGTATATACAGGAAACCACTGGTATTTGTGGGTTCAGCATTCGCAGTTTCAAATATTTGTGAATGCCAAACCCACATTTTAAATACACTTTAAACACTTACCGGAGCTCCTCAGGAGCTC
>NW_017729033.1:69356044-69363634 GCF_001723915.1 Gavialis gangeticus | reverse complement strand
GCCCGCCCCCCCCCCCCCCAGCCACTGAGGGCACTGCGTTCATGAACGCAGCGGCCTATTCACGGATTTTGCCATTCGTGGGGATCACGGGAACATATCCCCTGCAAATGGTGAAGGTCACCTGTAGTTAAGTTTCCTGACTGTCCTGGCCTGGTTCTATAGGGATGGAGGGAAACTGAGTGGTTTGCAGGTCCCCCACAGCACACCTGCCAGCTAGCAATTCCCTTCAGTTGGAGAAGGAGAATATAGTTTCATAGTGCTTAGGGTCAGAAGGGACCTAAACAGACCATCAGGTCCGACCCCCTGCCCCAGGCAGGAACGGGCGTCGCGGTCATATCACCCCAGCCAAATATCTGTCCAGCCTCCTCTTGAAGACTCCCAAGGTGAGAGAGAGTACCACCTCACTTGGGAGCCCATTCCAGAGCCTGGCATCTCTGACTGTAAAGTAGTGTCTCCTGATGTCCAGCCTGAACCTTCTCTCTAACAATTTGTGGCCGTTATTCCTAGTAACCCTGGGTGGTGCCCGGGGGAACAGAGTTCCCCCTGGTGAATTTGTAAAGGGCCACCAGATCCCCTCTCAGCCTTCTCTTGTGGAGGCTGAATAGGTTCAGGCCCTTTAGCCTCTCCTCGTAGGGCCGGTCCCACTGCCCCTTGACCATATGAGTGGCCCTCCTCTGGACCCTCTTGATGCTGTCCACATCCCTCTTGAAGTGCGGTGCCCAGAACTGGACGCAGTACTCCAGCTGCGGCCTGACCAATGCCGCATATAGGGGAAGGATCACCTCCCTGGATCTGCTTGTGATGCATCTGTAGATGCAAGACAAGATGCAGTTAGCCTCACTGACTGCTTCCTTGCATTGGTGGCTCATGTTCATCCTGGAGTCAACAATGACTCCAAGATCCCTTTCTGCCACCATGCTGACAAGAAGGGTATTCCCCATCCTATAGGTGTGTTGCTGGTTCCTTCTCCCTAGATGTAGCACCTTGCACTTGTCTGCATTGAATTCCATCCTATTCTCATCCACCCACCTCTGTAACCTGTCTAGATCTAGCTGGATTCTGTCCCTCCCCTCCAGCGTGCCCACCTCACCCCACAACTTGGTGTTAAGAGCGAATTTGGACAGCGTGCATTCCACACCCACATCCAGATCACTGATAAAGATGTTGAACAGTACAGGCTCCAGAACCAAGCCCTGGGGGACTCCACTGCCCGCATGCTTCCAGGTCGAAAATGACCTGTCCACCACTACTCTTTGGGTGCAACCATCTAGCCAATCTGCCACCCATCTGACTGTGTAGGCATCAGTGCCACAGTCACCTAGTTTTTTTAAAAGAATGTGGTGGGAAATCGTGTCAAAGGCCTTCTTAAAGTCTAGGAAGATGACATCTTCCTTTGATGACACCTTTGTCCAGGGACTTTGTGACCTGAACATAAAAGGAAACCAGGTTAGTCAAGCAGGATCTGCCCTCAATGAACCCATGTTGGTTGCCCCTGAGCATTACCTCCCCTGCTGGGCCCTTGCAGATGTGCTCCTTGATAATTTTCTCAAAGGTCTTCCCAAGGACCAAGGTAAGACCAACTGGCCTATAATTTCCGGGGTCCTCCTTCCTCCCCTTTTTGTAAATGGGGACCACATTGGCCCTTTTCCAATCATCTGGTACCTGGCCAGTGCCCCACAAGTGCTCATAGAGCCATGCCAGGGGCCCCCCTATAAACCCCGCCAATTCCCTCAGCACCCTCGGGTGAAGAGCATCTGGACCTACTGATTTAAATACATCCAGCCCCTCTAAGAGTTCCCTAACTAGGTCATCCCTGACCCTAGGCCGCCCCGGGTACGTCCGCAATTCTAGTGGGGGAAAAGTCTTGGTCTCTGTGCAGGAATATGAAGGCAAAGAATTCGTTAAAGATGTCAGCTTTTTCATTTGCCGCAATCATCAGATTGCCACGCCTATCCTGTAGGGGCCCCACGTTACCCAGTGCCTTCTTCTTACTCCCTATGTATTTGAAAAAGGACTTTTTATTATCCTTAATTCTGGTCGCTAGCCCTAGCTCCATCTATGCCTTAGCCTTCCTAACTGCCTCCCTGCAGTCCTGAGCAACAGAGGTGCAATCCTCCTTGGTGATAGACCCTTGTTTCCACTGTTCGTACGCCTCCTTTTTTGCCCTCAGGCATCCCTGGATGCCTTTGCCGAGCCACTTGGTATATACCCGTGTACACCTGGGCTACACTTGCATCTGTAGGTAAGTACCGGTTTGCCTGATCGGGTGTCCTGTGAAAGACAGAAGTTCCAGAAGAACCACCTACATGCATATAAATGTTACTGGGCACCAGGAACAGAGCCATCCTAAGGGAATAGTCCCCTTACTATGCCACTATGAGAGCTGCTGGCATGGAGGCAGCAGTTGGCTAGTTTCTGATACAATGTGGTAGGGATATGGCCATTGCAAGTTGACATGGACAGTGCTATCCAATAAATTAATTTTCTGGGAGGAGTATTGCAGAGTCAGTGTGATGTATACATGCTACACAAGTTCACAAGGCTGCTAATTGAAAGGATGAGAGAGCTGTATTTCTTCCTAGGCAGAACCATATCAGTCTCATGAAGTGAGCTCTACTTTTTCATTAAGCAGCTGCATAGGCTTAGCAATGTAGTTGGAAGGACAAGATCTGACCCAGAACCTATTTTACTTCTTCTTGGCCTATCATCAGCTTAGATCAAGTGTTAGTACCACGCCTTAAAAGCTAGTTGAGACAAGGCCTTCTAGTTTTCAAGCACTTGACAGACCTGTCACGAAACAGCACACTGCCTTTTTTAGCTAAAGACTATGTCTTCAGTTACAATAAAGTGTGTTTATATTGTGTGATAAATAACACACATTAATTGTTCCACATTAGGGACATATAAGGAGACAAGGTTCTTTGGGCAAATCCAATATCCTTTATTAAACCAACTCAAACAGTTGGAAAAATTCTTCTTGGGTATCAGGGACATATAATGCATACAGTAAGATAATCATGGTTACCTCAACTATGGGTGGTGAGGATTTAATGTTGAGCTCACCTAGCTGCCTCACCTATGCACAATGAAAAGACCTGTTTTACAGTGGGATAATTATCCTGCTATGCATATATTAAAAAGTCCTTTTTAATCATTACAAAACTCATAATAAAATTTCTCTTAGCTTTGTTTTTAAGCTTATAATTACTGCTGGGTAGCAATTACATTTTCCATATTATCAGAATTTTCACTATTTGAAATTTTGAAGCTTTCTGCAACATAAAATTCCAATCAAAATTTATCTTGATCAACTGGCACATTTTATATGGAGTTTCCTTTTTTATTTCATCATCATCCCCACCACCACACATGTTAATAATATTATTTTAGTGTTTAGGTACCCTGTTATATTATAACAGCACATCAAATCATATCACATCACATCTGTAAATAAGAAGATCTTTTTTCAAAATAGAAGTAAAAGAAGTTCTACTCTCAAAATGTCAAAAGAGGCCTTTTTCTTTTAAATGCAATTTTGTAAAAAATCACATACTTCTACAAAATATTTTGCTTTTTTTTTTTTTTTTATGGCAACTTTTTCCTTGTAAAAGCCCAGCCAGTTCTACTGGTCATACTGTCATCTATACTAGTTTCAATATATTGTGCAGTACTTCTAACTATTAAAGTAAGTGTTCTAAATTCCCTTTAGGAAGTGTAAGAGAGTATCTGACTGCAATGTTACTACTTGTTTTGTTCCTGGAACAGCCTTATGGCCTGGAAGGTGGCTCAGCTTAGCAACAAATGGCAGAAAAGCAACTACATCAGGTTTACATATTCACTTCTAAGTATAAATAAGAGTCTATGCTTTTATTAGCAAGCAGATGGGAAAGAACTGTCATCTTTTTTTCATCCAGAGGGCTCAAAGGCGTGCTGTGACTCAGTACAGGTCCTGGATAACCTGCCTACATCTTATTTTAGACTAAATCTAAAATGATTGTGTCCAAAGTTGTGCTAATGAATAAAAAGTTTTATTCATAAATTATATTTTGTGTAAGTTACAGGTGAGAATTTGTTCCCACACAATAAATCCAGGAATTGACAGAAAACAAATGCTCATTTTAATTGCCCCACATGCATTGCTATTAATTATTCTGTAGGCAATGTATGTGTTGCAAAGACTTCTGTGCAAACTATTTTGTAGATGCAATGTCCTTTATCACGTATGGGTGAGTGCATTCATGAAGCCTACCACTCTAATTGCTGTCTCCCTCGCTCACTCACTCACCTGGCACACCTTGTTGGGAGAAAGAAAATATAGAAAGGGATTGGCAATGCCTAGTGTGATGGCAGATGGTTGGTGCTCCAGTCTCTGCCACAGGGCTCTGCCTCCCCTACACCCTGGCCAGACCCGACCTGTGTCCAAATGGTGTTGCTCTGATCATCAATTCTTTCCTCTTCAGGTGTGAGGACAGCTGTCCTGCTTGTTTTCTCAGTGGGCTGGCCCTCACTTTTCACTTTCTCTCACTCACTGATGGTCCATAATTCCTCTAGGTGGGGTTCTTTCTCCCTCCCCACCTTCTCAGTGGAAATGGAACACCTCATAATGGCCTCCTGTTTTTGTATGCTTGTCCCAAGCTTATAGAGCCTTCTTCACCTTGTAACAGTTCCACTTTGGAAAGAGTGGGTCCTCCTCAGTCTAACATGAAAGGGAAAGTGGAAGAACCTCTAGTTTCTTCCCTTTGGTGCACTGCACATGCCAGTCTTTATTTACATAGGCATTTTCTGCTTAAACTCTACTTGCAGCTAATTCACCTCCCCTTCACTCCCCACCAGGGTTCTCCATCCCTGGATAACTCACCATGACTGTGAGCTTGTTGGGGTGTGCGATGGCCTCTCTCACTCAGCTGGCATCTTGCATTTTAGCTCAAAATTCTCCACACCCCTATGGGGATCCACAGCAACTTGCTCTAGCTGCTCCTGTGTTCCCTCGCTGGGGGTTAAGCATTCACTGGTGGTTGTCTTTTCAGCAGGTTCTTCCAGGTCAGGGACCAGTCAGCAAAGGCTCCAGTGGCAGACCTCCATGCTGTTGGAATCTCTGGCGTCCGATGTCATTAGTCATGGGAGTAGTGGGACATGTTTGCTGCAGGTGAGTGTTGCTCCATTCCCTTTTGGCCCTCGGAACAGATACTGGAAATGGTCCCCTGTTACATCACAGAATTCCATCCCGCATGGAGGGTTTGCCTTACTGTGGTATGAAATTGTAATGAGTATTTTGGGCTGGCATTATACCTAGAAATCCTTCTTGGCCCACCCCAGACCATGTCTCTGTGCCACCAGGGGACTCTGCTAGACATCTCTAACCAGAGTTTTGCCTGGCCCGGAGCGCAGTTTCTTCATGCCATGCTGCTAACTGCAGCCCCCCATGCCCACTTTACTAAGTATAATAGCTTGAATAAGGAATTTCTTTGGGCTGGGATTAGCCATAGAAATTCTTCTTGGGCCACCCCATGGCATGCCTCTATGGCATTGGGGGTCTCTTCTGGACACCCTTGACCATATTTTTGTCTGGTTTAAAGAACACTTTGGCCGGTCAAGGCACCAGTTTACTCGCCATCCGCATGTGCTATTTACATTGCTACCAATAAGGAGCTGCCCTTCTGCTGTGTTCATGGGGTAAAACCCTTGTGGAATCATCCCAAAACATGCCCTCACTACCAAGGAGCATCTTGAAGAAACCTGGGCATCTCTCTTCTAAACACAATGCTAGTTTTTTTGAGTGTTAGCCTGCCAGCTGACACCCAAACTTTAAAACCTTTATGTTGCTGTTCCACAAGGCACAGGATGGCAGGATGAATGACTGCATGCAAAATAGGGCAACAGTGATGGACCTCTGCTCTGATGCATGATATTTAGTATGCATCAGAGCAGATTCCAACCTGCCCTTTGGGCTGGGCAAGTCTCTGGTCAGAGATGTCCAGTAGAGTCCCTCGGTGGCACAGAGGATTGGCATGGGGTGGCCCAAGAAGAATTTGTAGCTAGAATCCCAGCCCAAAATCTAGTTCCTTATTTGGGTTCAGAAATTTAACAGTGCCTGGGGTGCTGTCAGTTGGCAGCCTGGCACGGCCATGGCGTGCTTTGGGCTGGGCAAATCTCTGGTCAGAGATGTCCAGGAGCGTCCCCTTGTGGCACCAAGATGTGGTCTGGGGTGGCCCAAGAAGGATTTGTAGCTATAAACCCAGCCCAAAATCCAGTTCCTTATTCGGGTCTATATACTTAACACAGTGCCTGGGGTGCTGTCAGTTGGCAGCCTGGCACAGCCAAACTGTGTTTTGGGCTGGCCAAGTTTGTGGTCAGAGATGTTCAGGAGTGTCCCCCAGTGGCACAGAGACATGGTCTGGGGTGGCCCAAGAAGGATTTCTATCTATAATCCCAGACCCAAATCCAGCTCTTTACTCGGTTCCATATATTTAGCACAGTGGCTGGGGTGCTGTCATTTGGCAGCCTGGCATGGCCAATCCGCGTTTTGGGCCAGGCAAGACTCTGGTCAGATGTGTCCAGTAGAGTCCCCTGGTGGCGCAGATGTATTCTGGTGGGCGCCCCAAGAAGAATTTTTAGCCATAATCCCATCCTAAAGGCCAGTTCCTTATTCAAGACATTATAGCATAGTGGGCATGGGGGTTGTTAGTTGAACCAACTTCAGCTTCATGGCTGGGGTGGCTCAGGCCAGGTTGGGGTGGGGTGGGGTGGGGGGTGTTGCTTAGCAAGCAGAGCTGTACCTCCTGCAAGGAGGCACCACTTGCAGAGGAACAGTGAGGGCCAGGCAGGGGTGACGTGGAGGGAGTGCACCCCCTACAAAAAGGCACCACCAACACTGTTGGCAGTGCCTGTGGGCAGTACCTGCTCACCACCCTGCTGCCAACACCATGTGCGGGCAGTCCACAGTCCCCACTGGCTGCTGCCATCACTGCCCTCTGGCCTGTTTGCACAGTTTCTAGCTCCTTTTTACTTAGAGGAAAGATGTGTGTCGTGCTATGGGGGATAATGTACCGCAGCACAGCATGTGGCTCTCTCCCCTTTTCAAAATCCTAGATCTGCTCTAAGCAAACAAACTCGTGGGCCCCTACTTCATACTGTATATTTATCTTACATTTCTTACTCGATAGTTCTATGTAACATAAGTACCTTCCTCACTCAGGGCCCTGGGCACGTGCCTAGTTTGCCTACGTGTCAATCCGGCCCCGCTGTCCATGCGGCTCCCTGCCTCTCCGGGCCAGTGTCAGGTCTGAGATCTTCGCGGACACGGAAGCAGAAGAGGCTGAAGAGGAAGGGGCTGCCACAGCGACAAAGCAGGAAGGCCGCTTTTGTCGCCCATGCCGAGCCCGGTGCCCACTGGCCTCAGCTCCCAGCCCCGCCCAGGTTCATCCCGGGCTTCATCCGCCGGCTCCAGGCGAGGACGGGGCAGCCCGAGCCTGGCAGAGCCCCGGGGCCGGCGCTGCGCCCAAGTACCCGGTGCGGCCGCGAGGGGGCGCTGAAGCACAGACACGCCAGCCGGGAGTCCGCGCTGTCCGCGCACCGCGCCCGGCCGGCCCC
>NW_017729033.1:69352161-69355881 GCF_001723915.1 Gavialis gangeticus | reverse complement strand
TGAAGCCGGTTCTCAGGGCCCCCGAAGATCTTCAGGTCGAGGTGCCGTAGGATGGGACGCGCCTTCCCCCAGAGCACGAATTACATTTGGAGTCTGAAGGGCTGCACAATAAATTGGGCTGCCCATCACGATGTCCTAATAAAATTGGAGACCCCCCTAAGTTGTGATTGCCAAATCTTGGCGGGGGGGCTCTCGTGTCTTATGGGGCGGCTCAGTTCTCCCAAGCTGCCTGGTAATTTGAACCCCGCGTTCCCCTTGCTGGCATGGGTGCTGACTGCAGCCACCAGGTCAGGATCCGGCACCAAAGCCCACCAGGGAAGAATTATCAAAACATTTGATCTTGCAGAAAGTCCATATTCATCCTCCATTCTTTGTCAGTGAATAAACGGCCTGGGTTTATGAAGTCTGAAAATCAAAGAATTAAAATGCCTTAAACAACTGATCCCTCTCTGGTACCTCCTCGACACAGGGATATTTCTCTCTCTCAAATTCTTTATCAAATGAGCATTTTGTTATATAAAAGTAATAGACTAAGCAGGGAATTTGCCCCATGCTGAAACTGACTCCTTTAAACATGCTTAGCACCAAAAAACAGCAGCAGCAGTAATATAATTAAAATATGCAAGAGAAAACAGCATGCTTTCCCAATAGGTCTATTTAAGCATAATATTTTTACCATAATATTTTGTCTAGGATGATGGGAGTAGATATCTTTCCAAAAAATGCAATGCCTAGTGATTTCGAAGGGCTTTAATTTCCCCAGACAGAAGGTGCTGTATATGCCATGTACTAATATTAATAATTCATTTTAGTAATAGTTTGGTACCCTAGACTGTTTTTTACCTTGTTCTTGCCAACAGAGCTTTCAACCTTCATCCCAAGTGGTATAGTAACCAGGAAGCTATTTAAGGCCTACACATAGCTTGGATTTTTCCTGAGGTTGCAACTGAAGTGCAGCAGCTTTAGGAATATTGGCTGGGTAAGAGAGAGAGGAATAACAGAGAATAGCTCCAGTTTATATTACTTAAAAAAAGTTTTACTTCCTGTTAACTTTCCCTGACTCTGTATTAAAGAAAAAAATGCATAAAGAATGTAGAACTTCAAAATGATTGTGGGGATAAAGGATGCAGGTGATATTCTACTGTAGCTTATAGCGATAATCTTTATACAACCTCCTACGCAGCTAATAAGCTGGAAAAAAATGCATTCTAAATTTTAGAGCGTTTGACTGACAAACTTCAACCCCTGTCCCCCCCCCCAATCTGGCGCGCACTTTATGTTACCTGCTTTTTCACATTGTCTAACAAGAGACTGACAGACAAATTAAATTACTTCCAAGTTAGTCAAAATGGGACTGAAAAGAAGAGCTGTCAGATTTCCCAAACTTCCAGAGATCTTCAAAATTACACTTTTTGAAAGAGCCATATTCATCAGTGCTTTTAAAACAGCACAGAGTTTGGTAAAACGGAGCATTTAGACAAGTTAATATGACTATAGATTTGTTTTAATACAATGGTCTGAGATTTGGGGGGAAATGGAGGTTAGATTGCTTTTGCCCTGTCATTTAAAAAAAAATTGCTGTTATTTGAACTCCTGCAGGGATCATAAAAAATGCTGGGCTTCTCTTAAATGTTTTAATTTTGAAATTGTCCCAGAACTGGTCCCACAAAGTGTTGGAGCACTTCATTAACCATTAACCAGCAATGGTGAATAAGTTTTTAAAATGTTTCGTGTTTTGCCCGTGTCTAGGAAGAAACCCTTGCCTCCTTCATCTCATTATTTTGAAAAAAGTGCTTTCCCCAACAGCAGTACTGCTTTGTATAGTAACAAATAATCTAAATAATTTATCAGGCTACCTGACAAAATGATGCCCAAATTCACAATTAAGGCATTTATATTTCTCCAGAAACAAGACATATTAGGGGTTGTGTTCCTTTTCCTTTCACCTCTTTCCATTCTATTTAAGCTCTCCCCTCCCCACAAAGAAAATTAAAGTAAAAAATTGTGGAGTTGAGCTAATAGCTGCTGCTGTTGTGTTTTTACATTACTTATCTGCTATGCACTGTGTCAGTCTTGTCTGTTTAGACTGCAATCTCTTTTGGATAGGGAACATACTCTGCTGTATATAACCTACATTCGGGGCCTGTACTACCCAAATAAACATGATTGAAAATAAATAGCACAATTTTGAGGTGTAGACAGTTGAATTTCTAAAATATAATTTTAGAAAATCTAGTAGTATCAGTCTCTCCCCTAAAATCCTCTATCAGTGGGATTATGTTAGATATTGATCTGATGTATGGCTTTGGTTCAGGAGTAGCAGGGGGAGGTAATTTCTATGGAAAAACAGGTACCGAATGACAGGGTTGAGGTTAGGGCTAGAAGAGGTGGTGGTGGTACTCTATGGAGATTCTGGACAGCAGTACTTAAAGCTGGTTTCTAAAACCTGGGGCAACTTCCTGGCCCACCCAATTTGTGCCAGTGGCCATTTTGACCCGCACTGCAGTCAGGACTCAGGAAGGCTCCAGATAACTAAAGTCGCATCTGTCCTTACTTCTCCACTGGTGAGTTTTCTGTGCTGTAATCAAAGGGCAGCCGGCCAGAATTTATCCCCACCTGCAGCCATTAATTCAGACTCAAATCAAGCCAGGAAAAGGTGCCCTGGAGTCAGACAGGATTAGCATGGTTGAGACATGCCAATTTCTGTAGCCAGTGGCATACAAGGGAGTGGTGTGGCTATCATCGCGTCCAGGCTTGGTTTTACACCCTGGCCTGTGGTACTGCAGTGTTGCCAACTCTCATGATTTTTGGCATTGTTCTTAAAGTCTAGTCTTCGGGAATGTGAAAAACTTAGCTCTTTCTTTTAAGTTTTTCACATTCCTGAAGTGTAGACTTTAGGAACAATGTAAAAAATCATAAGTTGGCAATACTGATGGGTACCACTTACATTTAGTTCACTGGGGTGGACTTCAGCATGAAAGCTCAAACCTCTGCAGCCATAGCAAGATGTCTCAAGTGGTCTGTCACCATTCCCTAGCAATTCAAACTCAATATGTACCCTCTGCTTCTAGAAACAGGAAAGGGGATATCCAAATACAAGTATAGTAACAGTCTCAGAGTTATCCTATTACCTGGTCATTTGTATGGTATCTGGTATAAAAACAACATTCATTGCAGAAGTGGGTGGTACCATCTCTTGATAAACACTGAGTACTATAACTATGTAATGCTTTTATTTTGTTGACCTTCGTACCAAAAAGCAAGGGTAGAATCAGCTATAAGTTTCTGTCTCTGCTATTGCCCAGGATTGTTATAAAAAAAAGAGGCAAGAGGAAGGGGACAGACAGACAGTCATGTCTTCTGAAGCAACCCAGAATAAGGTTCAGATGTCTGCACTACAACAAAATGAACAGGTAAGTTATGGTTGCTTCTATTTTCTGTTTAATGATATCACTAGCCAATGACTGGGATTGTTGTGCTGTCAGTAGCTCGTGAAAAGGTGAATAGCTATGTGTTTCATGGTTTCATAGTTTCTAGGGTCGGAAGGGACCTGAGCAGATCATCTAGTCCGACCCCCTGCCATGGCAGGAAAGAGTACTGGGGTCAAACGACCCCAGTAAGGTGGTCATCCAACCTCCTCTTAAAAACCCCCAGGGTGGGAGCCTGCACCACCTCACTTGGAAGCTGGTTCCAGACCCTAGCTGCCCTGACCGTGAAGTA
>NW_017729033.1:69350406-69351409 GCF_001723915.1 Gavialis gangeticus | reverse complement strand
TGGGGATTACCTTCCTCTGGGCTTGGAGGATCGTCTCCTTACGGAGCGACCACTCCCCTTGGACACCCGGCTCCCCTCCCCTCTGAGACTTTAGCGCTTCTCCAACTATCTTCCTTAGCTCGTTGAAGTTCACCCTCCTAAAATCTAGGGCCACCACCTGACTGCTTACCTTTGCCACCTTATGCTGAATGGTGAATTCTAGCAGGCAGTGGTCACTGTCGCCTGTACAGATGATGTTGTAGGAATAAACGCAGGAGAGGAGGGGAATGCTACTATTGCTTTATGGAGTGTGTCCTGATCTACTTCAGGGTGGAGAGGGTAGTAGGTAGCAGGGAGCCTTCCAATTACTAGGCTGTCTTAGTCCCAGTCTAAGCCATAACTCTGGGCAGGCTGCCCTAACATATGCCATCTAGCCTTGATCCAACAGGAACCTTAGTCCAGTTATGAACTGGCAGACCATGGGTGTTCCCTGACCCATCCTTTTCTACCACCAGATCAGATTTTGAGGAGAATTTGGCAAAGGAACCTGTACACTGCTTTAGTGCAGTTGAGAGCTGCCAAATACCTGGGGGAAATCAGCTATCCCACTTTGGCTAGCTTGTACCATTCTGTCTGTGGATAGGTGATTGTTTAAGAGTAATTTTGATATGGTGAAGCCATAACTGTTCGCATCCTTACCTTTTACTTGGACTCCTTTATAGACTTTATCATATTTGACTTAGCTATGGACAACACAAACTTCATTCCCTATGCTACGACCTTACTATAAAACTCAGTTTGGGATCAATTTTGTAGACCTTATTCAAGTGAAATCTCAGTAACCTTAATGGGAGCAGTAATTGAATAAGGAGCAGGGCATCATTAAGTTAACATTTAAAACATGTAACTATAATCAGTAAATGTATTTCAGCACTCTAATTACGTAGTTCAGATTGAGGCAGTACTTGATAGCATGGCATATCTGTACAGCCATCAAAATTTTCCATGTGCTACATAATTTAGT
>NW_017729033.1:69341220-69345406 GCF_001723915.1 Gavialis gangeticus | reverse complement strand
AAATGTATTTCAGCACTCTAATTACGTAGTTCAGATTGAGGCAGTACTTGATAGCATGGCATATCTGTACAGCCATCAAAATTTTCCATGTGCTACATAATCTAGTCTTTAAAAAAAAAAAAGGTTTATATTTGCTGTTCTTGTTGCAAAGAAAACCTGGAAAACTCTGAAGTGTGAACTGCTCTATTTGCCTCAGCAAGATAACTCACATGCCCCAGTGATGACCAGCATTCCCTCTAAGCTGTGCAGTGTGTATGGTCACACAGGCGCATCTGGCAGCGCAGCATGAGTGTGCCTGTGCAGCCATGCAGCTTAAAGGGAATGCTAGTGATGACACTATACATGCCAACATTGTTAATTATGTCACTGATCAGTAAAGAGAGGGATAAACAATCTGCTATGAATAACATTTTGGTGCCATGAATGCATGGGCTTGAGAGAATGTCACCACTTCTCACAAGGAAAAAAAAAAAAAGCTATACCCAAGACAGCAAACAGGATTCAGTAGTCCAGCTCAGTCCTACTGAGGAGGAGCCAACTCCAAAAACCCCAGCAGATCTTAGAGTGTACGTCACACAGAATTGGGAAGATAAGCCTGGAGAGGCCGACAGAGAGAGTTTGTGATCATCCTGAAATACCTGCACAATCTATAGAGAGTGGCATATTAATTGGATAGAGTTTATTTTGTGGAAGGACCTTTGGGCCAGAACTATTTCACCTATTTGGCAAGTAAGTGGTATGTAGCTCTCTTGAGGGCCAAAACTTATTCCACTCTGCTTGAGGCCCTGAAAAAGCATTGTTTGCAATATGCTTTTAGACTGAGCCACAGAAGGCAGTGATTTGAGGCAGAAGACTCAATTGTTCATCAGAGATGGACCAGGGCAATCAGTGGAATAGGATCTGGCCCTAAATCGGATCCTATGATGACCTACTTGAGTCCTTGAAAATGGTAATGCACATGTTGCATGGATTCCCTTTCTTCTCTTTGCTGCTTTTTGGGATTTGTCTTCAGGCTAGGATGAAGGGAGGTTACAAAAACATGTTGATAGTTGGAATGAGATTGCACTTAGATGCCTAATTCAGTGTTGAAAAACAGCTAAAGTGTGGTTGATCAGAATAAAATAATAAGAGAAACACAACAATTTACAACCTGTGTTAAACTAACAAATGAACTGTTTCAGGAAAAAGTGGGCCAGGAGGGACATTTCTGAACTCTAAAGCCTTACAAAGAACTTCATATATTGGCACCAGGGCTATTAAATATTTGATGCTGTACTTGCAGCAGAATAGAGGCAGGGTTGATTTGGTTTTTTTTAGTTATTTATGAAAAGAAAATCCCTCCCAATGTGTTAGTAATTATGCATAATTAATCTTTAAGTTTATACTTAGTACTCTTGTAAGGTGAACAACCATATAATTTTAACTGATTGCCTTTTTAGGGTGCATTACAGTGCCCTATCTCAAATGCTCATGGAAATAGAGATGAAATTGCAAGGATCAGCCAAGAGTGTAAAAGAGAGAGTTTTTGGTACAGAGGTAAGTGACCCAAATTCATTCTGCACTTGATTTTTTTTTTACCTAAGCAGTGTTTTAAATGCTTCTGTGTGCTTTGCTAGGTAATGCTCAGGTGTGTTTTCTTGACTATTAGTCTTAGGACTTCATTTTGTCATCCTTACTTGTATTAGTTGGACCGTAGTATAAAGGTAATGGGATTATTTGCACAGTAAGGCAGTATTCAGTGTAAATCAAAATGGTAAAACAGGATCCTTAACTGTTAATCATTATTATGATTAGACTTATCACTAGCTTTGACATCTCTTATTAAACTAACTTAAAGGGTGCTCATCATTGTTTTCACATCCATGTCCTCAATTTTCAACTTATTCAAGAAATAACAAAGTTTCTGTTTAGTTTCAAGAATAAAAACAGATGTTATAGCCAGATTTGCACTTGGTCTGCTGGGTGGTAACCCTAATGGCTAGATTAGCTAGGGAAATATAGGCACCTAAATGCCTCTTTAGGTACTCAAGTCCAACATTTAGGCACTATTAGCATTAAACAAAATGCCTCCTTAAACTTCTGCTGCTGCTGGACAGATGCACAGCCTCCTAGGCATTGAGCAGTTCAGTGCTGTCAAGACTTCTCACACACAAACCCAAACGAGATTTGCAAAGTAGGTATTCCCCTACCTGTCTTACTTGGAAGACCTGGTCTATCAAGTTTGCTTTGAACATGACTAATCTCACATTTAAAAACTGGCTGAAGTGCTATCACTCCTCCTCTTCATATTAATTCAGTAGTGTCCTGGTTAAAGCACTCACCTTGGAGGGACGGGGCCAAGAGTATGAAATACTCAGGGGTGAGACTCCTCATTCCTTCTGCTGAAGTTGTTTCTCTTTTGAATCAAATAATTTTCATGTCTGTTTTTTCCCAGCTCTTCCTTTGTCTCTAGGAAGTATCCTCGTCACTGAGAGGCTGATTTCTAAAGGTAAATGGAAGAATACATAAATACTAGAGATGGCCCAAGTCATCAAGTTCAAATCCAGAACTGATACTACATCAAAAGTTTTGCAGAACTTGCTGCTTTTCACATTCAGTGTTCTTTTCATTCAGTACTATTGCTTTTGTGATTTGAAAATTAATTATTCCTTGCCACAACCCATTCTAAATGCTTCTTTTTAAAATTATATCCTTCCAGCTCTATTCTAGCACTGTTAGGGTGCATCCAGACAAGCACGGACATGTTTCCCTGGGAACAAATAGCAGATACACCTTGTACCACTGTTACTCATCCCCAGGGAATGCCCATGCCATGCACACTTCGACACACAGCAGGTTACCCCAAATGGGGCAGGGGAGGCTTGCAACTTTGCTGGCCTCGGTAGCCTTACCTGGGCTCCTGGGGGCCTCCCAGGGCTGCAGCTGCAGCAGGACACCTGGCTGGCAGCCAGACCATGGTTTTGGGAGCTACACATTGCTGCCACATGCGCTACCCTGCTTTTTTTCAGCATGGGCTTTTTGACCCCAGGATCTCCCAGGGTCAACTCTGCCCCCCCTGGTGCTGCAAGGTAGCAGCACAGGGAACACCTGCATGTGTGGTGTGTAGCACTGCAGGCAGGTCTATGGCACCACAGATTGCACATCTGCACTCGTCTGGACATGGCCTTAGAGTCTATACCCGGATAGCATCATTGTCTTCATCAGGATTGTACATGGAGCAGGGAACTGTTGTTATTGGCAGCCCCTAGATAGAACTGTTCAGCATGGGTAAGAGTATCAGAGTCTGGCACGGTAGCTCCAAATTCTGGCTTCTAAAAAGCATTGGTGGGGTTTTTATAATGCCACTTATTCCTTTATTCAGAGAGGCAAAGAATACTGTACTGCCAAAACTGGAAAGCAGGGAGCTATTATAGAGATGCGTTGTGATCTACAGGATGAGAAAGCAGAGTATCATGTTCCATTTCTATAGCAGTTGAGTCCAGCTAGACTTTAAATGCCCCTTAAAGAGGTACAGATTCTTTTCTGTAGGTCTGACTCCTTAGTAGGGGGAAAACGGGGCTTGACAGTAGTACTCTACTCGAAGTCTACCCCTTTTTCCATGGCAGCTGGATGTTAATGATCACTCAGGAGTGAAATAACTGAGACTGTCTATTATTATGTCTTTGCTCACTTGAAATGATGGGCCAGTTCAAGGACAAATGCTGAACCTCTTACCAAAGGTCAAATGAAGAGGCATTACATCATTGAATCCTGAAAAAGGAAATTGCTTTCCTTAAAGTTTAGTACTTGGCCTTGTACGGTTACATGGCCACACCATTGCAACTTCTACAGCTCAGTGGCTTTAGAAACAGCTGAGGCTTTTGCGTTGAGTCATCCCCCCCCTCTACATTGTGTGAATCCATGAAGTGGCAGATCTACCATACACTTCTCCATCTTGCCTCTGCCATCAAACTTGTCTGTGTGGAACTTTACTGCTTAGCTTGGCCCCACAGAACTCCCAGACACCATGTGTTTCCTTTATGCTTAGGGCTTTCTATTACCCTTGAAGGAGGGTCATCATTTGGCCTTCAGAGCCATTGTTGCACTCACTCTGCAGACTCAGCCAGGCACTGGTTCATTCTCATAGTAGCTTTTAAAGCATATGAGCTACCAATGTGATTTTTTTTTTTTTTTTTTTTTTTTTTTT
>NW_017729033.1:69327071-69341033 GCF_001723915.1 Gavialis gangeticus | reverse complement strand
TTTTTTTTTTTTTTTTTTTTTTTTTTTAGGGATACAGCAATAGAGATTTTGGGAGCCAATACCGATACCTGATATTTAAGGAGGCATACCGGCCAATACCAATCCAATTTCTGATAGTTTCCTACAGCTGGTAAGTCTGTGTGGTGAAAGGGGCGGGGGGAGGGGGCAGTGAGCAAGAGTTCTCAGCGGTGATAGAGGGGGCAAGGGCATGCATTATCCAACTGGAGTTTGGAGACTGTGGGACAGAGACGCAGTTCATGCCCCTGCCAAGGCTTGTGCCCTAGGAGGGCATTGAGGGGGAGGTGGGGGGGAGTCCACAGATCTGCACAGGGCAGGATGGAGCTGGAGCTGTGCAGGGCTCTTCTCACCAGGGACTGGGCTTGGAGCAGGTGCTGGTGGCACTGGGAGGGGGCTGTAGCTACCCCAAATTTCACCACAGCTCTGCTCCTAGTGCTGCTACTGCCAGCTGATTGGTGCAGCCCTGGCTCAATCCCCCACCTCCATCCATGCTCCGAAAAGAGCTGGGGCGGCCGCTGGTGATGGCGCTGGGAGTGGAGCTGCAGTGAAATTTGGGGTGGCTGCAGCCCCCTTCCAGTGCTGCTGGCGCTCACTCCAAGCCCATCCCCCAGCAAGAGTCCAATCCAGTTCTAGCCTATAGCTGCAACACCTTCCCTGCCCCATGCAGATCCAGGGGCACAGGACCCCCATGCCCTCCCAGGGTACAAGCAGTGGCAGGAGGTCCCTGCACCCCACCAAATGAGCTGCGTCTTCATCCCATACCTGCCCCTCACCGCAGGAGGTGTTAATCTGCCCCCTCCCCACATGCTCCTTCTCTCCTCCCTCCCCTTCTACCACATGGTGTTACCAGCTAGAGGCAGCTCTCTAAGCTGCTGACTGTTCCTCGCTGCCCGCGTGCTGTGCTGTGGCTGCATGCAGCATGGGCATTTATTGGCCAAATTATTGGCTCCATTGGGCCAATTTTCAATACAGCCAATATTCTTTATATCCATACCAATCCAACATCAGACCAGTGTATCGGTGCACCTCTACATTTTTTTAATGAAAGTTTAAGTACTGCAAATAAGTTTCCAGGAAAGACTGGTTCATTCTTCCCCCCCTCTGGAATTGGCTGCAGTTTGCCATGACAGTTGCATCATGCAGTTGTGACCACATGGTTATGACCACTCATGCTTATTATGGAGTGTCATTGACAGGTCCTGCAGAAGATCCACTTCTTGGCTTTTAACCTGCTGTCTGCAACATGAGAGCTCTGAAGCAAAGGCAGGATATAAATGGAAAGATTAGAGGGAGAGATAGGTATTTGGAAGATTGAGGGGAAAATTCCTGATGCTGCATTTGATTTGTTGCCTGAAGGTATCAAGTCAGCCTGGGGAGGTAAATGTATGTCATGACATCCTCCTACAAAACTGAGATGAGAAATAAGCCATTATTGTCACATGACTTGAGAGGAAGGGGATTTTGTGGGAATCTTTCCATTTTCTTTTCTGTGCATGAACTCCATCTTAGCCTCTCAAAAGAGAGAATGTCATAGTGACATTTTTTCCTCCAATGGAAGAGGGTAAACATGGTTTTTCCTCTTGACAGTTAACACTAGTCTGATCGCTGGCCAAAGCAGGTCAATGAAGAGCATTGGCAGGCCTTCTCATTGTTAGCTCCCAGATCCAGCTGCTCTAGGGAGCTAGAAATTGAACGAGATGTGGATTCCAGCTCCTTATATTGTGGAATAAGTCATTTTTCCTCCTGACACTTGTGAGCCATCACACAAGTAGCCTCACTGTGAATTACCAGAATGCATTGTGAAGGGTAATTTAGGTTACTCCATTTTCAAGTATTATATAGTCTTTTCTCTTAGAAGAGAGGCTTGCTAGAAAAAGCCCATTTTCTGTTATTCAATGGTGGCAGCTTTCTGGAGTGGGAAGTATATTCTTAACTATTACATTTTGTTTTAGGTGTTTTCACTTCAAGCCCAAGATTTGGATCATTACCTAAGATTGCACGTAAGTTAAAGATCAATTTAAAAAAGGACAGAGCAATTGGGGTAAGCTAGTTTACAATGGAATAGTAATTCCTCAAACCTCTACTATCCAGACTTCTCTTGTGAACCATCAGGGTACTTCCCTGTTCTCTTGAATATTAGGTTACCAGACTTATTACTTGCACGTATGAAGCATTACCAGAGCAGTTCAGGTAACAGGAATTCTACTGTGGTTGCAAGCTGATTTAGTAAGTAAAGTTTGTTTAAGGTAGACTTTTTTCAGTAAGGCCTTGGACAAACATTCACTAGGAGCAGTTACAGAGCGGGCAGGAGAGCTGCTGCTCAGGAGTGTATAGCAGCTGTTACACTTGCACTACTACAAGCACTTAGTGATACAAGTGAGCTAAATAGTCAACCCTGGATGAAGCAGGGTTAAAATTGGAGCAGTTGCCACATTTGTATCATAGCAGTTTAGAGTAGCAGCTCCCCCTTTCCTCTTTGAAACTGTTCTAAGTGAACAGTCATCCCTGCCCCAAGTATGTATTGCCAGTTGATAAATCTGTGCTATAGTATAACCACCCTGCCTTTGTTCTTCAGATAGCAGCCTTGATGATCTGCTTGTCTGCCATTGATTCCCAAGCCATCCCTAACCTTTGGGGAAAACTCCCAGCCAAAATCTAGAAAGCCAGGGCCTATTTTAAATCTTACTTCACCATAACGCATATAAAAACCCCCATCATCTGATGGTGGCTAGGCAGCTGATTGTTACTGTGGATTACTTTCCAACTGGGCCCAAAGCTAGCCTATATCAAAGCATTCTAGTATTTTTATAGTCACACCATTTTGCTTGTTTTAGCCATTTCTTATACCTAGTCTTTTATATTTTAAATGTTATGGGGCCTGGGCTGTTATTTATGACATGGCAATTCAGCAGCAAGGCCTCAACAGGATCATAATATTACTTAAAGATCTTAAATTGCACTGGGGCCTCATTTAGGTACTGCTGCAGTATTATCAATAAAATAATAGCAATGCAAACTCAAATTATTTATTGCAAATGTGCAATTCAGGACCATTTTTGCATTCTACTGCACTAAATGTATGCAGCAGCCGAGCTAATTAAACATCATCATCATTTTTTTCTCTTCCCAGAAGAGAAGTAGATTTCATTAGTGGTTCAGTGAGGAACTGAAACAGGTGGGCCTTCTCAGGGCTGATTTACTTCTGGCCCACCCACCTGTTCCTGGGCTAACAGCTCACCTTGCCTTGATGATAATTAGTTAGTTGTTAATTAAAGCAGGAGGCTGCCCATTTCTTGCCCAGATGCCAGGGGCGTTATCTGCAGCTCCGTACCTCCTCTACACCACAGCCCATGCCTCACAGGTGGCATCCTCTGTTCTTACAGTCACCAGCCCTACTCTGGGCCTCAGAATCCTACTGTTTGAACCCCACCTGGATCCCTCCATTCAGGCAGCCTATTCCACCTTCATCCTAGGCTACTTAGCTCCCTGAGCTGCTTCCCCCTTACAGGTGTGGTTCCCCCCTGGACCTTGGGCTACACAGGCCCTGGCCTCACCTCCAGGCCAGTCAGAACCTCAGGCCCTCAGCTCTGGGCATTCCTCAAGGTGGGCCCATGGCCTTTCACCCCTTCCAGTCCTGACCCCAGCACTGACCAGTCAGGGGATGTCAAGACAGGTTTCTGAGTCTACAGCCCCACTCTCCCACTGGGGTCCACCTTCCAGGCTCTACAAGGGGGTAACCCACCCAGTTGTGGGAGCTGGGGTTAAGGTACCCCAGCCTGCCTTTCACCAGGGTGGTAACTGGCCTGGTATTTTCTGGGGGCTCCCATGCCACTGAGAGCCCCACCAGGCTACCCACTCCTGGCAGGGTGCAGTTTTAGGTCATGCCCAGGACCAGGAGCCTCCTGACCATCCCCTACAGCTCCTCCCTTACCTCCAGAGTATTCTATGAAGTCTCACAGCTAGGTGATGTTGCTGCACCTCCAGCCAGCAACAAAATGCCCTGTTTATATGAGTGGCCAGAGCTCTAAAATGGCTGCTGCGGTTAAGCGCCTGCTGGCTGCTTTGCCCCAGGTATTAAAGTGGCAGGCACAAATAGTGCCCTGCCACAGGAACCGTCACTGTGTTGTTAAAAGGAGCATTTCTTTTTGGAGGAGAATTTAAGTAGTGCCCATTATAGGACAGCCATGGTGAAGCCCCAGTGATGGAAAAAAGTTATAGGGGATGAAAGGGTAGTAGGGGTGCACCGATAGAGCTTTTTGGAGCTGATTTTTAAGGTAGCATATCAGCAGATACCAGTCCGATTTCTGATATGCAGCCCGGCAGCTTGAAGAGTAGTGTCTGGCTAGTCGGTCTGTTGTTGTGGGAAGGGGTGGGGGAAGGGAAGGAAAGGGGCGTAAGGGACCGATTGAGGCCCTTGAGGTGAGGGAGTGGGGCTGGGGCAGGGGCTGCCCAGCGGGGGAGGGGCAGCTCCTGCCCTACATGCACCCTGGGAAGGTATGGGGGGCGTATGCCCTGGATGTGCGCGGGGCAGGGCTGCGCCAGGCTCTATCGGAGTAGGCTGGGCCAGGCTGCACTTGGGGCAGGCAGCAGTGGCGTTGGGAAGAGTCTACAGGGGGGTGCCGCAGCCATCCTAAAATTTGTTGTAGCTCCTCCCAGCAATGCTGCCCACCCTGAGCACAGCCAGGCCCAGCCCCCACTAGGAAGAGCCCGGCACAGCTCCAGCACCAGCGCAGTAGCGATCCGCCTCACCCGGTAGCAGATCTAGGTGCACATGCCCCCCATGCCCTCTCAGGGTGTGTGCAGAGCTGAAGCCGCTGCCTCTCCCCCCAGATGAACTATGGCTCTGTCCCATGCCCTGTGCCACCCTACCCCAGCCCCACTCCCTCCCTCACTGTGGGGGCCTTGATCTGCCCCCCCATGCCCCTCCCCTTCCACCACAACATTCTTACCAGCTGGACACAAGAAGGTAAGAACCAAGCTGCTGGGCTGTGCTGCTCACTGCCTACGTGCTGCGCTGCAGCTGTGCACATCCATGGGGCATTTATTGGCCGAATTACGAGCCACATCAGGCAAAAAAAGCTGATTTCCAATACAGTCAGTTTTCTTTATATTGGTGCCAATCTGATATCAGATAAGTGTATCATGCATCTCTAAAGGGTAGTCATTAAAAAAACACCATGGTGCATTCTGAAAGCACAGGAGCAGTTACTGCTAACATCTTGGTCAAATATCACTTGGAGTTCTTCTTGGAGTCTGCTTTTATATAAATTGTCCCTGTTATTCTAGTCAAATAGGGTTCAGTTTTTCACATGTGAACAGCTGTTATGTTTCATCAATGAGATGGTTGTAGTAGGTGAAAAGAATCCTATTACAGTATGGGCTTTGTATATGTTTATAAAATGTTTTGGAAAACAGCATGCAACAGAGGTAGTTTATTTTTAAAAAATCCTGGGATTAAGATGTAGGCTTCTTGAGCTGGACTCTTGAGTTAAGACTCTTATACTAACTACATTGTGTGATGTATTTTTACAGTTGCTGGTGTCTTAGGTTTTGCCATTGGAACAATGTCATACATAGGCGTGTGCCAGAAAAAGTTTCAAAGCATAAATGCTACACCGCTTGGTCCAGAAGATAAAAGGTTTGTTCTGACTGCATAATGAATATTTATTCTTAGATGCAAACATAGTTGTTGAAAACAGAATGAAAAAAGAAAGGTGGCTACCATATGAATTTAAGTTCTCACATCCTTTCCCAAGGTATATACATCACGGTTATGTTGTTAAAAAGTTAAAAATGAAATACAAGTCATGCTTAACCAACCTGATTTCCATCTATTACAAAGGTAGTGGGATGGGGAGAGAGCAGTGGATGTAATATACCTCAGCTTTATCAAGGCTTTTGACACTCCCACAACATTCTCATTAATAAGCTAAGGCAGCAGTTCTCAACCTTTTTGAGACTTGAGGCACCCCTTGGAAAATGCTAGTTCTTAGTTTTCACTTGATTCTTGACTATGGCAAAATCATAGAGCAATTATTCTGTTGCAAAGTACTGTGAAAGACCACAACAGGTCAAACTAGTTTTGACACTATGGATTCCTATTTGAAATCTCTTGAGTTTTATTTTCCAAATGTTCAGTTTTTCTGTCTGATTTTAGGCATGATAATCATACCTGCAAGGAGTGTGAAGCAAAATCTTGATCTAATGAAAGGGAACACGAAAGGCCCACACCTTAATTGCAGGTACACACACTTGAACTTGTATGAAGTTTTGATTTCCTTCTTTATTCTGAAGAGTTCTCATCTAAAACACTTAGCAGTGCACAATATAAATTCCACAGAGATGAAACAACCCGACAATGAGCAGAAGAAATGCTTTTTTTTTTAATACCTCTAAATAAATTTGTTTCTGTTTAACAATATTCATTTTTAATCTCTATTTATGAGGAATTCTTAATTTAGATGCAAATTCTCAGGAAACAACACTATTTACTTTTAACCTAACTGGAAGTCATTTTCATATTCTGCCTACTGTATATTCTAAATAAACTAATGTAACCCTGCTGGTTTGAATACTATTTCTGTGTCTTGTTTTTGACTTGAACATTCACAGATTGCTCTGTTTGGATATGTTAAAAACAGCTGAAATATTATGCTTTGAAAGTATGGACAGTAAATAATCTTTACATTTGAATCTAATACCTTAATCTAGCTCAAACAGAAATGAAGGATTTGGTAAAGACATTACTCTGTAAGATTATTTGGCTAGCCTTTCATAGGAAACCTAGCTAGATGATCCATAATTGTTGCTTCTGAACATAGGATCCCATGAATTATTATCCTAGCAGATCCTATTCATTGACCCTAGTCAATTAGGATGGATTTGTGAAAGTATGTTAACTATTAAATATTTTGAGAAAGTATTTTGCTTTTGTAGAAACCATTATAAAAATCATTACTTCATTAGAGTATCCTATCTCCATTAATAATCTGGAGGAATTTTTTCACTTGCATCTGAACATGCACTTTCTAAAGCAGCTGAAGGCTGCTAAGACAGCAAAGCTTCATCTGAACCCCTGCTCTGCTTATCACACTGAAGTCTACAGTAATATTCAGCTAAGAGAGAATTCTTGAAATACTTAAATGACTAAAGGTCAGTGGGATTTACAGTGCTAAGTCATTTATATGAGTATTTCTAAAGAACCCAAGCATGCTTGATTAAAGATTGCCATTGTTACAGCCATATAAAAAGGTGTTGTTGCATAAGAATTTAAGTCTTCTGCTCACTTGACTAGCCTTAGGTTTGAACTTTAGGACAGTGTTTCTCAACCTTTTAAGTAGCAAGTAGCCCCTAACTTCTGAAAATGTCAATAAGTACTATAACACTCAATTTTCAAAGGGATTTTATATTTACAGACTAATGTGTGCCATATGTTGGAAGAAGGGCTGTGTATATAAGGCCATGATATGACAGATGTCTGAGCTGGTGTGGGTAGGGTTGCCACCTTTTACACCAAGGGTGTACAACTCAAGTATGTACTTGGGCTAGAGGTGACATTGGCCAAAGCTAGGAGGGCTGAACCAAATTATTACTGGAGAATTTAAAGCGCTGCACAATGCATGGTGCACCAATTTTTTCGCCATAGTTTTGAGAGGAGGAAGGGGTGAGAGAGAGAGGAAAAGAGGGTGACAGAGTGTGGGGGTACCGGCATACCCCCTGCCTACGTCTCGTACCACAGGTTGAGAAACTATGCTTTAGGAGATGGCCCTTGTGTTTAGATCTCTCTCAGGCTTGACAGAGGAATTTTGAGCTGAGATTATTCAATTATAGAGGTATTGGTTACCTTCAAAATATGTTCTGTGTGTACCCAGAGCCAGGTGTGATGACTAGGTTTTTCCGTTAGGAAAAATAAATGTAAGGGTTGGGTTTTATTTCACATAATTAAAAATATTATTATGATTAATTACTTAACTATTTAACTGGACTACAGGAAGTTTTCTATGATTTGCACGCTACTCTTTTCCCTCCTAAAACATATAGTTAGTGAGTCAGGGCCATCGGAGACAATAAATACTACTTTTCACTACTTCTCATAACTAAGAGAGTCTTGCTCACGCTCTTGGAACGTCAGGGTAAAATGATGGTCCTGCAGGCAAATTCCAGGACCAGACTCTTATCTTAGAGAATCCTGCAGAGCTCCCACAGAAGTTACCAGGGAGCTACACAAGTACATCTAAGAAGTCTGCTCTCGGCATAAGGCTTTTTATAAATTGTGTATTTTTTTCAGATATAATTTCTTTAAAAGTACTTCATCTTAGCATCTCTGTTGCAGAAGTAATGAAGATGACAAAATACTGCAGAACCAGTTGTTTTCTGAAACAGCTTATTTTGGACAGATGAAATGAAGCTTCCCATCACCTGTTAAGCAGTTCACCTTGAGGCTTGATTTAATAAATTCTTGCTTATAACCCATTTCAAGTAATGCAGTTTTTATGCAATAGGATATTTCTTTCTTACATTCAGTGTAGCTAGTTCCTCAGATTTTGCAGTTCTTGCAGTTTAAGTCAGTTGTAAGCAACAGGTTGCAGTTCATCACATTTGCCTCCTGCATCAAAAAACAGAAAAGTGGGAACATTTAAATTATTTTGCAGTGCCAAGACACATACTCTGTTCAGATCCAGCCCAGAGCATGTGGTGTATTTGACACCACTGCTTTAGACAATATACTTCCATACAAACACTATGTCATTAAACTAGCACAAAAATCAAGGCAGACACTCTCTCTGAAACAAACTTACAAGGTCTGCTTGGGCAGTTGGTGTGTAAACACTGCATAATTTGAACCCTACTCTCTGCTATTCAACTGTTGAATTCTGTGTTAATCAGTATGGTACAAACTGTGACTAAGCTTACTCATACAATGAAAGCCAACACTGACCTATTGACGCTAACAAGACTGGAGTGATTATTGGTCTTAGCTAACATCCCTTCATCTAATATCCAGAATCATAATGCAGAGAACAACCCACAGTTAAGCAACTATCATGCTTCCCACTTCAATTGCACATGGGATCTACCCTTACACCAGCTGCATGACGCAAGTCCTGTGCTTGGACAGTGCTCTCTGCTCACCATCCAGCTGACAGCATTACCAGGTCACTGTGACGGAGAGGAATTGGAGGCTATTTCTGCCACTACCAGAGCTCCCACACAGCTGTTCATTCAGCATAACAGTAATCTGGCTCTGGGTTCCCAAGGTACCTTTTGGAACCAGTTTAACATGCTTAGGTGTGATGTGGTTTGCTATGCCATGACTACTCATATCCAGGGCAGCTATCCCCTATCTGTGTAGATATCTGTGAGCTACCTCCCTCCTGAGTAACTCCAACTGGAATAGTTGAGAATCTATATTGGGCTGTTGGGGGTCACTAGATACACTTAAAATAAGTGTATTCTTGTGTTTTACTGTGTAAGAATCAGGGATCAGGCTGTAGACCTGCCTCCTATTTCTTTTCTAACCTGGGTGACGGTAATTAAGGAAATGGTAATTGTATCATTAATTCTGTCAGCTTGCAAAAGAGGTTCTGATCATAGACTGACTCATTTTCTGCCTTAAGGTCAAATGGTCTCAAGTTTTCGGTAGCATGACTGACTGGTGCAAAACCATTGAACTGCAATATGTATGTTTATATAGATTCACAGATGGTAGGGTAGGAAGGGACTTCAACAGGTCATTGAATCTGACCCCCTGCCTAGGCAGGAAAGAGTGCTGGGGTCAGATGACCCCAGCCAGATGCCTATCCATCCTTCTCTTAAAGACCACCTCCCTTGGAAGTCCATTCCAAATTTTCTCCACCCTTACCATTAAGAAGTTTTTCCTGATATCTAGCCTAAATCTACTCTCTGTCAGTTTGTGACCATTGTTCCTTGTTACCCAAAGAGGCACCCTGGTGAACAGAGCATCTTGTATCTCCCTAATGAATTTATAGGCAGCCACAAGATCACCTCTCAGCCTTCTCTTGTGGAGGCTGAAGAGGTCCAGGTCCCTCAATCTCTCCTCATAGGGCTTGTCCTGTAAGCCCCTAACCATATGAGTGGCCCTCCGCTGGACCCTCTCAAGTCTATTAACATCCTTCTTGAAGTATGGTTCCCAAAACGACACAGTACTCCAACTGCAGTCTGACTAATGCCACACAGAGGGGAAGTATCACCTCCTTGGTTCTATTTGTCATGCATCTGCTGATGCATGATAAAGTGCGGTTAGCTTTGCTGATGATGTTTTAAACCTACCCTTGCTTGTTTATGTTTTAAACTTACCCTTGCTTGTTTTGGCCACACACAATTGCTATAATAGAGTTCTTCATATGCCAAGGTTATTTATTAAAGAAAAAACCTCTCTCCTCAATAAAAGCAGCATTATAAATTCACTTGATTAACCAGCTATTTTCTTTTTTTGTTCTTTTTTTCTGATTTAGTGTAAGCAGTCACATGGCTATCAGAAATGATCATTCTTGAAGTAGTATATCAGCATTGAGTTTGTGGTACATAAGAGAAAAAATGATGAAAAGCTAAGTAGTACCTTTATGCAGGAGACATTATCCTTAAAAGGTTTTTAAAGTGTTAGACTACATTTCATGGAATTTACAGCAACATTATTGTAAAAACCTTTTAAGTAGCAGCCTCCAGACACTGATCTCTGAGTTGCTAAGTAACAAGCCTATATTTCCTGGCAAAAGTTATTTAAGATTGTTAAAAAGCAGTTCCCCTTATTCCTATCACCAATAAATTGTTTCAAGTAAAGTGCATAATTGGGGAACAACCATTTAAAATAGGTAGTAAATAATGTTGAAATACTTTAATACTTCAGATAAACTAAAACAGATTAATGGACTGAATATCTCAAATTGTAGTAAGTACGAGGGACATTCAGGACTTTCACGTGCCATTTATTTGTGGGCAATTCTGGAGAATTAAAACTACCAACTCCCATGATATTGTTAGTCATAGCTGTCAAGGACTTGCCCAGCAAGATGCATGTGGTTCATGGAATTAAGTCAGATAAATAACATCCAGAGCATCTATATAAAGTGTGGAACACTATGTTGGAAAGCAGATACTTAGAATGTTAAATATACATTACATTTTACAACCCAGGGAAGACCAGTCAGTTCTGTCTCCATTACTAGGTTATAGGGTAAATGTTAAGAGCAATGGGAAAGCTAACAAGCCCTTACCTTGGCATAGATGATCTCGGTTAAGAGCTCAGGATCTCAGTAAAATATCCAGGAACTCACAGGTTGGCATGAACCAATGACAGGAGCCAAAAAATATTCACCAGCTGGATGGCCAGAACTCAGCAGATGAATAAATGAAAGGTGAATTAAGTATTTGAAATGCTAAGTTGCCTAAGTGAATGCCTCACATGCCAGTCAAGTAAAGATGCTAAAGAGGCTTTGACCACTTTCACCCTTTATGGGTAATCTATGAAAGAGGTCTGAGACAAACAATTGACTCTCTGTCGTATTCCTTTTAGCACGGGAGGAAATCCGCAAGAGAGTTGAGCCTATGAAACATCAAGTATTATTGCATAGTACCAAGACACCCGTAATTCCTTGCACTAACAATGGGGACACATCTCCCCTTTGCTGGAAGAGCCTGCAGAGAGGTTAGAACAGTGAACAGGTAGAATTTTCTCTTTAGAATATGTCTTGTCCTTTGCAGAGATTAAAAAGTGAATTGTACCCTTGTGGTCTGGTGATTAAGGGTACAAGACCAGTTGACAGTAGCAGCATGAAAATAGAAATGCATGTCTTTTCTGTAACTGAAAAAAAAATCAAAAGAAAAATAGCTTTTTTCCATAATATAGCAGAGTTCATATGGCAAGATAAACTTCTATGTGTTTTATGTAATCATGCAAATAAGGGTTAGAAGATGAGAGATGGGCATCAATAAATTATCTGTCATAGGGACCTCTCTAGAAACTATTTAAAAAGCCCCTGGTTTCACTGGAGTTAAAAATGTATACAATTACTGGGATCTAGTAGTAGAAGAATTTTGGGCCCAGAAAAAAAAAAACACCTTCCTGTTGAAATCCTGACTGACAAGTTTGACTTTGGTCAATCCAATTGATTACTAATTTTCTTGTAAAACTAGAACATGAAAATAGAAAAGGCAGGAGCTTAGTAGGAATCACAGAATGCAGCTATTGTTTATGCATTTAGATAAACAGCAAATAAAAAACCCTTGGCTTCTGCACCATCTAATTCAGGTATATTAACTTTGTCTAATTCTGCAAGTAGCCAAGAATCTTTAACAATTGGCCTGTAAATAAAGTAATTTTTCTGGAATATTTTCTGAGAAAAAGGTCAGTTTTAAATGTTAATGCAACTGAAAAGCTTACTTGATCACCCCAGGCACCTACAGTGTGGCCCAACTTCTGCCAGCAGGAGCTGTGGTTGTTGGAAAGAAAATATCAGGCCATTTTTGTCAGTAGCTAGCTATAAACATTTCAGTGATAACATTTTGGTCCAAGCACATAATATCAGTCTGAGCTTTCATTTGAACTCTAGCTTCACATTGTGTGCTGGCATGACAAACTTCCACAAACATAACCAGGTGAGAAATCTTGAAATGCCACCAACTTCTGGAAAACATAGAATTAAATATCTTGCAAAATTAGTGATAATCACGTTTAATGGAACACAATTCAAAATTACTAACAGAAACTTCGAAAACCCTTTTCAGACTGAAGTCACGACATCCTCGTGTTCCTCAAAAAATGGGAAAACACATCTTGGGGTATGAGGGAGATTGTCTTCTGTTGGCTTTCCCTATCAGAAAGATTTTCTATTAATGTATTCCCCCGAGTGAACTTGAGATCTTCAGTTAAAAAAGGTCAATAGTATGGAAATGAGCACATCATATTAGGTAATATGTTAGATATGTTCCCCTGAGCCCCCAGCAGCAATGTTAATTAGATTAAGCAGCTTGAAACTTCAGATCTTTCCAAATAACAAATAGCTGGAATGCCTTGTCTTGGATGCATGTTTCAGCAATATGCTTCATTAGCTTTAGCTATATACTTTGATCTCAGTGGCTAAATCAATACAAGCCCTCATGTAGCAAATGCTATATGCTGAATTGTCATATGTGTAGATTTCAAAATACAGATCAGAAACTTTATCTTGCAGCAGATCCTTGTCATTAAACCACTTCCCTTGCACGTACTAGTTCCATGAATCAAGTCAATCATAAGAATCTCAACAGCTGCCTTGGTTCCATGCCACATGCAGATGTGGCCATCTAGCCAGGAGCAGCAAAACCTGCAGCTTAACAGTTGGCAGCTCTAGTTTAAGAGCTGCCAAACAGCTTGCTTTCAAAGAACTGGGGCGGATTTCTCTTGCTTGCCTTTCTGTAATATGAGCTTGCATGGCGAGACTGCTGCCTAAAATCTTTTAAGGGCTCCCCCCTTTGCGCCTCTTGTACTCCTGGCTTGCTTACATAATACATAGTAGTCTACAGGTTTGGTTGACAGCTTGAGGAATGTTTTAATATGCAGAAGTTAGGAAGGCCCAGAGAGAGGAATGAACACACATCAAGCTTCATAAAATCTAGGGCAGGGCCTAAGTTCCATGTTTGGTGTATTAAACATCAGCAGTATAAACTGACTACATAGCACCACATTTATTGCATCAAAAGGACTCTCATATACATATTTTAGGCATTTAGGCAAGAAAGACTCTTCATACCTGATCTATTAACAACTGGAATACACTGCTATTCAAATATCAATAGCAAACAAATAATCCAGATAAATGTGCCCGTGTTAACTGGCTTCTTTACTTTTCATTTCATCCAGGAAGAGCACACACCAACTGCTGAAACTTCCTTAGCCTGATAAAGGGTTTTTGAACCCAAAAGCTTGCTTAATAATTGTTTTCTGAC
>NW_017729033.1:69325330-69326930 GCF_001723915.1 Gavialis gangeticus | reverse complement strand
TTTTTTCTGACTATTTAAGTTGGTCTAATAAAAGATATCAGATTCACACAAAGAACCTTGTCTGCCTATGTCCTTAGACCAACACGGCTACAACCTACACCACTATAAACTACCTCATTTTTATAAAATGCCAGTTATCCAGTAACACTAACATTAGCTTTTGCATGTTCTGCATTACAAATTCATTCAATCAGCATATCTTCCATAAAAATGCACTATGTTATCTAAATTGCGTTAGGCTTTGGAGCACAGAAAAGTAGAGCTGGAAGAAAGCGCTTGAGGACATCTAATCTAGCTACCTGCTCAAGGCAGGATCATCCCCAACTAAATCATCCCAGTCAAGTGTCCATCTAACCACCCCTTAAAAATAGTCAGGGATGAAGATTCTACCACTCCTCCAGACACCTTCTCCCAATGCTTGACCATCTTCCTAGTCAGAAAGTTTCTCCCACTTAAATTGCCTCTACTGCAGTTCAAGGTCATTGCTCCTAGTCTTGTTCTCGACAGTCACAGAGAAAAGTCCATCCTCCCAATAGCTGCCCTTCAGGTATTTGAAGGCTGGATCTGGAATAAAATTGGGGGAATTTGAAGAATCTAACACAGAATAGTTTTCTACTTTTCCATAACTGATTTTTAGCTCCATCTAGACGTATCTGTTCAAAAAGCACTAAAACTACACATCCCATTAAACAGTTGAGAACAAGCAGTAGGATATACTTGCATTGTACAAAGCACAGAATGAATTTTAAATGATCTGTTCTTGGAAGTAGTCCATGCCAAGATACAAACTGGCATGAAACACAGACTTCTAAAGCAACATCCCAGCAACAGAAAAATGTGATATGCTTCAAGATTTTATCTCAATCTAGATAATACTTTGAGTCCTATCAAGCTGCCTATTTACTGCTCCCTCAAGTATTTTAGATACTTCAAGGAAGACTGAAAAATGACATTTTTACATGTTTTTTGTATCAGATGATAGTTCAACATTTCTTCCTCATTCTTCCTTCATATGCTACACTGCAGGATCAGATAAATTGTTCGTATATGGTTTGGCAACCAAAAATCCCAGCTCATATGTGGTTTTGTACTCTTAAAATTTTAGAAAACAGTAGCTGTAATAGAAGGCAAAATTACCGTCTACATACTTAACACTCCCTTTCCCATTACATCCCCTGAAACAAGTTTAGAATTGTTCAATTTCTTCAAACAATTCATTTAATAGAAGCAGGCTTTTAGATGCAAATATCAGGTATATATGAGTAATGGGATAAATTCAGTGTTGGACAAAAATAGGAATAGATTTATGGGCATTAGTACATAGTTGTACAATAGCACAGTTAACTATTTTCATCTGATTTAAAAGTAGCTAGCTAGAATTATTTCTCTGTATGACAACTATAATTTCTCCCCTGCAGCCTTTCAGATTTCACAGAACAGCCAAGACATGTTACACAGAGTCAGCTCTTACATATTGTAGTTACATTTTTCTAGTTCTCCAACATTTTTTTACAGCAGTTGTGTCAGATTGTCTGTATTATACTGATCTCTTTGTAGTTACAGGAATTTATTAAACATGTTTATAAACAAGAAATGTGCC
>NW_017729033.1:69307222-69320330 GCF_001723915.1 Gavialis gangeticus | reverse complement strand
CACAGAGTCAGCTCTTACATATTGTAGTTACATTTTTCTAGTTCTCCAACATTTTTTTACAGCAGTTGTGTCAGATTGTCTGTATTATACTGATCTCTTTGTAGTTACAGGAATTTATTAAACATGTTTATAAACAAGAAATGTGCACCCTGGGTATGGTCTCTTGTAAAAAAAAAAAAAAAAAACCTCCTAACATTCCTGAGTACTGGTCCATAATTGGGGATAGTCTGCAGTGGATCAGACAGCTTTCGTTTGATGCTATAAATGCATTTCTAGCACTTATGGCTGCAACCCCCCCCCAAAAACAATGAACTTATGAATTTAGGGCCTATCCATACACAGACTTGGAGTGGCTGAGTTTAGCTAGTGCAAACCTACATGGACAGATTTGGATCTGTTTCACACTTACGACAATGCAGTTGGTGGACAGGGATGACAGTTCAGTTCATGTATTTGGTGTCTGGCTAGTACCTCACCCCTGCTTTTTTTCTAAAGGTTTATTGCAAATTAGAAAGACTTACCTTTTAAATCATGCAAAAGAGAAGGGATAAATTAAATTCCATTTTAAGTTTAAATAATCTAATGTACAACAACAACATCAAAAAAAAAAATCAGTGATTTCCTAGTACACCACTTCCAGAAGAAATAAAAAAAGTGAGAGAATATTTTATTGAGGAACTTTTAATGCAAGTCTTTAATAGTTTTAACATATTACACTGTTTCCCCCCACAAATAGGAGCACAACTGATTGAGCCTGTTTTACAAATGCCATTGCCTTCATCCTATTTCTAGGAATTCATAGAATTAAATCTAGTTAAACTATTGTACATTCTTTTAAAATATCACATACATTTCAAAATGATGCAATCAATCGTTTGGTTCCCCATATGTGAAAAGTTACATAATACTAAGCTTAAATCCATAATTTTTAACCCTCTAGCAAGTGAAAAAAACCCAACAATCTCCTTTTGACAGGGTATTCCATAACGCACGCGTGATGACCAACATTAATGAAGCAGAAGTTAACTGACTGCAAATAACTTCCCTCAGTAGGTGCAGATATCCAGTTCTTACTCGTCCCAAGCGTCTCCATACTCGTTTACTTTAGCTGGGGGGGGGGAAAAAGAAAAATAACACAAAATACATATACAGAAATTTTACACGGTGCTTTGAAATTGTTAGGAAGCATGTTGCGGCTTAAACTGTGACAGTCAGGGTCATTTATAGCTCAGAACACATGTGGTTTAAAGCTTTTCTTCCCCCACACTGCTCTTCCAATGAGGGAGGAGGCAGAGATGACTTATTAATTATTTTTATTACAGCAGTATTCAAAAGCTCCACTGAGGGTAGGACACCACTGTTAGTCCCCACCCAACAACATTTTGACTTAATTTAAAACAAAACACACCAGAAGGATGAAACAAAAACCACCAGAGGAAATAAGAATGTGAAGATAACTACTGGTATGTGGCTGTACAGACTAGTTACATACACAAGTAAATGCCTTCAAGATAACAAAACAAACAAACAAAAAAATCATATAAATGAGCAGCAAGCCCTCCTGACTAGCCACCTCACCATTATCATTTGGCAATTTCCTTCGGTACAGAAGTGGATTTGAGACATGTGCAAGAGGACACATTACTGGCATTAAGGATTAGTTCAGTAAGCATACACCATGTTTAACTGGACAGTGTAGAACAAAATGAAAAAGGTGCTGGCTTGAAAGAAGTGGAGAGAGAGGCAAGAAGATGGCAGGGTGGAGGATGAATTACAATACAGTACAAAACTGAAAATTACTAGAAGTAGGCAATATCTGCTGCAATTAGCAGGAGAAATTTCAAACAAAATAAAGTACTATTTATGCAGTGCTAGTAATTTAGCAGTCAGGTTCTAAGAGGGATTAAACACACGAATGGAATACAGGACTGTTGATCACTATTAAACACAACAGTATGGAACATATCCTCTCATATCCCAGGGACTCGTGTGCTGGGATTGGATGCCAGGTCCTAGCATATAGGACCAGGCAAGGGTAGAGCTGGGCCCGAGGGCCCATTCCCAGTGTGGGAGGCAACCTCAGCATGCAGGGGCTGTGCCAGGCTCCAGTGGCTGATCCCGGCACTCAGGGAAGAAAAGGATGCCAGGTCCCCAGGACCAAATTTGAGCATGGGGCTAGATCTGGCCCACAGACTGACCCCGGTGCCGGTGCTTGGGGAATGGAGGGAACAGTACTGGGCCCCAGGACATGTGGGGATAGATGTAACTTGTGGATTAGCCCCATATCGTTCACCTGACCTGCAGGATTAAAAGCTTGAGCACTACTGCTCTAAGGCATCTGTTACTGCCACTGTCAGAGGCACTGCTAGATGGGATCACTATGCTGACCCAATATGAAACTTATGTTCCAAGACAGTGGTCAAATTTCTATCCTCTCTTGTTGTGGTAAAAAGATTTAAAAGGGAACACTGTGCAAATCAACGAAGGGGCAATCCTGCTGAAATAATAGTAGTTCCAAGCAATGTGAACTTTCCCACTCCACCTCAGTCATGGGACTGGACTCCACAATCCCAGTCATAGGACCTCATGATGCCACTTCATCCAGTATCTCTGCAACAGAACTGATCGTTTTGCTCAAGATATTATCTCAATGACCTGCTAAGATCAGCCTGCAGCTTATTTGCTCTCTACAATTGGAAGGTAACTTGAACTACAAACCCTATTGAGATTATAGAAGAAGCCTCTTTCTCTCTGCAAGTGACAATTGTTTTAAATCATCACCCAAGCATTTTGTCATTGCTTCTCTGTGATGCAGAGTACCAGGGTGTTCTGAATATAAAGGCTGAAGATTTGAAGATTTATCCAGCAGTGCCTTACATGGCAAAATAATTGCCCTTTAATAAAACAAAGCAAAGAACATACTTGGTTCTCAAGGATGGCTTTATGCTGAGTGAATGGCACTTTTTTTTTTTTGCAGGTCACTTCATTATTGTTTTAACATTGTAAAGTTTTGTTTTTCATTGTGAAAACAAACAGTAAGTTAGGTGCCAAGTACTGTTTCCTTCCTTCAGGTTTTAGTGCAGAGTAGTAAATTTTGCAAACAATGACATCCATCAAAGGTCTGCGCACCAAGAATCCCCTAATTCTACATGAAACAATTCACAAAAAACAGATTTAAAAAACCCCAGATGCATATTCTATTTTGAGAGAACAATGCTATCTAAAACATACACGCCCAAAGGAGCAAAATTTTGTCATGAGAAACTAACTACAGAGTTAAATTGCTGCTGTGTACTACAATTTCCCTAGGGGATAAGTCAGTTAAACACCAACCAAACTTTTCACCATCAGCCTCTACCTGAACAAGACAGTTACGGGACAGTAATTATAATTTGCTACAGATACTTTATTGGTTTTTGAACAAACTGGGTATCATGACAGAAGAAGCTTGTGTAGTGTGCCATGTAAGAATCACCCCCCATTAGTAAGATTCATAGAAATAAATCCTTATAGGATAAGCACAGTTAACTGTAAGTCTTTTAACCCTGTTATCGGTTTTTACCATATACTGTAATAATTCAGCATCAAATTACCTTCTTTTCTAAATGGTTTTTCCTGTGAAGACTGGACTGGACTCCGTTTCTCTTTTAAGGCCTCCTTATATGCTTCTCTATTCTTGTTCCTCAGTTCCTCATAAGAGACAGCTTTTCTTTTAGTTTCTTCTTGCAATGAAACAGGTTCTTTAAAAAAAATGTGAGAAGTAGAAGCAGCATTAGCCAACTGATTTGACTGTAGTTGCAATTAGTTAAATGTTTTCCAGAATACCAATGAATTGCATCTCATACAGAATACAGCTCTGCATTCAGATTTCCAAAGGTTAAGCATCCAAACCAAGTTTTAAAAAAGGTGTTCCATGGAATTAAGCATACCACAATGAAAACATGTTCTCTCTGATGGCAATGATAGAGGCTATAAGAACTGGTAAAGAAACAGAAGTCATTTATTCCTTCCATTTCACACAAAGTAAAAACTTTGGCCAAATCTTAGCTTTTTTGTTCTATTTTGTCCACAGATTGCATATTACAATCTACAATCTTTACTTGTAGAAGAGGCCTTCAAAAGATAATTACATGTTACAAGTATTGTGCAGATAACTGGTTAATTGTGCAATTACCTTAAGACCAGCTACATGTGCAAAGTACACCTCATACGATAAAAAGCTCAACCAGCTGTAAAGTCAGACCCTGAAAACATGTACCACCTTTATACCTCATTGCTATCAAGCTTTAATTTGCACATGTAGCAGGGTCTCCCCTGCATCTGGGAACCCCATCAGCTGACAGGACTCCCAGCTGCAGGGGTGCACAGTGCTCATCATAAAATCCCCAGGCCCTGGGGATTATGGCTGCCCCAATCCCTAGGGCCTGGCCGTTTCACGCGCCCCCAAGCCTTAAGGATTGCAGCTACCATGATTCCCCAGGGCATGAGGCATGTGGGACATGCCCACTGCTGGGAATCCCTCAACTGAAGGGGCTCCCAGCTGCAGGAGCTTGCTTCTTGCCAGTGCCAGGGGAAGCTTGGGATCAGGCTCCCCCTGCATCAGGAGTAAGGCACAATGGGATCTAATGCACAATTCCATAATCATACCTCCTGTGATGCACATATGTCATGGCAGGAAGTGCAATTATGTGGATTGCACATTCAATCCCACTCCACCTTTACCTACACATCTAGAGGGGTTTGGAAAGATATACAAAAAAATACATAGTTGGTTTTAAAGATAAATGTTACAATAGAAACAGTGCAGATAAATGTATGCTGTCAGGATACTTTTTCGATTTTCAACAGTTCCTCATAAAAACTCACTGTCAGGGACAAATATGCAAAATATCATGTATTTTCTGAAATAAAGCAATTTGAAGACAAATGCATTTTAGATAGAGATAAAAATCACTGCACTAAATCCCTAACCTTATTAAAACAAACCATACCTTGGTCACTACGATCAGTAATTCCTGTAGGTGAAGATTCATTCAGGGAAGCACTGAATGGAACTGGTTCATAATTAGAGAAGAATTGATCTGTTGAGCTATGTTCATCTGAATAGCTGGAAGGAAGTGTGACTTCGGTTGTTGGAGTAGGTCCAAAAGCCGACTGAGAAGGTTCATCTGTAAGTTTTGAGTTTTCACTAGAATAGCTGGTAAAATAATATAATTTTGTTATAAAGAATGGATATATTCTTTAAACCAAAGAAATGCAACATTGAGTAGCAGGATTGGGGTTACTCAGAGAGTTTAATATGATTAATTTTAACAACTTAAAATATTTACAGATCTATTTAAAAAACCCTGAAGTAACTACAATTTGAAGTATACTCAAAAGAAATATGCCCAACATGTGCACACACACTCGCTCACCTCTCTCTTCACAGGCATTAATCAGAAATACGAGTCATACTTGTTAATTACATGGACTAGAGAAACAGAGTACCAACTCTGTGTTTAGCACTTTACAGACAAAAAAGGCCAATCCTTGCTCCAAAGGAGAGCTCAGAGAGACAAAACACATCAGTCACAAATAGTAAAGGGTGTGCCCATATAAACTGGTGGTGGCAAAAGAATGTAGCTGTGGTTATTTTGAAAAGTTGTGTGAAAAAGGTTGCAATTTAAAACCATTCATTAGAAGTTTCCATGCCTGATCAGTGATCAATACCAAAAAACAGGCACAATTGCCATTTGGGTGGTGAAATATCATCCTGAAGAAATGGAAGTCTAATGTTCTTCTCTCCTGCATGGATTCGCCTAGTTATTTTTTAACCACAGAGTTAACAGGGGTAAAAGGAGCTATTAAAGGGATTAAAAGGTGGGGGGGGGGGGAAGAGAGAGAGAGAGAGAGATATCGATCATCTGGCCTGATGCAAATATGCCTATACATATTACTATACAAATGTAAGCATCCTTAATATGGCATTAGCATATATTTCCAATGACCCTCTAGTCTACATTATTCCTTTCACAAACTCATCTTTCAAACAGAGTAAAGATTTGCTCTTATTTGACTGTGGCATTTAGTTTCATATTGACACTACGCATCTTGCCTGATCTATGTATTTATCACAATCTATTTGAATAAAATTTTTAAAAGAAATAAGATATCTTTCCTTGCCTACATCTTACCTACTGGCTTAAAAGCAGGGAAGCAGTGCATTTGGGCAATACTGTAGTTTGGACAAATTTGCTACTAGTGACTGTACCAGATGGAGCCATAAAACTTGCCACTGTAGGTCAACTTAAATCCAGTTTATGAAAGCAAAAGGATCTGCCATTAACTCACACCATTAACATCTATGAATTTTTCTTTAAGCAAGTTTTTCCGGCTTCTAGTTCTTAAGCCACTATTGACAAAGATATAAAATCACTCCATTCTTTTACTCTTCAAAAATGATTTGTGTTTACATGACTGCCCTCAACATCAACTGGCTTTAGAACATTAAGAGAACACTGTTTAGAAGGATGTTATTGAAAACTCTGGAATTTAGTGTTATACATTTGAATCTTTCAATATGAAGATGTCTGGTACAAAAAAGTTAATAAATATTGTTTTAGAACACAATTAAGAGTTTAATCAAATCTTGCTAAGTGTTTTTTAAAACATAAGTGTGATTATTGCTTGCTGCTACCCATATAATATTTTCTGAGTGGTGAATTACATAAACTGATATTTACCAAATCACAAAGGTCTTAAACTACCTTGCAAAAAAAAAAAAATCACAATCAAACAGAAAGCACACTTCAGGAACGAAACAGGAAATATTTTTAAGAACTGATGACTCTCTCATATGTAGTGCATGCTTTCAGGCTTCTACACTATTATAGATTTCAAAGTTATGAACAAAACACAGTAAGTTCGTCCATCATGCTGCTTCTTGTGCTAATACTGTTTACTGAACTCTTTCCTTTGATAAACATTGACTGAAGTAGGAAAAGGATGGAAATTATTCCAAACTAAACTACTGGCAACCATCCAACAAGAGAAGCAATTTTATTTCAATTTACTTCATATCAAGAGAAAACCTGTGAAGTCACATAACTGTAAGTAAGTTCCACAGGAAACTAGGGTCTCAGTTTAGACCCTAGTACATTCTGGTCACTCAAAGCACTTTTTGCTCTATTCCACAAGATGGCCAGTTATTTATGGAGCTCAATATACATGTTTTTGGCTGCTAAAACAAGCTTATAATTCACAAAAAAAATACAGATTTCCCTGGTGATAGCAAGTTGCCAGAAAAGAGAGGAAATTATAACTCTCAAAACCATGGCAAGATGCAAATGAAGCCCTGATCAGTCTCGGCTGCTTGCAGAGAGGCTGCAGGGCGTGGAGCAAAGACAGGCAATGGGATGGGACAAGACAGGACAGTTAAAAGAAAATGAATAGAGGCTTACTCATCTGTAAGACACTTGGGGCCTTTCTGTATGAACTCAGTTAGCGGGGAAGTCTCCAGTCTCTTAAATTTTTCCCTGCAGGCTGGCATGTAGGATATTTTTCCAGCAACATATCCAAAAAACCCAGCATCTTTAAGAAGGAAGGAAAAAACTCTGACATCATTTGTATCATAATATTAGCATACTCTACAGAAAACTACAATAGTTGAAAGATGAAGCACACTGGGCTCTAATCCAATTAAAACCAATCAATTTTAAGTTTAAATTTAAAGAACAAAAGGCATAATTCTTGGCATCTCTGCTGTACTTTTGGCCAGAGGAAGTACTAAATAGCTAACACAACAGCTGAACAGATGCTTCAGTGCTTCAGAAAAGGTAAGTATCAAATATTTTCTGTTGGTACCTGAGGGATGAATGTGGCTAAGAAAAGAAAAACAAACAAACAAACAAACCACCCCCCCAATGAATATTCTGAAGGGCATCAGATAGGCCATGGATATTATCTTTAAATCTATGAAGAACTGGCTAGCAATAATTGTAAAATGGCTTTGGGAAAATTGGGCTGGAAATAAAGTTTCAGCCCATTAGGGGAGTAAGGTTTTGGAACAGCATTACAGTGGCTGTTAAAGATTGTGGCAGCCTAACTAGTGTCAAGATAAAGGCCCTGGCAGACATTAAAATAATGGTGTTACAGGAGCTGCTCCTCTAGGTTGTGGCAAGCCCTGAAGCTCACCATGACTGAGCACCTCAACATGCTTTGCCTTGCTGTTCCCTCAGGCAGTCTGCAGGAGGTTTCTCATTGGGCTGCACCATTAATTACCTGAACATGTGGGGAAATTACTATTTATGGTGTGATTAACAGGTTAGCCATGTCAAGTATAACACCTGCCAAGGGCCCAAGTCTGATTATTTTGTGAATTAAATTAGAGGATGCAATTGCCTGGAACAACTGATAACTAAGGGCGCCTATACATAAGCTGTGTGGCCAATCCAACACACTGTAATTACAGTGTGTCGGAGCAGACTCAATTAATCAAGTCTGCTGAAGTGTGGTAATTACTACACTCCAGCATCTCATGTATCAGCAGTCCCATGCTTAAAAATGGCGGTGGGGGCGCATTATCTAAAGACTGTTAAATGAGCTTTAGCTAAAGCACCCCCACCGCCATTTTTAAGGATAGGAATGCTGATACACAAGAAGCTCCAGGCACTTTAACTAGAGTGGCTCTCTAAAAGAAATCACTTCTGGTCTTCAAACTGAAAGGCAATTTTTCAGGCAAATACAAGAGGTTTTTTGCAGGAGGTCAGACTAAATACACTGTTCACTCTAGCCTTAAATCTATTAAAAGCTGAAGTTCTTCATTTAAATGTTTAGAATTGTAAGTAGTTATAGGTTTAGAAAGTAAAACAAACTTTTCCACTACCCTATACCAAGAAGTCCAGGCTGCTATTATAGGGCCCAATCCTGCTTCTAGTGAAATCACTGAAGTCTTGCTGTGGACATCAATGGAAACAGGAACGGATCCCAAGCTTATAGCATAGCAAGTATTTTCCACATGCGGGTCTAATGAAGACTTACTTTTAAGGCTGAAAAATATTACAAGGAACATTAGTTCCCTGGGACCATTTATACTTGTAGGATTTGTCACTGAACTTTAGAAAGCTCTGTGTATTAACAGGGGAGCAGGAAGGTAATTTCCCTTTGCCTATGGGACTTGTGGAACTGCTATTTGAATCAAAGCCAGAGTTGTCCAATTTCTGAGTGGTTGGGGACTGCATGTGCACAGGCTATTCAACCTGAGCCATGCAGCAAGCAAACCCTCAGTCCTGACAGCAACACTCCACTGCACTAGGTCAGTGTCCCATGCTCTACACAGTGTCACATGCCTCCTGCCACACCATGCCATGCTGCACAACATGCTTGCCACCTCCACCCAGGTACAATGCTGTGTGGGCTCCCTGGGTTTCCTGGCCATGAACTCCCACTGGCCACACTGCCCCACCCCCAGGAACAGAAGCAGACAGTGGAAACAGAAAGAACCTGACTATGGTGACAGCAGTATCTAGAGCAGGGAGGTAAGGAACCAGAAGCCTGAGCGCCACAGGTTAACTCTTTTGGGGGCTGGATTCAGCCCACCACTTCAAGAACCCTGATGTACCCTATTCTGATCTCCATGTTTAAAAATGGATATTGAAAACAGAAAGAGTACGGAGAAGAGCCACAAAATGATCTGAAGGCTGGAAAAAGAGTATTAGTGACCAACCTGGGGTTTTCTCTTTTTAGCGTACCACTGAGAAACCAAGGTAACTTGGTTCAATTGTTAACTTACCTCTAGAAGGAGAAAATACCAGGTAATCAAGGTCTTTAAAATAGTGGAGTAAAGCATGACAGTCAATGGATGGAGGTTGGAGACCTCACTGTTTACAAACTTGACTTTAAGAAACCAGTTCTGTTGTGCAACACTTGTGCAAATCTCTACTCTTCAGAAAGGTTTCCAGAGCTAGCTGACATCAAGGGAAAAATGACACACCTGAGAAAAACTGTGTGAAGAGGTCCCCTTGAAGTACAACTGTAACATGCATTTAAAAAGCATGTGTAGTAATGTGATCAGTTTACAAAAAATAAAAATGAAGTGAAACTGGTCTTAAACATCTGACAGTGCCAATTTCTACCATTCATTTATCTGCTTAAGCAGCACTTCCTCCATTATAAATTGTAAACTTGGCCTCCTCCCACTGAAGTCAGTGGGATTAGGATCTGGTTGTGTAAAAGCAGACTAGTAAAATAGCAACTTCCTGTTTTCCTGCCATTTAAGATTTTTTACTTTTTAAAAAGGGTATTTTTTTTCTATTTGCATGGAATGCAAAATCTATTACACAAAAATTCAGCTGTCCTATAATTGTGCATGCATGTTGTCTACGAAAACAAATATTACAACAGCTCGAATGGGACACTGAGACACATGATTAATGACCTTCAAATTAGGAAGAGAAGGGTGGAAAGTTCTTTAGACAGATTTCACTCCAACAGGAATATACAGTTATTACAGGAAATTGCATTTGAACTTGTAACACTAAAACAACAGTAAGAAGTCAAAAGAAATTTAAAGGTACCCCCTTCAATTAGAATAGTAAATTGTCGAAAAGAGAAAAGTAACTTCTTGTAGACGCCTAATAAAATTCTTTGCAAAAGTGACAATGCACAAACTTATCAGCTGGCAAATAAAGATGAAAAGATACAGAAAAACACTTTTCTTTACTCCTTTTCAGTTAAACTAACTTAAGTGATACTGTAAAAACACTAGGTAACAAAAATAAAAAGTATGGTTTTAAATTCACAGAGTCCCTATGCCTCTTAGCCAAATATTATAAATGCTTGAATATCAAATTATTATGTAGTCATTTTCTGATCTTAGTTGCATCAATACAAGATCCAAAGCAAAAATCACTGAATTAAATCTGGAAAGTCTCCATGAGCTTAAGTAGTGCTGCTTTGGTTTTATATCAGGGTAAGTGATATCAGATATTCATGACACTCAAGTTGAACTCAGGTGGTTGATACTTGCATGTAAGTTTGGCAGCAACAGCAAGTCTTGACTTAGCTTCAAAAACTCCTGAAAATGAGGGAACAAAGTTATTACTTAATCTATGACAAACAAGAATTAAGGTGATAAAGGAAATAACGTGACCCATTAAATTTTTTATATAGCTCTAGCAGGTTAGATCTCTTGCATTACATCAGCTCTTTCAAGCTATTCACCTATAATTATTAGGTTCCATAATGTTAAAAAGAACATTTTATGGATTATATTCAGTCACTAGATTTCTGACTTGCCAAGAAAACTAGAACATTTAAGAATCCAATCCCTCAACTTATCCCACATAGTATGACCTGCACCAGATACCTCAAAAAAAGATGCAAGAAACCACAGAACATGTGAAATGAAGTCTTTGAGGAAGTTACCCTCTCAATTCCTAATGGCTAAAATTTGGCTTAAACTTGAATCATAACGTTTTACAATCCCTTCTAAATTTGTTTCAAATATTTACCTGTTTAATCTTTAAATATTCTTGATTTCCACAAGACCTCCAAATACTAGTCTTACGCTCCACAACATTCCATGGTCTAACTGGCCACCATGTAACATACACTGTATTTTCTTACATAACACTACCCCCCCACCCCAGTAGGATGCACACCTTGCTTTCAGAAGGTGAAATGAAAACAAAGAAGATCTTTCTTTGCAAACACATTAAAGTATTTTCACAGGGAAAACACATGCTGCTGCTGGGGAAGAGAAAGAGTAGGAAGCAAAAACCTGTGGCTGCTGCGTGAACCAGCTAGCTACAGAAAGTGATGCCCAAACTCAAGAAGCTGGCCTGGGCAATTCAGCTCCAGCAGGATCAGGACCTCTGCTCCTCACATTTCTGCACTTCAGATGCACACCCCTATGTCCAGCAGCTACTTTTCAGGGAGAAAGGTGCATGTCATATGTAAGTAAATACAGCATCTTTCTTTATCTGACTCTTTCTTCATACCCAAGTTTTACTATACTTCTAGTCGTTTTTGTCACCTAACCCTATAATTCTACAATGTCTTTTTTTCCCATGGCAGGATCATTACTGAACCCTATTTCAGATGAGGGCAAATGATTTTTTTTCATTATATTGCTTTCCTTTTCAATCCCATTCCATAACCTGCTTGATTTCTTTCCACACAACTGCTTTGTATGATTCTCTTTACCAAGTAAATCCCCATCCCCCTATATTCAACAGCTTACATTTCTCCAATTCTTCCAACTTGGTATTTCTAATCTATTTCGGTGCTGTCATTCAATAAGGCAACCATATTAAGTACAAAAGTAAAACTTATTTGAGCAAGACCAAGAAAATGCTTTATAATTTACCTCTCTTCATCAAGTGTGAAGTGATAAGCATGCATATTATAGAATATGGCGCAGCTGTGGAAGACATTGAGAGGAGAAAAACAAAGGAATGTATCAATTTGGAGAGAAAAAGAAATAGCATAATTTGCCGTCTTTTCAAATATGTTTAACAAAGTATAAAAATTGTCATGGAAGGGCTAATTCTCGTTAGGGCTTCATTAAGGTGGCATATTTCTATATAAATTATTCAGCACTCTTACCCCAACTTCTGTGGCAGACTTTCAATGAGTTGTGATACTGGTTAATGGACTCACTAAGTCACTCATTAGGGCTCTACAATTCCTAAAATGGGGAAGACAGGAATGTATGAAGGGAGCACTGTAGGTTAGCTACCAGAGGTGGCTTCCAGCCAGGACTGCTATGCCATAAAAATATAAAACTTCACACCTCAGGGATTACAAGTGGTATAGCTGAGGGGAAAAAACCTACCTGATCTTAAGCCTTATAGGAATTAAGTTCCACTCCTACGTAACTAACAAGCCAGGTGATGATAGCCACCTCCACCTATTCCTTTTCAGAAAGGGTGTAGGGACCATTCTGCCTTAGGTTGCTGGAGTCACAGTTTACCAGTACCACACAAGTCAGTGAAAGCTTTATTGTAAAAGTTGAGGGTAGGAGATGCCTGATCTCCAAGGCAACTATGCAGCTCCAATCATTGTGAATAGCTAAAGTAAAGAATGCACATGCGCTGGAAAATGGCCTGCCATCCTCCCCTACAAC
>NW_017729033.1:69304855-69307063 GCF_001723915.1 Gavialis gangeticus | reverse complement strand
GTTGTTCCTGGTCACTCCTGGCTGTGCCCGGGGGAACAGTGACTCCCCCAATGCCTTCTGATCCCCCCTGACCAGTTTTTACATATAGTAAGAGCTTATTTATATTACAAAAATACAACTGTACAGAAATTACTCGCTATGAGTAGGGATCTCTCAGATCAAGATATCTTACTCAGGAATATATTATATAAAAAAATACTGTCTGCTACAAGACACCTCATCCTTTTTGACATTAAGACCCGAGTGGGAAATCCCACAACAGCACTGTTCAAAGCTTAAGGGTAACTATGCTAGAAATATACACTACAACTGCTTTACCAAAGTGGTTTAAAATACTTCAGACTTTTTCTGAATAGATTAAGGGTGCTATACCACCTTGCAGTTAGTGCAATGTATAAAAATGTCTGTCATGAAATTATAAAAACAAGGCATGACTTACAATGTTTGCTCCGTGAACCATATTTCGTGCAATTGCTGTAGCGGTAGAAAGCCAGTGGGTATTAAGGCACCCAACATTTAATTCTTTGCCCCAACTGAAATAATTAACCCTGCACTGTAATTTGCAAGTAGTAAATTGGAATTCAAGAGTTTTTGCCCACTAAAGCCTTTCCTTTATGAAGAACGAATACATAAGTAGTAAACAGTGAGTGAGCAATAAAGCAAGAAATAAATAGTCAATAATTAGTTATAAAGGCAATTACTATTATAATTATGTTGAGGGAAGAAATGAGAAAACATCCAGATATAGTCATGCGACCCATACACTTGTTTAGGTAAGGATGTTAGGGCACGGTCTGCCTGGCCCTGTGTCTGTCCTACATGTGGTAGTCAAGACCTATTCCTGGTTGCTCTTTGAACACTACTTAAAAACCTGATTGATAACATTACATAACTGTTATTGTGCAGACTTAAACAAGCACAAACATGCATCTGAATGTCAACACAGGATTTTAATTATACTAGTTGCTAAAAAGGCTAGGCCATGAGTAACTATTAATACATATACACAAAGCATCAGTTTGACATTAATGTTATGAACAGGCTTAACAGCATGTTTTGTCTCAATTTCACCGTATGAATTAATTTGCTACTGAGAAAATAAGGAAAAAACATTATACATATACACACATTTATCTATATAATTTTTTGTCCTTATTCGCCTTGTTTTATATATCTGGAGAGAGAAAGGGGAGACACACAGATTCTTAGGAAATTGGCCTTACATCTATACAAGAAACTCTCACGCTTGCATTCAGAGAGGAGTCTTTTTTCCTCCTCAGTTGGTGTATATCTCATCCACGCCTCCTATTGGAAAAACAAAACAGGGATTTAAGAAAATATTACCAGGGTGAAGTTTTCCAAAGAAAACACATTTCCATTAACTTTGCACTTCCCTAGCAGCTGTGTTTTAAGAAGCTGGTGTGTTACTCCCTCACAAAGAACAAGCTAGACATCAAGCCTGTCTACCTTTGACAAAATACAGACTTGAAAACCTCCTCCAAAACCAAGAGAAGCCCATATCAGCACCCATCTTTCACGGTTGTCTGGCATATAAAGCTGAGTAAGGAAATAGGCCTTGCAACTGGCCTTCAAAGTCAACAGATGCTGGCTACACATTTGGGCACTAGAAACAGCAGGCTGTAGACCCTGTGCATGACACTAGTAGCAACATTCAGCTTCATAAAACAATTCAGCCAGGGGTGAGCAATGCACTTGGTGGGAAACACACCCCACTGTGAGACATGGGAGAGGCCACTGCTGCGAGAGGAGGCAGCACTATTAGAGATCAGGTAGTGGTTTGTTACCAGCTTCTCTTCAGAAAGAGCTGCAGGGTTGCAAGTGCGGTGCCAAGGGGCAGTCACAGGGCAGGCACACTCCGTGCGGAGCTGGCCTCTGCACTCTCCACCGAATCGACTGCCCCACCCTGCTTGGGCTGGCCTATGTCATGGTTCCGAGACGCGGCAGGGTGCGGGGGCAGATCCAGGCTGTGGCAAGGGGGGTGGGAACAGGAGGGGCCGCATCCCGTTCCCAGCCCCCCCGGGGACTTGGCCCAGGGCTAGACAGCGCTCCCGGCCCTGGGGTGCCTTCAGGAGCGCCGCCCGGGCCCATGGGCGTCCCACGGCCCTCGCGGCGGCTGCCGAGCTGCGTCTGCGGCGGCCCCGCCCTGGCGGCCAAGGACACGGCCGCAGCGGCAGTACCGGGACCGGG
>NW_017729033.1:69300144-69304745 GCF_001723915.1 Gavialis gangeticus | reverse complement strand
GAGGTGGACACCGGAAGCCGCACCCCGGAAGAACCCCAAGGACACAGCACGAAGCGTGGTGACACCGGCGTAACCCGGATGCACATGGGGCGCGCTCAGAAGCCACTCACGCCCCCGCTCCGTGCCCGGTTTGACTCAGAACTCTGTACGGGGTGTGCGCAGGCGCAGTGCGGGGTGAACTTGCTGGGATTGCGCAGGCGCAGTGGTCGCCTGCAGGGGGAGCTTCTTGCTGCGCTGCGTGTGGGAGGGTCTCTGGGCATGGGTCCTTACTGAAGACTCGCTGCTGCTGGTTATAGTCGCGGTTTGTGGAGCTGTTTCTGCTTGGCTGGAATGCACCATTCCCCCGGAGCCCTTTCCAGGCTAGGCCTGTCTCAGTTCTCGGATTTAAGAGAGGAAGCCTTGACAGAACTTAAACTGCTCTTCGGTGACTGCAGAGAGGCCTGAGAAATACTAACTTACTGCCCCTTGAAGTCAGTGTAGAGGGGCATAGGCTGAGGAAACAAACAGGAGCAAAGGCTGCATTTCCCAAAACGATCCCCCCCATCATAGAAAATTAGGGTTGGAAGGGATGTCAAGAGATTATTTTAGTCCACTCTCTGCTCAAAGCAGGACCAGCCCCAGCTAGATCATTTTAGGCAGGGCTTTGTCAAGCCGGGCCTTAAAAACCTCCACAGATGGAGACTGCACCACCTCTCTGGGTAATTGGTTGTAGATAGAATTCTAGAAAATGAGGGTTGGAAGTTACCATGAGAAAAAGCTGGTAGGTTTGCTTGTATCAGATGGGTAGGAAGAGAAAAGTGAAAAAAAGAGATTCTGGAGTATCAGCAGTTTATGAAATTAGTGGCAAGGACAGGCTAGGAGGAGGAATATGTAGAGGCTTAGCACTCATGTTTGTCAACATTATATGACAATGTGGGAGTGTTGCATTTTCATTTGCAGAAGACATACATTCGTGTAGAATACTGCTCAGTAATACAAGAGACTCTAGTACCTTCCAACTTGCTTACCTGCTTATTATCCAGATCCAAGCTAATTGCATACCACCTTTTGTTCTTACATTAGTTAATTTTGTGTGCAGATGCCACTTACGAACTGCCCTACCCAGTTCTAAGCCACTTAATTTTATGCTACCCCACATTACCTAGCACACCTTTGTTTCTATATGCAGCCATCACTGCATTTTGTACAGAGACTGTTCTGGTAGGAAAGCAGTCAGTTTTATTCTCTTGGATGCCCATGTCTAAATCATATTGAAACTGTCTTCTTCCTCTATAATGTTTTCAAGCTCTGACCTTTTTGTATTTTCCACCAAAAAAAAAAGATTCTTAACCAGGTCCTTGCTATCTAGCACCTGACTTACTACAACTTTATCTCTGACCTTTACAATAACTATCTTAACATTTTTAGGTCTATTCAAAACTTCAGTAAAAAATAACTTTCCTGTGACTGTCATCTTTTTCCCATCTAATGCAACATATAAAAGCTTCTTAACTTTAAGCGTAAGAGGGATGTTGTAGCCATGATGGTCCAGAAAATATGTAAGAGGCAAGGAGTTCTTAGGGTGATGTCTTTTATTGGACCAACTGCATAGCTGGGATACAGTCAGACAAGCTTTCCAATTAAAGATGTTCTTCATCAGGTCTCTGATCAGTCACAGGTAACCAGGCACAGCATGAGAAAAACCAGCAGAGAGGGGCTGAGAGAAATTCTCAGAAGTAGCAGACATAATTAACAGTTTACAATTCACTGTTTATCACCCACATAGTTGCCATGAGGGCATTGATGCATTGGATCAGGTATAACATTCTGGAAAAGGCATTATATAGGAACTATGTACTCTGATGTTTTGTTTTTTTAATGGGGTGTGTTGATAGTAGTGGCAGCTGCTTTTCTTCTACTAACTATGCTACCCCTGAGAATTTCTCTTAGCTCCTCCCCTCAGCTATTTTTGATTTTGCTGTGCCTGGCTTCCTGTGATCAGAGACCTGATGAAGAAGAAAGCTTATTTAACTTTATCCCACCTACAGACTTGTGCTTTCTCTATATCAATGTCAGTCTCTGTTCATATCTACTCTGCCTTCTGACTTTTAAGCATTAGCCAGACTCTCTGCTGAACTGGTCATAATCTGCCTTGATTAATTATACTTAGAATCTCTTATCCACTTTATACTTAATACATTTAATATTTTTACTTATAAAACTTCAAGTGCATAAAATGGTCTCTCCCTCCTTTGTCCCTTATTTCCAAGTTCCATTGACATCTCCCTTGTCATAGCTTCCCAGTGACTCCCTAAAATCTGCAGGAGTGAAACCTATAGTAAGTTTCAAAAGCTTGTTGGATCCTTAGATCCCATAGACCTTGCATACCAAAACTCCTTATGTATTTGGGATTTGTTTAAAAAACTGCAAAAATAGAAGTGTTCAACAACCAAAAACTTTGTCTAAAACAAAATTAACTGTGAAAGCCAAAAATATTATAGTAATAGAATTACTTTACTCCACTTCTACTAATAAATAAAAAGATACAGGATTATCCAGTTCCCCTCTACCATGTACTCCTTCATCACTTGCTATCATTCCTTCTGATTTCTGATGGCTGTCTAGCCTTAACTTTCAGGTATTCTATAGTCTTTATAGTCACAAGATGCCTGTCTCAACATTAAAAATATTTGTATCTGATATGAATATTATATACTTGCTTTGGAGTTAGTATGCCTATCTGGTTTGTCTGTGGATTGGATTATGCAGAGTAGTAATGAGATGATGGGGTGATCAAGAGTAGAGTACCAACAAGTAGACAGGAAAACATGGAAATTCTGTCAGAAACAGGACACTAGCACTAATCAGATCTCTAACATGATATTCATTGCTTCAAAACAATGAAATATAATTCTGCAGTGCAATAATGGATGAGAAGCTGTATCTGTCAAATTTCAGCGAATTGCAGATTCTATATGTAAAAAATGTATAATAGTCTAGAGGTTTTTATAAATCTTTATTTTCATTACTTTGAAACACTATACTTTTAGATTCTGCTTCCATTTTTGAGCTGCTTGGAGAGGAAACTTAAGACATGATCAAATAAGTAGTTGAAAAAAATGAGGGGGTAGAGTTGAAGAATATGCTTATCTAGTAAGGAAAATGGCCAAAAGTTAGGGTGGATCATGTGATCTAGTACAGTAATGAGAATTTTAATTTTTTTTAGTATGGTTTTCTGAACAGCAGCAACAGTAAAATGGAGCAGCTGAGAGTGCAGCCATCTGCTTCTGTTTGTTTTGCTGCTGCCAAAAGTTAACAGGAATGAATCTGGAAGATAGATCTCTTCTGTAATGCAGAAAGAACAGAGTTTCATGCCAAAAAGAGCATATTAGAACTATCATAACAGGTGGGCAATCAGAGAAGCAGTCATTGGCCTGTGGCTGTATGACAGTTCAATAAAAGACAGGTGTGGCTGTCTTGGTACAGTTGTGGCTACAGACAGCAATTAGTAAAGACTTTATTACTCATATTTATCAGAAATAATAATAATAGAAGAAGCATTTTGCATGTTCAAACTGCCTTACGCATTAACCAATCAGCTGCCAAGAATATCTTGTGAAATAGGTAGGCAGGTAAACAGCACCACCCCCTTTTCACCTGTCAGGCCCTAATTGATTTGCCACTCCAGAAAGTGGGCCAAAGCCCACTAAGTAGACCTATAAGTGCCCCCCCCTTGATGAGGGGGGCCACTGAGGGCACATCACTAATGGCTTGGGTCAACTAAAGGACAAAATAGTCAGGAGTGAAGGTCAGAAGTTCAAAATGAGCACACTAATGGGAGACACCAAGCTGAATACACCAGACAGTGCCCTCGAATGAGTACAAAGAGCCAGTGGACACCACCCAGTGAAACTCAGCCTGGAGATATGAATGGATGAGGAACTGGAAAATGGCCTTGCAGATGACACTACGCTAGGGGGAGTAGTAGATATGCTGGAGGGTATCAAGTGAAATGCCCCAGGGGCCAGTCCTGGCACTGGGTTTGTTCAGTGTCTTCATCAACGACCTGGAAAATGACATACAGTGCACCCTCAGCAAGTTTGCAGATGACACCAAGCTGGTGGGAGTAGTAGATACACTGGAGGCTAGGGCTAGGATTCAGAGTGACCTAGGCAAATTGGAGGACTGGGCCAAAAGGAATCTCATAAGGTTCAACAGGGACTTAGGATGGAACAATCCCACGCACCACTACAGACTGGGGGCTGACCAGTTTTGCAGAAAAGGACCTAGGAGTTACAGTGGACAATAAGCTGAATATGAGCCAGCAGTGTGCCCTTGTTGTCAAGAAGGCTAATGGCATACTAGGCTGCATTGGTAGGAACGTTGCAAGTAGGTCAAGACAAGTGATTCTTCCCCTCTGTTCTGCACTGGTGAGGCCACTTCTGGAGTACTGTGTTCAGTTTTGGGCCCCCCACTACAGAAAGGATATAGATAAGTTGAGAGTCCAGCAGAGAGCAACAAAAACAGTGAGAGGGCTGGGGCACATGACTTATGAGGAAAGACTGGGGGAACTGGGCTTCGTCTAGAGAAGGGAAGACTGAGAGGGGATTTAATAGCAGCCT
>NW_017729033.1:69296499-69300118 GCF_001723915.1 Gavialis gangeticus | reverse complement strand
AGGATGGAGCTAGACTATTTTCAGTGGTGGCAGATGACACAACAAGGAGCAATGGTCTCAAACTGCAGCAAGGAAGGTTTAGGTTAGATATTAGGAATTTTCTCATAAGGAGGGTAGTAAAACACTGGAACAGAGAGGTTGTGGACTCTCCATACTTGGAGATTTTTAGGACCTGGCTAGACCAAGCCTTGGTTGGGATGATCTAATTGGGGATGGTTCTGCTTTGAGCAGGGGGTTGGACTAGATGACCTCCTGAGGTGCCTTCCAATCCTCATTTTCTGTGATTCCAGGCCAGAGTCTCCTTCCTGGTCAGGTATATTCCCAGCTTGGCTGGAGCCAGGGGGAGGTTGACCAGGAGGTCTCGAGACTTGGTGGGGCCACGGATGGGGAGCACAGAAACTAAAAGGTGTGGGGAGTAGCACAGCAAGAGCCTCAGCAGGAGATTCTGGAGGAGGCAGACATGGGCAACTGGTGCCTCTTGAGTCAGGGGGGCCACATGCTCCCCCTGACACCAGTCAGGAACCAGGAGAGGGAGTCCCCCTGCAGCCTATTGCCCTGCGGGGGGGGGGGGGGGGGGGAGAGAGAAGGCGGCATCCCCCGGCCACCGATCTTGCTAACCAAACAGTGGCCACGCTGCTTCCAGAAGTCCTGCGGCCACTTCCCCCGGAGCTGGTCACCTGCTAGGATTGACGTTCATCCCTCTTAAAAGACCAATAAAAGGCCAAGTGCAGCCACTTCTGCCAGACTTGACATACGCAGTTGGCCCAGGGCCAGATGGGGGGTTTTGTCATCCATCTCCTGACTCCCCCTCCAGGCCGAGGTGCCCGGGAGCGCAGGAGAGCCGTCCTGCAGGGACCAACTGCTGGGGACGGGAGGATCTCCCTAGTGCTGGAGACAAGGCCCCCAGGCTGCGCCTCACTGCTGTCTGGCCCCGCTTCCTGCCCCTGGAGCCCATATACGCGCGGGGAGGGTCTCGTGGCCGCCCCTCGCCGGAGAAGCGGGGTTGGAATTGTGGATGATCCCTAACGTGTCGGAAGCAATTTAAAAGGGAAGGCACTTCGTCTCGGCAGACCCGCTCCCCCAAACCAGCCCAGCGCCGTCGGAGCGCTCCGGAGGACAGGGGGACTGGCTCCTCTGAATGACTTCTGTTATGGCCAATCGGCCGCAAAGAAAGCCGAGCGGAAGAACCAATAGGAAGGGCAACCCCGCCAGAGGGCTGATTGATTGGTTGAAACAATTGGCCGCCGGGGAGGTAGGGCGCTCCGGGCGGGGCCGGCGCCAGGAAGCCAACGGAAATAATCAGGGGGGGCGGAGCCACGCGACTGCCCCCCGCCTCTGCCAATCGGCGTTTGTTCCTGGTTGAGGGCTGCGTCCCAATGGGGAGGGTGAGGGGGCAGGAGGGACGCGGGGGACAGGCGGGTGTTCGGGAGTGGAGCGGAGGGGCCGGCGGGGACCAGGGGGCGACGGCGGCGGAGATCTAAATCGCTCGTCGGGTCCCGGCGCCTTCGCTCTTAAAGGGGCTGCAGCTGTTGGGCGAGGCGGGGCTGTGCCGGGGGCGCAGCCGTCGGCGGCCGCGGGAGGACGTGCTGGAGCCGCGGGGAAGGAGGTGAGGCAGTGCCGGGGCCGGGCCTGCTGGGTGCTGGGGCGGCGGCCGCGGCTCCCAGCGGAAATGAGGCGGGGAGGCGGCTCCAGCGGCCCCGGCCAGGCCGCTTTGTTTACTGCCGGGAGGGCGGCGGCGTCCCGAGGCCGGGAGCCCGAGCGGCCCCGCTGGAGCTTTGTTCTTCTCGGCGGCGCCCCCGCAGCGTAGCTGGGCCCGGCGTGGGGGGGCCGCCCCGTACTCGGGCCTGGCTTGGGAGCAGCCGCCAGGAGCGAGGCCCGGAGGCTGCCCCCGCTGGGACGCGGCCACGTTGCCCCGGCGATGCCCGTCCTGCGCTGCAGTTTTGCAGACTGACAAGGTGGCTGCAAGCTCCTTGGAAGGGGCCCTGGCAGGGGAGCAGGCACCTCGGGCCCTGGCCTTCCCGGCCTTGAACCTGCTGGGGCCTCCGGCAGGCAGAAGCCTGCCCTGCAGAGCGTTGTGCCCAGGGATAACATCCTGTCTTCAGCTGCAGAGCTGCATGCTCTGGGGTTTGTGCATGTCCAGTGCCTGTGTGCAGAAGAGCCACTTGAGCTCAGTGTGGGATTTGGGGCCCTTGTGAGCCCCCCTCAGCCCGAAGAGCTGTAAGAAGTGGAGCTGCCCTGCACTGGGGCTCTTTGTTCCTGTAACAATGACATGAAATAAAAGAACCAACTTCCTCAGTATATTGTTTCAACATCTTTGTAACTATGTTGGCTTGGAGCAGGGGAGTGTCACTTTGAATACATTTCTCTGGGAGAGCAGAGAGCAAGTGCTGGAAAGCCGCAGGTTGATTTTTATCTTGTCCTGTAGTCACAGGAAGGAAACAATGCTCTGCCGAGCTCACTTTGCAGGTTAGTAAGTGAGGAGTTCTAGGTCAGGAGCCATTATCTAGGCCTGTTGAAGTTCAACCTTGGCTGAGAGTGATCTCAGCTTATCAGGGTTTGTTGTGCACCTGGTAAACTGCAACCATAACTGGCTTCCAAGTTATACAGACAAGCCCGAGTCTATTCTTGCTTTTGATCTCTGGAAATGGTCTTTTGGGAGCAGAATAGAGGCACAATGTACCAGGGTGGTGCTGAAAAACGGTGTATTGTTGTCTCTCGTTGAACTTGTTTGGAATTTTTACGAAACCTTTTAATGAGGTTGGTGGCTTTTCATAGCTCCTGCTGTCTTGCTCTAGGTCCCACTGGCACTGGCCCAGGGACTCTGGTGTGGGTCCCGCACTCCCGCCCGACTGCCGCTGGCTTCACTGTGCCTACTCACTTCCAGTGCCGGTGACCCAGCCCCGTGGTACAGGTGGGGATGAGCATGCAGCTCTGACACCACGCGTTCCATGGTTGCCTGTCTGGACAGAGCAGCAGTGGGGAACAAAATGATTCTCAGAAAAGGGGTGGGGGAAGCAGCACCCCTCCCACCTCCTCTGCTGCTGGTCCTCCCTACTACAGTCGGCCAAAGCCCAAGCAGGGACCGTCTTGCCTCTCTACCACGTCACCCCAATGGAGAGCAGGCACAGGCAGCCCCATGTGGGCTTCAAGCGGCTGCAGCATGAGGCACCTGCCACAGGGAGGGGGAGGCCACTTTTCCCCTGCGCTGAGCACCAGTTAGTTCTCTGCCACTGCTCAGTCCAGACTGGCAAGCATGGGGTATACATGGTTGGGGCAGGGTGTACCACAGGGCTGGGGTGGGGACGCTGGGAGTGAGCCAGCATGCCAGAGCCAGCAGCAGCCAGGTGGAAGTGTGGGGCCCACACTGGTGTCCCTGGGCCAGCGCCAGTGGGGCCCAGAGCAGGGCAGCAGGAGCGTGGGGTCTCAGCCAGCAGGGGCTCTATGGAGCTGGGTCAGCTCCCCCCTCTCCCTGCTGATGTAGCCCAGCTTAGCTTCACAGACCCCTGCCAGCCTGCGCTCCTACTGTCCTGCTCTGGGCCCTGCCAGCACTGGTCCCAGGACACTGGTACAGGCCCTGCACTTCCACTCGCTTCCATTCCCCTCGCCCCCCCACCCCCCC
>NW_017729033.1:69289644-69291499 GCF_001723915.1 Gavialis gangeticus | reverse complement strand
ATACACACCCACGTATCCCCACAAACCCCCATATGCAATCACTTCTGCATAATATGGCACAAATGCACAGAAATCAGGACAAAAATATATTTTAATTTTTAAAAATATTATTATAAGCAGGTGTTTTGATTTTTAGTATGTAATTTGTGTTTGTTTTTTTTCCCCCTAAGATGGCAAACCCTCTTTCCCAAAGGAGTACTTCAGGGGTAAGGGGAGGGACTTTCAGTGGCAAAGGTCAGAGGTTAAGGGTGGGACTTCTGGCCCCAAGATGACAGGTGCCCTGCCCCCTGGTCGCCAAGTGGCAGGGCTACCCATGTGGCCCTCGCCAGCTTGCCAAAACTTGGTAAGTGGCCCTCCGCCTGAAGTAATTGCCTGCTCCTGGTTTAAGGTCATAGCTGTAGTTGCTTATCAAGGGAAGTGAGTTGCAAAGCAGTGTACTCCTTGCTGTGAGAAACTAGCTTGATCTCTAACCACTTAAATAGGGGTTGTTAACTGAGCACTTTATCTGATCACGACTGTTGTTATTACACCAGGAGAAACAGTGATCTGTCAACTAGCCATTTAGGAGTAGAAAGAACAACGCCAATACTTTACGTTTCACTTTGCCATCCATGTGTAGACAGAGCAGATTGTAGAGCATAACTCATGTTTCTTGCTAGGTTTACCTCCCGGGATAGTACCTTTTTCTTTTTTCTTTCTTTTTTTTTTTATATTCCTGTACCGACATGAAAGAGGCATGGATTACCATGGTGAAATTGTTCATCCAAAAGAAAATATCAAAACCTTCCCAAGTATAAATGGTAGCGGGCTCTGGAAAGTGGAATTGCCCAGAGCATTCGGAGGCAGCTGAGATTCCATGTAACCCTTCCTTTCTGTATTCCTTCTTGTGCTCTTCCACTTGGGAACCTATCAGTACATATCAGCCAGATTTACTCAGCTGAGTTTTGGTGCGTCTGCAATTTTTGTTGTTTGTTTCTCACATCCTTATAAGAATTTTCTCAGTCTTGTGTGAGTTGAGTCTCATGAAGAATCTGTGTTGCACCAGATGAATTTGAATAAAGGAGTCTATAGAGCTGAGTGTTGGTTGGTTTTTGTGGGTTTTTTCTCCAGGTATCAAAAGTCCTAGTCCCTGCTAATGCTGTGAACACTGAACAGGAGGAGCCACAGACTACAGCCCCATAGAGCATTATATGAGAAAACAGAGCAGTTACTCAGTGCTGCCCACTGGAATCTGTCAAAAAAAAAAAAAAGGTCAGAACCACTCAAGCAACTGTATCCACTCCAGCTGGAGTCTGCAGTCATACCAACTGCCATGGCTGCAGTCTCTCTAAACAATTAATCTTTATTCTTTACTTGTTTAAAAAATGCATGACAGCCATTGTATTAAAAATGTATGCCTACAGTTAGGATCCTAAATTCATACTCATGTGCTTTAAACAAATTGTTTTACTGAAAAAGTGACAAGCACTCAGTAACATCAGTTGATTTTCAGTGGAAGCTGCTGGTAGTCTCTAGCTCTTGAAAAACAACTTTTTAAAACATCCTCTTTTAAAACTGTAGCGGTGATGCTCAAGAAAATTCAGTGACTTTTTTAGACTGCACTTAGAATTGTGTTACGAGAGACTCGTGTTCAACATGTTTTTTGTCTCCTGGATTAAATCTGTAAAAATGTCAGTAAATCAATCTGCTTCTGAAGCTGAGGCTACAGTGGGTCAAAGTAGATGTCTTTTTCTCAGGTAAAACCATATGGCAAGAGACCTTTTGAATCTTGTCCTGGTAAAGTGTTCATGTTTTCTCATCCCCTTTAGTGAAGAAACAATAGTAAATTGAAGATTCCCCCTCCCCCCCCCCCCTT
>NW_017729033.1:69281910-69289521 GCF_001723915.1 Gavialis gangeticus | reverse complement strand
CCCCCCCCCCCCCCCCTTCTATCCCAGCCTTTTTAAAAAATAAGATGGGAAGGGATGTTCTGGGCCGTTGTGGCTGACTGCATCAAATAATAACATTCTTAAACTGATTAAATTCCTTAAAATCAGTGAGGTTATTTTACTCTGCTACCTCTGTTTTAAAACTATATTCTCCTGATGCTTGGAAATCTTTTTCTAAATGTATCCCTGCCAGTTCATACCCATTTGTTCTTGTGTCAGCATTGTTCTTGGCTTAACTAGTTTTTTTTGTTTCTTCCTTTACTCTTTTTGTTTTCTGTCCTGTCCTTCCCCAGTCCCCCAAGTCCTCCATGTTCCCCTTACCTAGTGAATATTTAGAGTTATGTTTTTGTTGAGCCAAACAATCAACCCCTTTTAGTTTCCTTCTGTATGGTAGATGCTCAGTTTGTCTGATGACTCTAGTAGCTTTTCTTTGTACCTGTTCTACTTTAATTTTTCTTGAACATGGGTGTTCAGAACTTTACCCAGTATTCCAGATCAGCTATTAATAGGGCACAGTAGCATTAATAATCCCTTGTACTTTTGCACGTATTTTGCTTGATACGGCCAAGGATTACATTTTATTTATTTAATTATTTTTAATTTCATGGCCACATTGAATTGGAGGTTTGTAGCTGTTCTATGATTGAGAGGGGCCTGAGTGCATCATTCAGCCTCACTGTTTCCAACTCATAAGTCTTCCAACTTTTTCAGGAGGTTTTACTGGTAGTGTCTGAGTGCATGATTCTATACTCCATGCTATTCAGTTTCATCTTCCTTCTATTACACCACATCTCAAGGTCCATTTTTCCTCCTTTAATACTATCTGTTTCTCAACTATAAGTGAGTCATCTTTATTTTCTAGTGGTGAAATCCACTGGAAAAGTAAGAAGACTTGGTTATTGTCACAATGGCAGTTGTCCTATGTACACACTTGTACTGTATGAATCATTGTAGTATAAATATCTATAGTCTTCTTAGAGCAAGTTAAATGGAATGAGCAGCATTCTTTGTACCTCTGTGCCTTTGAAATTTCTATAATGTTTTGTTTGTAGTCGCCTCTCCTGCTAATACCTGTTTGTCCCACTCTTGAGCCGAGCCCTGTGGCTGCAGTACCAATGCTTAGCCAGCCAACAGGTCTTACTGGTACTTGTGGTTCTTCCCTCTTGGAATCGAGCCTGGATGGCCTTCTTGAAACCAAAGTATTATTTTTGCTGTTTTCCTGTTGGTTTGAATGGGGAGGAGGAAGGGGTGGTAGTGGAGGGATTGGAAAGTTTACAATAAGAGGGAATCTACATGCACATCTCCCTTATCTATAGACTTTCCAGTCCTTGTTGGTAATCCAGGCAGGCCTGCTTCTACACAAGCCTATGGGGAGCTGTTCAGACTGACAGGCACTTGACAAGTGCAACCTCCTCTTTTGGAAACACAAGTCTCTTAGCCAGCTAGAGCTTCCATGTCCTTGGCAGTTTGTGGGCTTTTTTTCCTTTGTTGAGCCAAACCAGTTGAGGATATGAATCCATAGTTCAGAAGGTCAAGCCATAGTTTGGGAGAACTAATGGTTCTCCCATTGTCCTTCCTAAGTGCTTACTGTTCGGTGACTTTACAAGCAGTAGGGGAATGCAATAGCTCAAGCTTTTTCACAATAGCGCTCTCTTTTTTTTACCCAATAACTAAGACAAACACAATTATTCCTAAAGTATGACTAAGTTGTTTCTGTCGCACCTCTAATCTTCAACTGCCATATATTATTTTTATTCCTTTGTTTTTCTTTCTTTCTTTCTGTCTTTCCCTTATTCCTACTAAGGGGTCACAATCTGTTACTAGTCCAGTTCAGAGAAATGCTGAATGTGATGTTAGGTATGTATAGAGCAATAAGAAACAAAGCAACTGAAGAAATATAGATATTCCTGTGTCCTACAGGCAAAGCCTTGGTAAGTTTTGGAGGCAGGAGAATCCTAGATGAATCATTTTTATTTTGCATTTTCTGTTCATTGAGTTAGTGGGGGATGGGAGAGAGGGGAATGTGGAAGGCTAGGCAATGTGCAATGGTAGCCCCAGATAAACCCTTCCATACTTGAAGCAGACATAGATTCATAGATGATCTATTGAGGTCCCTTCCAACCTTAGCATCAAGTCTGACCCCCTGCCTAGGCAGGAAAGAGTGCTGGGGTCTGATGACCCCAGCCAGATGCTTATCCATCCTTTTCTTAAAGACCCCCAGGGTAGGGGGCAGCACCACCTCCCATGAAAGCCCATTCCAACTTTTGGCCACCCTTACTGTGAAGAAGTTTTTCTTAATATCTAGCAGATCTGTTCTTTGTCAGTTTGTGACCATTGTTCCTTGTTACCCTTGTTAGTGTAATGTCTAGTTTCTCAGTGGTACTCTTTCATATTGCAGAATTTGGTAGTATTGCCATTCTCTTTACGAAAGACCTCAGAGTAGAAGGCAGGGGTTGCTTGAAGATGAGGATGGTATCTATGTGGAAAGAAACTAATGTATGGTCTGTTTGCCAAGCCAGTCTTGGTGCTGTCTTTCACACACATCTAACTATTGAAAAGATAGTGGATTACTGCTTGATTCAACTCTTGTTGGTACCCAGCAGATATGAAATGAGAAGACTCCAGCATATAATTAACAACAAACTGACCTGACTTGTCTCCTGTACAAATTAGTTTATTAAAGAATGAACAGATTTCTACATTTTATGTTAAACTGCAGTGGTATCATTTCCTTCACCCCTGATCATGAGTTAGTATTATAACCAATGACTACAGATCCTTTAAACAGGGCGTCAACCTGACATTGACTGACTACCTGTATCACACAAGCATAAACAATTGTGCTTATATATAGAATAGATTTTGTTTTCAGTTGTATTCAATCTCACAAGCTCTCAGAAACTTTACGGTGTTGCAGGTTAGAAAAGGTGTTGGAGACTGATACTCTTTGCAGTCATGAGTATAAATACCCTTAATGATTGTTTTATAAGGAATTTGTGGTCATGGTTCTTCTCCCTCGCTTATAAAATGTGATCAAAACTGTATGATACTCAACTTTTCTTAATTTACTGTAAGTTCGTGAATCAGTGCTCCTTATTGGTGCATCATTCAGTCCTAAATGTCCTCATATGTGTTAATAATTTGGCAGAAGGTCAGTTGGAAAATGCAGATTTTATCTCGAAGGACTTGGGGTGGGTTGGGGTGAATGATGAAAGGAAGGGCTTCTTACTTTCCCATTAGCAATGTTATTGGCATAGAAATTCAGAGAATATTTCAGCAATTCATTGGTAACCTACTACAGTTGTTTGAGTGCCAAAGTTTTCTAGATCTTTTTGACGACCAAACTGTCAGGCTTGCACAGTCTTGAGTCAACCTGCATGTGGATTTTTAAGTCAAAAGTTCCCATCATTTAGTACCGTTTGGGTCCAACCCTGGAGCTAGTTCCCCAGCCATTGGACTGTGAGATGTATGGTTGAGGCTACAGTTCCCCAGCTTGGTTGTGAGGACATCATGGGAGCCCAAGTCAGATGACTTCTTGAAGTCCAGATAAATAACATCAACATAGTCTCCCTTGTCCAGGCAATGTGTCATCTGGTCATAGAAGGAGATGAGATTGGTCAGGCAAGAACTTCCAGTAAAAAAACCATGGCTGGCATTTACTAGGTTGCCTTCTGTTAGCCTGTTGCAGATGAATCCCTTGATAATTTTCTCCAAGACATTTCCAGGGATGGACATAAGACTGATTAGATCTGTAATTCCTTGGATCTTCTTTCTTCTCTGTCTTGAAGATTGGGACCACGTTGGCTCTTTTCCAGTCTTCAGGTACATCACCTAAGCGCCATGAGCTTTTAAATATCTTGGCCACAAGGCATGGTATGATGTCCACCAGCTCCTCTAAGACTCTTGGGTGTAATCCATCTGGGCTCGTGGATTTGTGGATGTCAAGCCTCTCAAGGTGTTCTATCAGTTGTGGGGCCATCTCCCAAGCCCTGGTTGCTTTGCATATTGTCCGACTGCATGACCCCCTTGGGCGAGTGGAAAACTGACTCAAAGTAATTGTTTAGGAGATTGGCCTGTTCTTGGGTGTCAGATGTCAGCTGCCCCATTTGATCTCACTGGGGGCCAGTGTTGCTTTTGTTCTTCCTCCAACTTCCCACATATCTGAAGAATGGGTTTCTTAGGCTTGTAATCCTAAATTTAGGAAGAATTACAAAGATTCTTGTAGCCTTACTTGTAGTGAAAATATGAGCACATAACCTACCAGCACTTAACTCTATTTTTTAAAATGATTTTTTTTTATCTTCAGAAGGAAAACTTTCATTTACATAGACTTACGCTTAGGAGCGGCCCAACAGCATTGAAATAAATATGTTCTTCCTTACGGTTCAAATGTATTATTCTGATATGATCTAGTTAAACTTAATCTTACAGTTGCCAGGATCTATTTACCAACAAAAACCCCAGAGCACATTGAGTCACCATTCTTTTTTCTCTCCATTTTTAATTTCTCCAGTGTCAAGGAGTAGTTATTTTCAGCTCCAGTCACAGCTGCCAAGATTCTCAACATGACTGCTAAGATGCCTTTTTTCTTTAGTGAGATGAGAAGTCAAATTTTGAATGTTCAGTTCAGTTTACTTTCTAGAAAAACTTCTATTTTTGACAGTAAGTGAAACACTGAGCGGAAGATTTCAAACTCAACTCTGTCCACCACTAAAATGCTGTCCAGAACCCCACATGTAATTATATAGCCTGAAGTTAATCCCATTTATTGTTCATTAGCTCTGTGAGCCTAGAGGCATGATTTTTAGAAGAGCTGGGTTTTGTCATGCTTATTTGTTTTCCTTTTCCCCTTCAGCATATTGGCAGCTGTCTGAGAACTTCAGCATTTTGTCTTAATGCTCTTTTGCATTTGCTAGTCTATTTTTCCCCTTGTGCTTTTGTTAAGGGCTACTTGGTTTCTCAGCATTTGCTCCCTTCTTGTTAAAGAGCCTTGTCAAAATATCTGCTTGCTTATAGGCGTTTTGATAAATGGCTTCTATTTTTTCTCTCCACTTATGTCTGAAAAGGGAACAAGACTTAACTTTAGACCATTCTTACATGGTCATGGCCATTTGTATCGTCTTCCTCAAGTCAAACATACATATATCCCCAGGGGTGGATCCAGGTGGGTGGGGGGTGCACTGATGCAGTTGCACCTCCTCCACACAAAATTTAAAATGAACTACCTGGCAGTGGGAGCAGCATTCTGTTCAGGCAGCTGTGAGAGCCTCAGTTGAATTCATGGCTCATTAAAATTTACTTGATTCCTTCTAAATTCTTTATTCTTTAAGTGTTAATGATTCCCCTCTTCTTTTTAATACTTTTGACGTTCTACTAATCAAGCAACCCTTCCTTCTGTAATTCTGCTGTCTATCTGTTCCTGGTAATGTAGCTCCTATTTTACAGCCCCACAGATTGTTTTTAACTCAATCCAATGATGCTGTATTTGTTTTGGCTTCAACATTACACTGAGTAATGTAGCCCTAGGCTCCTAGTATGTTAGTAACACTTCAAGTTTCTTTTTACCTGAAGAAAAATATGTGTGGTGTTGTATGGGATAATGCACCACACCATCTGCACTTAATGCTAGACCTGCTTGTGTATATTTTCCATGTACTAAAGGTATCATAAAGAGACATGAGTAAGTCTGGCATGCAGTTGATCCAATGACCTTTTGAAGTATAAATGATCAAAGTGGAAGCCAGCAATGACCAGGACTGTGCAGTACTATTTCTGTGAGTGCTAATTCATCTACTATGGTAAACCTGGAAGGACAGTTACCATATTGGCTTAAGTACTGTACAGTGAGTCAGAATTTAGATCTCACCACGTGTAATTAGCTCAGGCATCAAGCTATCAAGTATCTTGAGGAAGGATATATACTGAGCTCTGGCTCTTGAATGGAGTTGAGCCTCTGCTCAAATGATCAAGGAGATACTGAGTGAGTATCCACAGCCTCCAACATGAGTAAAAATGTCCTCTGGATTTCCTTCAACTTGAAAGCAAGACCTGAATCTACATGTTGCGTTTCTAAACAGAATATTTTCACCCTAAATTCTCCTGTGGTGGTCACATTTCATTGTTCCCTTTGTATGGCTGCATGAAGCTACCATTGTTGGCATTGTGGTGGTGGCTTTAAGGGATGTGGTCATCCCAGTTGCTTCTTAATTCTTTTGGTGCACTTGTTGAAAGTTGGAATTCTGCTTTCTTTTGAGTAACTGTCTTCTGGATATTATCATTCCCTTCTAGTTAAAGATTCCCACAATCTTCTAGAGTTTTAAGCATGATTCAGAATTCTTCAGGTTTCAAACAGTATTTTTATAGTGAAGAATATTTTCATCGGTGTTTTTTGCTTCAGAGAAGAATATTTGAGGGAGAAGATGTTCAGTGTGTAAATCATTTTCCCTAAAGATTTGATGGCAGTTGGCTTAAAGGAACATAATTCTGGATCAGTTATGAAACCCTTCCTTCCCCATGAGACTCAAATTCAATTTGCTGTTAATAAAATATGTACTTTAAGTTCTGTAAATTCTTCAGTGCAGGGCCAGGAGCATAAACACTCTAGCCAGATACCTTACTAGTAGTGCTGTTGATTTAGGACACATACCCTGTATGTGTCTGTTTACAGTTAAGGGCATAAAGGTATAAGATCATCCATGTTGACTGCTTCTGCTACCAACTCCAGTACTAGGATACCTAGTACTACTGAGGCCAGTACATTCCTCTGTGATTTGGAGACTGCTCAGATAGACTTCATTATTATGAAGAAGATATAATAGGAAAAACCTATTCTGTATGATGTTGTCACAGTGGTCTTCATTTATATCACAATATTTCCTGTTGGCTATATTGAACCCTCTGGAATATTCAGGGTATAGGATCAGCTTTTTAATGGTCCAAACCTAGATCTCAGTCACCATCTTAGCCAAGAAAGGAGGCATTCCTGCCCCCTTTTGGAGAAGCCTTATGATGCTGCAGGAGGAATTTTGCAAGAGGCACCAGCCTGCATCCTGTCCTCTTTCTAAAATGATATTGCAGATAAGGACTCAAACTACTGTCTCTGGAGGCTTTGGGATTTCATGAAGAGAGGAGTCACGAAGTTGTGGATTTAAGTAGAAATGAATGGGTCTGGAGTAGAAGTTGGGACAAACTCTTGGATGTTTGTAAAGCAGCTGTTCTAAATAAGAGAGATGCTTCTATAAATAAAACTGTCATTAACAAAGTAAAATCTTATGGCAAATGCTAATCTTTCTTTTGCCCATTTCCAACAAGTTTGATAGACATTTATCTGGTTCCAATGCAATGATTCATTTTTTTTTTTAATTTGAAGATCAGCACTGTGCAAGACTGCATAATGAAAAAAAGGGTTGGGACACATCTACACAAGACACTACTGCGAAGTAGCAACAAGCTACTTCTCATCATCTCATTACTACTGTGCAGTAGCACTGGTGGGCATTACCCATGACGCAACACAACTGCTCATTGCTACTGCACAGTAGTGTCTGAAAAAAAAACATGTGGCGATGGTACTGCACAGTGATGCTGGTTACT
>NW_017729033.1:69275459-69276910 GCF_001723915.1 Gavialis gangeticus | reverse complement strand
CAATCTGCTGTGGCAAGAACTATGAACAGATGTTCCCTCCTATCATGTCCACTCAGAAGCATAAGGGTGTGAAGAAGCTTATCTTCTTGAATGCAAGTCCATACAAATGGCCATTTCCAAATGTAAATTATCAGCCTGTATTGGAAAAATACTTCTATTCATAAGAATCCTATTTCAGCATGCCTTAAGAACAGAGGAGCCTACTCCTATGACTACTGTAGTTCCTTGCACAAGTCCCGCTGGCTTAGATGTCAGGAATCCTGAAGAACATGGAAATTGCTAATACTCTCCAACAAACTTGCCCCATTTTTTCCTGAGAAGATGAATTATGTACTAAAAATGCTAAATAACTCCAAGACCAGCCTGCACTTCCTAGAAGTCTATCCACTGGCATTGACAAAGAGGCACTTCAAACCTTGGATCCAGGATGGGTGTTTTTTCTACCCACCTGCACAAATCTCACAAGAGCTGCAACATACCATCAGCACCTGCTGGTTCATTTTATCAAGGACCATTCTCTGCAAAACAGCCATTTTGACAGTTGCCTGGGGACTCCCTGTTCCTCTGCTCCCCCCCTGCAAAATTCTTTACGTGCTTTGGAAACTTCTTCTGTCTGCCCTCTGCTGGGGTCTGGAGACTTGCAGCTTCAGCAGGTCCTGGATGTTGTGTGGTACGTGTGTGTTTTAAACACCAGTTTCATATTCTGTCTACTTTCCCCAGACCTATTCAGGGAACCCTCTTCTACAAGTGCAATCTATCCAGTAGAAGAAATTCTGCAATACCACTAGGAACAGGATTCTGTTCCCCATTTTTTCCTCATTTCTCATGAAGAGAAATGGTAAGAGATCCATTTCTTTCCAATCTAAGAAAGTGTACCGTGTGTGTGGCTTTTGTGTTTTATTACATCCAGATGGTTCTATTGTTCCTTCCCTGTCTCAGTGGTTGGTATGCTTTTCTTTCACCTAAGGTGCATATTTCTATGTGGTAGTCCAGCCAGGCTATGGTACATAGTTAATATCAACTATGAAGGGCTCCCACTAACAATACTATATACTTTGTTTTAGTTTTTCATCTGCTCCAGGAGTCTTCCCCTTACATCTGTAAATCCTTGTTATGGATAATGCTTTCCCTCCTTTACTGTTAAGGATCAATCTTGATGAATGGTTGATTACCTGAATGATTGGCTAGACAAGGGCTGGTTGAAGGAATCACTCGGACTGAGTCGGGCACATTTAATTTGTTTGTTAGTTGACCCAAAAACAAAAGCAGATTATTTTAAATAGTCCCACATACCAAGATTTTAGGTAGCATTCTCAGTGCAGAGTTGCTATGGCTGCTTTTGTTTCCTTAAGAACTACTATATGCAGAATGAGGGACATCTATGCAGTCTTGCCTAATGTTCGTAGAATCATCGAAGTAGGGTCGGAAGGGACCTTGTAGATCTTCAAGTC
>NW_017729033.1:69274056-69274539 GCF_001723915.1 Gavialis gangeticus | reverse complement strand
CCCCCCCCCCCCCAAATACTACATAGAGTTTTACAGGGCTGGCTAGCTTATTTACCAGTCTGTCAAATATTCTGTGGACTTGCACCCATTTAGATGCGTTCAACAAATTTCTTTCGTCCATGGTGGATGAATGCTTCCAGTGCAGCTACCTGTCCATCTGGATATTGCTCTGCTCCCTTCCTGCCTCTTCTGCACCACTCCAGGGGCTGGGGGGGAAACTGCAGCCCCAGGTGGCTCCTGCCCCAGTGCATGGGGCTGACCTGTGTACAGGATGGAGGCAGGCTGCCTGCTGTGGGCTTGGGGCCAGGGGTAGCACCAACCTCTTCCTGGTTGGGGTGAGGTGGGGTGCAGGGCTGGGCCAGCACTGGGCTTGGAGCAGGGTGGGCTCAGCTATGGTGGCAGCACAGGGAGGGGTGGCTTTGTGGGGCTGGGGTGGATTTTGGCATGGCTGTAGCCTACCAAGCTCCCGCCCACCCCCCCCCC
>NW_017729033.1:69263575-69273989 GCF_001723915.1 Gavialis gangeticus | reverse complement strand
CGCCCACCCCCCCCCCAGCACTGCCTCTCTTTGGGGTAGTCCATTCTGCTGTCTTTCCCTCTAGAGCCCACAGCAGGAGGCTCCCAAGGGGAAGGCAGCAAAGTTAAGGGGGGAGGTTTGGGAGGCTATAGCCACTCCAGAATTCACCTTAGCCTCCCACCCCTGTAGCCACCCTGCTTCCAGTGCTGCTTCTGCCACAGCCCAATGCCCGGCCCCAGCCCAGGCACCTGCACCAGGAAGAGGCTGGTGTTGCCCTGATTACAAGTCTGCAGCAGGCAGCTCGCCTCTGCGCTGCACACAAATGCCTCCCCTTGGGGTGTATGCAGCAGTAGGGAGCTGCCCACCCCTCCCCCCCACTCCCCTGGAGGAGCTGTCCACAGCTGTGTCCTGCTCTTGGCCCTGGGGTCCCATTCACTGCCCTTACTGGGCAGTGCCTGCCCCTGCCGCACACCCTTCTTCACCATGGGGCCTCGATCTGCCCACGCCCCTTCCACCCCACAGAGTTACTTGCAGGGCACTGCTCTCCAGGCTGCTGGGCTGCATTCCTGTAAATCGTCTGTCGGATTGCTATAAGCCGATGTGACCGGTTATTAACTGGCCACTGGTATTGGCCAAGAAAATCTTCTATCGGTGCACCCATAGTTGCCTCTTCCCTATTTTCTAAGGAAAAGCATTGTTGGGTGACAGGCAAGAGTTTCAAAATTTCAGGCTCTGGTGGCAGGTTGCATCACAAACATGACGCATCTGAGGGATCTCACCCAAAACTTTGCCTCACTTTTAGAATTTCATTTAAAGCAAACACAAGATTTGCCCAGGATTATATATTTTTTTTTTTTTTTTTTTTTTTTTGGGGGGGAAAAAAAAAGGAAGGGCAGAGGAAAAATTTTTTTTTATTTTTTTTTTTTTTTTTTTTTTTTTTTTTTTTTTATGGGGGGGAAAAAACTAGGAAGGGCAGAGGAAAGAATTTTCTTACATTCTGGGTATAATGTAAGGTATTCAGTAATCCAGCTATCTCTGTCTGATATGGACTTTGTCAAGTCAGCCCTTCAGCTGATGTTTCAGTAGGCTCTGTGTTCATGGATATCTACTTAGGAGTCACCCATAGTGCATGTGTGCAGTCACATGAAGACATAGTTACTTAACTTTATTGTGGCACTTTGAGTCTGTGTTATGCACATACACATTTCACACTCTCCCTATGTCTTTGAAAATCTGAATATCAATTTTTGGTTCAAAAGAATAAGAGAAGGAGCTGTGGTGATCATACCTGTTCACATATTTGCAATCATGTGGGGTGCATGAAGCATGTGCTAATACTACTGGTAACAAAAATCTTTGGCCCAAGTACAGTGGCTATGCACACCCTTAGTTGAAATTGGTATGTGAATATATCTCAAACAACTGTTCTTATAAAGGTAAGAAGGGAGGGAAGTATTGAGTGTCAGGTTTGTTATTTTATGAAGGAGACCGAGTAAGATCAAAACTTGCAGAAGTGTTTGCAGATTGCATTAACTTCATTTGGAGTTGAGCAATGAAAGGGGATTGTCTCCCTTGAGCAGTGCAAAATTGTGCCTTTTTCACTGTATACCTTTCTGGTGCTGTACTCTGTGAATCATGGGTCCTACAGCCAAAGGCATTAATGGCATTGTCCCATTTATGATGTATTGAGTACTCAGGCAAATGATGGTGAGGTGGAGGAGTGTCACTGTAAATGTGGATCTGGTCATGTAATTAAAGCTTAGATGCACAATCTACTTCCTGTTCTTTTGTATGTTTATGGAAGCTCCATCAGTAAAGGACAGTTACAAAGTAGTACTGTATTTACTCAATTCTAAGATGAGGGTTTCTTCGTCATTCATTGGGCAGGGAAAAAAAATCTTGTCTTGAATTGCCTGTCATATCTGGGAGTTGTGAAAAAAGGGCTATTCAGGGAGCCCAGCTGGGCAGGGATGGCATCAGCAGCTTGCAGCAACAGCTCTGCTCCCTGCCCAGATTCCCTCCTCCCTCGCCTCCTTTGCCAGCAAGGAGCCAGGCAGGGAAAGAGGAGTCTGCATGCTGTTGCTGTTTTGGTCTCTGGTGTGCTCCATGTTGCAGAAAGCAGCTTTGTTAGATCCTAGAAAAATGATCTAGATGAGGTTACACAAGCACTTGAATGGCTTTTACAGTATTGGCTAGAGTTCAGCAGATGCTGTTGAAGGTGGTCTAGATTCTGTAACGTCGATTCTGTTATATGCCTGCTTTTCTCCAGCGTACAAAAAATTGTTGCATAATTCCATTTTTGGTTTTGAACAAGCATACACTCAGTCAGCTCTGGTGTTCCTCATAGTGTCTGTAGTCAATGAAAGATTGAAACATTGGGATTCTTCTGAACCAGCATATGGTGTACTATATTGTGTTTGGTCTATGAATAGAATTGAAGTACCGCTTTCACTTTTACACACCTAATCTATCTGGCATTTTGGGCAGACCTTTATTTTTTTTTTTATGTGGGGGCAGGTGGGTAGTAGCTTAGGCATGGTGGTGTCAGAAGAATGTCAGCCTCCCATGTTTAAGTGAGTTGATGATAGGTGGATAGTTGATAGGAGGGAAAGCCTCCCAGCCTGTATTTAGGCAGTATGTCCCTTCCTCCTTTCTTTTCAGGGGCTTCTATTAAGAATTTGCATCAGTGGGAAATTAATTCCCTTTTGGGTTGCAGTAAAAGTTCCAACAGGAGTGTATTATGTCTGTGGGGCTCTTTTCTGATTTACAAGAAGAGAAAAAAGAAGGTGCAGATGAAGGCTGGTTGTGATTCTGGACTTGAACGTTACAAGATGAAGCTTCAGGATGGCAACCAACCCTTCCATGGATTGAGATCCTTCTCCCCAGGCAGCATGGCCTGTTGAGGGGAGGGTGCTGAGGATGTGAGCCCACTGTGGGCTTGGGTCTGCCTTCCCTGATGCCCTCCTCCTGAGGGCTTCTGTGGCATAGCAGGCGGGACCTGTCATGGAATGGCAGGGAGGCTTGGTGCCACTGCCAGGAGCTCCATGCTGCCATGGCAAGGCACCCTTTGCCCACCCAGCAGCAGCGGTGGCATGGAGTTGTCCCCTGCTGCTGCTGGATAGGCAGGGGACACCCTAGCTATGGCGGCATGGCTGGTGTGAGGCTCGTGGCATTAAGAGTCTCCTTATCCAGCTCTGCTGTGGAGGCCCCAAGGGGAGGGTAACAGGGTGGGGAGCCTTGAGCCTACAGTGGGAAGTCCATCCACACCCTGTCCACACGTCTGGGAAGCATGTGCCCTCCACCCCATGCCTTCCTGCCTGGGAATGTGCACAGCAGTGGGGAGCCAGCCGCCCTGCCACTCCCAGATGAGCCAACCAAGGCTCCGCCCTGCTTCCTCAGCTGGGCCCCACTTTTCCACCCCATGCACTGGCCCACCTGGGCAGCACCCCTTGCCTGCCTTCCTCCCTCTTCCTCACTGTGGGAGCCTTAATTTGCTTTCCCCCCATAGACTTACCTGAAGGAAGCTGCGGGAACTCCTCCACTCTGCTTGGCTGCAATGTGCATGTGGGCACACGTGTACACATGCTGCCTCCTGCCTGATCATCCTCCTCCCACTCCCCCCAAGCCCCAGGCAGCACCTTGTGGGTTAAAACTCTGCTAGCTTGCAGAGAGAACCCACTGTTTTTCTACTTTTTGAAAGGAGAACACCTATGATCAACTTTGTGACCCCATTTTTTATCATTGAGACCACAAGGTTGGGAACCACTGTCTTAGGCTATGGGTCCTAGTTCCCCTCACCCCTTGCTTCTCCCCCTCACTCCCTCCTACTTGCCTGCCCTGCTGCCTTCTAACTCCTACCGGGGTACCATGTGGCTTCCCCCTTGCCAGACTGCGCCTACCCGAGCTAAAAGATAAGCACTAAACTAACCAGTTACCACTGCACTAATCAGTTGAACAATTAATTGTTTAACCTTTCACATCCCTAGTTCCAGCTGTTCATTTTAGCAGACAGTTTATAAATGATCGAGTCTTCAGTGAAGGGATGAGATCATTCATAGATCTGTCTGCAACACTGATAAAACAAAAGTTCTAAACTTTTATTGCAGAGGAGTTCAGGATCACCAGTTTCTAGCATAAGCGTACTACAGATGTGAAATGAGCAGTTGAAAAAAATAACTGATAGTGGAAAAAATGGACATTCTGGTGTCCAGGTCTTTACCACCAGGGGCTTACAAACCATGGCAAAGGCAGTGATGTTTCAACCACCTATGTACTGGAGTCAGATACTCCAAGGAATTAATGAAGTGGGGTTATACTATTGGTTCAGCCACCTGTGACTGACACAGAACCTCACACTATGCAACATCTGCTGCAGTGCCCGCTGCTTGAAGCCACACATACAATGAAAGGCTTCACCAAATACAATAAATGAGCGCAAGCATGCATAACAAAATGATTTAAATGTGGTGTACAGACACTAAAAGAAGATGCATAAGCATACCCATTTCCCTCATGTTTAGGTCTCCCACAAACTTCTGTAATTATCTTAATTCCAAAAGCGATCATATAGTTTGGACAGGACTCAGAAAAACTAAGAATGCTACCTTCAGCCTGGACAGGACACTCAGGGCTTTCAAAGTTAATTTGGTTTCTAAGCTAGCTAGTTCTTCAGTAAGATTTGACATCCCAAAAAGGAGGACATATCCTTTCTCTGGGTCTATGCTCCCTGCACCTTACAGCATGCTGTCAGGATCGGAAGAAAAAGGTTAATCTCAAATGTAAAATCTATTAATAGCAGAAAGGACCTACTCTGCCTCAGCTAGTAACTTTTTTTTTTCCATTTAGCAGAGAATATCAGTTGCGCCTTTCATGCACTGGTCCCAGACGCAAGGGATTAACTATTAGAAATATGTGGGCTGGCCATGAGGTCTTTCTTGAAAAGTTTTCTCTCAGCAGCCATCTCCTTTTATAGTTCTGTCACTTGATTTAGATGGGAGTAGGCAGGCTAGAATAGTTCTGATGTTTATTTGTAAGGTGTGTGCGCATGCTTTTTTTCAGAAAACATGATGGGTCATGCTGTTTCTTTTTAAGCCCACACCAGCACTTCAGGTGACAGCCTACATAGTCCTTACTAGAGATTTCTTTAAAAAACAAACAAAAATACTGGATAGTTCTGTGTATTTAATTCTACTACTAGATTGTAGGAGCATCATGGTTTTAATGCTTATTTTTCCAGGGCTCTGTTAGTCATTTAGACTCCTAGTATCTACCTTTATCATTTCAAGTTGGTGCTTGTGTTCCTTCATCAGTGGAACGGATGTAAAAACACACTCAGAAGAGAGCTTGCATGTGGGTTTTTGTCACGTACCTACTTGTTTCTCTCATTACTGCAAGAAGACTTCTTCTATAAGCTTACCTTTTATATAGTATTCTGAATATAGCTTTTGCTTTAGTTTTCGTTCCTGCACCAAGTTGTTCCAACTAAGGCCAGGACAATTTTATAAATGATTGAGTTCTCAGTCTTCAAGGCTAGGACTCGAGATGGAAAAGGGGGGGTTCTACCAATGGTATAGCCCAGGGGCAGGCAAAATATGGCCCACAAGCTGGATCTGGCTTGGTAGGCCATTCTATCCAGCCCATGGGGGTCCCTCCAAAAGACAATTTTTACCAGCCTGTGGCTGCCCCTCTGAAAGCCAGCAGAAGGTAGGCTTTTGGAGGTTGTGTACCACTGGACCCTGGCAGGCTCCGTGCTTCCGCCTCTGTGGGGCTCCCGGTACTCCATCCTCTATGTGGAAGAACTGTGCATGATGGCACATGACTGGACAGCTGGTGAGTGGGGAGGTGAGTCCCTGCCTTCAGAAGGGGAGGTGGGTGTGGAGTTTGTGGGGGGGGGAGGGGAGCGGGCGTGGAGGTGGATGTTGGCTCCCCTGCCAAGGCACACAGCCCCTGCTGCCAAGAGTAGCAGCAAGCCCTTGGGGTGCCCCTGGCCCACTGCAGGTAGAGCTGCTCAGTTGCACGCCCCTCCAACTGAATCCTGGGAGCTGCATGTGGTGGCACGGAGCCAGCCTGGCCTGGCCCATCCCACTGACATGTCTTCAAACCGGACTGGCCTGGCTCAGTGTTAGCACATGGGGCTCTTGGCACTGCAGACAGGAGGTACACACCACTGGGTTGGGCTGGCTCCATGCCTCCACATGCACCTTCCAGCACTTCAGGTGGGAGTTGTGCATGGAGGCACAGAGCCCACCTGGTCTGATGGTGCGTGGCTCCTCTTGGCTCTCAGTCTGTACACTATCAGGCCAGAAGGACTTCCTGTCTGGCCTATGCGACGCTGGTCAGGCCACAGCTGGAGTATTGTGTCCAGTTCTGTGCGCCCCATTTCAAGAGGGATGTGGACAACATGGAGAGGGTCCAGAGGAGGGCGACCCGCATGATCCGGGGACAACAGGGCAGACCCTACAGTGAGAGACTGCGGGACCTGAACCTATTCAGCCTCCACAAGAGAAGGCTGAGGGGGGACCTGGTGACCGTCTATAAACTCACTAGGGGGGACCAGAAGGGTTTGGGGGAGACGCTGTTTCCCCTGGCGCCCGCTGGCATAACAAGGAGTAATGGGCACAAGTTGATGGAGAGGAGGTATAGATTGGACATCCGCAAAAACTACTTCACAGTTAGGGCGGCTAGGAGCTGGAACCAACTTCCAAGGGAAGTGGTGCTGGCCCCTACCCTGGGGGTCTTTAAGAAGAGGCTGGATGCCTACCTGGCTGGACTCATTTGAGTCCCGTTTTTGTTTTGGGGTTTTGTTGTTCTCCCGCCCTGGCGGGGGGTCGGGCTAGAAGATCTACTAGGTCCCTTCCGACCCTAAATCTATGAAACTATGTCTGGAGACATGGGGCTGGCCTGGCCTGGCCTGGCCAGATGGTGTGCAGCTCCTGTCTGCAATGCTGGAAACTCTATGTGCTGGTATGGAGCCAGCCTGGTCTGGTTTCACAGCATGTGCCAGTGGACCAGGCTGGGCCGACTCTTTGCCACCATGTGCAGTTCCCAGGATTCAGCCAAAGTCACAGGGCCAGGAGCACCCCAAGGGCCTGCTGCTGGTTCTGCTGCTGGCAGCAGGGGCTGTGTACCATTGGAGGGGTCCCCCCCCCCCCAACAAACCCTCCCCCCCAACACTATAGAAGAGTAAGACTTTTTTATTTTGAGCTATTATGCAATCACCTCTCTATATTATGCAAACACATGTAAATCAGGACAAAAATATTTTTTTGAAATAAAATTAAAATATGTTATAATAGATGTTTGACCTTTAGCATATGATTTGTTTTTTGTTTTTCCTGGTTCCAAGATGACTTCCTCTATTCCCAAAGGAGTACTTCTGGGGGCTTAGGAGGTGGTGTGTATGTGGGGGGAATGACTTCTGGTGGCAAAGGTCAGGAGTTAGGGGTAGGGTTTCTGATCCCAAGATGGTGATCAGGGGTGGGGCACCTAGCGAAGGCCAGAGCTACCCTTGCAGTCCTTGACAGCAACCCCAACTCATGAAGTAGCCCTACAGCTGAAATAATTGCCCACCCCGGTGTAGCCTCACTTTTTTTGTTTGTTCCCTGGAGCATTTGCTTCCAGTTCATAAGCCACTGGTGGTAAAGACGGCCACTGGAAAAGTGCTCAACCAAGATGGCAGGTACTATTCTAAGCCTGCCTACTCCCACTTATCTTTTCTGACAACTTGGTCTTGGATACTGTCCCAGAGGAATGCATACATGTCCCAGGGTCATGAATGGAGAGGTCTGGGAAACATGATGTCCCTAATGACTTTTTTTTTTTCCTGCTAGGCAGATAGTCTGTTATATTCTGGGCTTTGTTTTTTTTTGTTGTCCAGTAAGTGACAGTAATGCAGTCTGAAAGTGATGAATAAATACAAAGTTCATTGAGTCAGATCCCTGTCTGGAAGGAAGGGGTTTGCTGAGAAATTCCTTATTGCTGTTGCTGGTATCTGGTTATCTGGGATAATAGGCAAATCCATTAAGAGCCTGAGATAATCTGTATTAAGATGAATTTGGTGGGTTTTTTGGTAACCTAAGAAAAAAATAACGAATTAAAGGAAGTCAAAACTGGAGTACATGAATCAAGTCCTAAGAAACATTTCTAAATATCAAATATTTATTTATATAATTTTTGTCCTGTTGACAAACACACAAAGATTGTAAAGATAGATATAAAAATTCTTTACATCACATATTTTACTAAATGCAGTTGCTGTACTTAAAGTTTATTTTACATTTTCTTGTCTAAAGCAATCTCGCAGACTGAAGAAATTAAGGATTTACCCACATGAGAAAATAACCAAAGGTGTGGATTTAAATAAATAATTGCAAATCCTCTTATGGATGCTCTTTTAATACTGAGAATATTTTGTTCAGTTTAGCTTTAAATGTTTCCAGTTGACTTAAATACAATAAAAGCAGCTCCCAAACTGAAATTGGCATCCATGCAGGGGGTTGCACCAGTTAAACTGTTTTTTAAAACAGACTTAATTATGGTAAACCAGTATAACTTTCTAGCATAGACAAGACTTAAGGACTGCCTGTTCCTGCTGCCAAAAATTTATAGGGATTTTGCCACCATCTTCAGTATCTGGCTCTAAATAACCTGTGAGAAAAATGGTACAACTTATTTGAAGGTAAGTTCTGTTGAAACATGCCAAGTTACTGAAAAATAAGACTCTTTTTCTGAAAGAGATTTAGTTGCCCTGTATGTGGTGTAAGGGTAGTAATAAAAATCTCGGACAAACTTAACGTTTCTAAAATGGTGTCCTTTAAATGTTTTTATAAGCACTTAGTATAATTCATTTTTTCTCTTGGCTTGATTAAAAAACATTTTATATTGGTAATAGCTTGACTGCCTTTTGTTTTAAACTTCAATACAATGTAAGGTTTTATGTAGAAACAGCAATTATGCTGGTTCAGATGTTGCCACAACATCTTTTCTTTCCACTCCTCCCCTTACCAGAAGCTTTCTTTGAAATCATGTTAAGTCCTCCGGATGTAGCTTGCTTGTGTATTTATTGTGTGCTACTTAAGATTTTTATCTTAATGCTGGAAAATGCTAATTAGGAAGTTGAACCAATTGTGCTTAAAAACACAGATGATGTTTAATAAGGGAGTGGTATTTCCCATGGTTGAACTGGTTTCCCACTGTTTACCACTAAAAGGAAACCAGTAAATTCTTACTGCATCAGAACACCGATTAAAACTGGGTACAGGTCTGTTTATATGCCTGCAGCTCTTCATATCTTTTTGTTCTTCTAAGAACTAAATGTATAGAAGATGTAGCCTGCCATTGCATGTTAAAGCTTGAATTGTTGAAGCAGCTAGAATTGCTTGATCTGCCTCCAGGGTAAAACTTATAAGTCCCCTATATGTATTGAAGTGTTTGCTGTATTTTGGTAGTACAGCAGGAAAACAAAAAATGAAGCCTGCAGCTTGGGCAAGTTGCAACAAGTACGTAACTTTCCTACAGTGGAAGTTTTGTATGCAAGTCTCAAGTTGAGCTTGGGATGCTTTCAGAGTCTCATTAAGGAGGTACAGTTACAGTTAAAATGGTCAATTTGCCAGTTATTTTAGTGCTATTAATGCCAAAGCCTCCCAGTATGAATCTTTCTGAAAATTTTTTTTAGTAGTGTGCTCTTTCATACAAGTGAAACAAATATGCCTATTTAGTTATATCTGCATATGATATACAAAATGTGAAATGAAATCTTGAATTTTACTCTGAGATTTAATACCTTAAATAGCCTGTCTATAAGAATATTAATGTTTAATTTTCGGTCCCAGGAAAGGAACTCAATAAGCCACTTCGGGATAAATTCACAATTCTGTATATCAGTATGTAGATTTTTATGACTTGTGGCTTTTCAATTTAAAATATATCAAAGCTCTTTGAAAACTGCTGGAAACTCTTGGCCACTTCTGGTGATTAGCTGTCTCTTACTCACCAACTTCTATAATATAACTTCCCCCTCCTTCTTTTTTCTTTCAGCCTTTTATACTTCTTGTCTTTGTACTGTATTTGGAGACCTTTCACCAGTGTTCTGCTACGTACCAGGTGACTCATAGCTGTTTACATCTTTGTGTCTACTCACAACCTTAAAGCACAAATTGAGCTCCTGGGGAAAAATGTCTTGATGAATCCATCCAAAGGATAATAAAGTGATAACTTACATGATTGATCAACAATGGCTTCTAAGTGGTAAGTCCATGTTCAGAATCTTTTTATATTACCTAACTTACCTAGATTATTTAAATGCCTTCTTCTGCTTATGTCCCCATAACCCAGGGGGTGGGCAGTTATTTGGGCTGGAGTGCCACATAATAAGTTTGGGGGGGGGGGGGGGGGCCCCAATTCAGGGGCAGCAACCGCCCGGGGTTGGGGGGGAAGG
>NW_017729033.1:69255415-69263455 GCF_001723915.1 Gavialis gangeticus | reverse complement strand
TCCTCACCCCCCCCCCATCCCACAGCTCCCAGGAGCCGTCACGATGGGACACCATGGAGGTCCATGGCCAGGCTCCATTCCCTGCTGGCAGAGGCTGGCTGCCAGAGCTGCACTCAGGCCTTGGCAGCTACTGGGCCAAAGCAACCCTGCCTGCCCTCCTGGTACCATGTGGTAGCTGGAGCTGTCAGGGCCTGAGTGTGGCTTGGCCAGGGCCTGCTACATGATGCTGGGCAGGCAGGGCTACTTCTGCCAGTGTCCCCCATGGTGCCTGGGTGATGCAGTCCACCCCCTGGATGCTACCCACCAGTGGAGGCTGGGGCTCAGCATGGCCTGGCCAGGGCTTTCGGGGCTGGATTGTATCTCCCAGGTGCTGTGGAGGATGCTGGGCAGAAGCAGCTTTGTCTCCCAGGCTGCCTGGCACTGTATGGCAGGCCATGGGTGGGCCATGCTCAGGCTCCTGTCTCTGCCCTTTTATACACTTTTAAAAATAGTTTTAGACATGCTTTCTGAACATACTGAGTGAAGAGAAACATTTAACAGAAAGCAAAATAGATTGTAAATATTAAGCAGTGAAGAAATATGTGTCTTCAAATATTTTTTTTTTCTTAAGCAGTAACTGTAAATCTAAGTGAATGTACCTACTTTTCAAATGGGAAAGGTGATGACCAGGGATCCTGGTCTTCTCTGTTAAAAATCCAATATTTTCTGATTTTAAAAAGTTCCAAAATTCTTTGATTTTTTTTTTTTTAAATGCATTTTTCCATGATTAAAATGAAATACCACTTTAGATATCAGTTCAACACAATGTTTTATTGATATATTTACAATTTTAAAGCAATTTGGAAACCTACCAGTGCCTAAAGCATTATAATAAAATAAATTTTAAATACCTTTTATATATTGGCATTTGATTTTGGTTTTTATCGTGGAAAATCAGCTCTTCCTGCCCCCTTCGCTTACCAGGATGTGGGTTCAACTGCAGCTGTCCGCCCCTGCTGCATTGTAGCACTAAGCAGCTCTGATATGCCAGTGCCCTTTACTCCCAAGACACAGCCTCCTGATCGCCACCCCCCCCACCCCACCCCTGTTCCTCAGTGTGTGGAGCAGGTGGGGTATGTGGGGTTTCCTGAAGCGTGATCCTTGCCCCAGTGGTGCAAGGCTGGTCTGGACTCACCAGAGCTTGGCCCCTGATGGTCTGGACCAGTCCTGCACCACTGGGGCTGTGTGCCAAGTTCTGCCATGCCTGGCCACCCTGTGTTGTCAGGGGGGCCAGTTTGGATTGCCAGAGCTCGGTCCCCAGCCCCAGTGATGCAAGGATAATCCCCAAGCCCTGGTCCTCTACCTTTTCCCCCTCCCCCACTTTTTGTTCAGGGAAGAAAGGAAGCAGCAGAGTTCCTGTGACTGTGCCTTGTGGGGAGGAGAGTGGAGTAGCTGCAAGCTTCCTGCAGCCAATGCCTCCTGTGGGAAGATCTGGCTCCAGGAGCTCAGGGTGCCCCCACCACCTAAACCCACACCTGCCAGCTCCCCATTGGGAGATCCCTCCCTGGGCCAGCCTGTATGGGGACTGCTGGCAGCTGGTGCTTGCCTTCTGTCCATGTAGGGACAGGCAGTGGGAGCTCCCTGTAGTGGCTGCCCTTACCCTGACAAATTAATGGAGGGGCATGGGCAAGAGTGCCGGAGCCTTAGTCCTGTTCCAAGCTGCCCTCACAGCCCCACTGCTGGGAAGGACATGGCAATGCTCCCATGGCCAGAGTCCAAGGGGAAACACCTGGATCCTACAGCATTGCATGCTGGCAGTGCCCAGCACACCCAGCTTGGGGGCAGGATGGCTGAGACCCCTGTTCTGGGTCACTTGGTGCCAGCTCAGTGGCTGCTCTGGGGCCCTGGTGTGGAAGCAGGGACTGCAGGACACACTACCCCCAGCCTCTGCTCTCTCCCAGCAGGTGAGCACATAGGGCTGCTGTCAGCAGGTAGCACTGGGATGAGCAGTGGGGCCTGACCCCTCCACCGAATCCCATAAACTTACCTGGATGGAGCTGCTCCTGCCACTCTGCCTGGCTATATTGCTGGCCACGTGCACATGTACACACACACACAGACATTGGCGCCCCTGCTTCCAAATGTCCACCTCCCACTCCCCCCACCCCAAGCGGCTCCTTGCAGGCTGGAACTCTGCCATCTTACAAGGGAAAACTCGCAGTTTCCCACTTCAGAGGAGAAATCTCGGTTTTTCTCTTTTGAAGGAGAAAACCTGTATTTTTTCGCGTGAAACAGAAAACCGGGATCCCTGCTGATAATACAGGTTGTCTCACTGGAAAATACTGTTTAAATTGGCAACAGCAAACTTTATTATCTAAAGAAGCTGCTGTTTGTATGGCCCACTATATACAGACTAGCTTTTTTATGGTTATAAATTGAGATATTACAAGAGTGGTCAGGGTTGGGGAATTTTTATACAGTTTATTCTGTAATCCCGTGGCTCCAAGGCTCAAATTTTGTGAACCAGAAGGGGTTTTAACAGAGTCATTCATGTTTATGCTTGCTTTTATGAAATCTTACTTTCTGTGGCCAAGAATTAAGATTAATTGCTGATTAAGCAGTTGTTCCTGATGGTTTGTATCATAGTTCCTGACATCTACTGACAGGTTATTTAGCAGAATTTTTCAAAAAATATGTGCTTGGAAAGCTTTGAGACGACACGGTTTCCTTTCTCCTATTCCCTTTGAAAGAAGTGATAAAGGGTAACTCCATTTTCTGACAAACATGCTGGACATACAGGATTGCAAATGGGGAGAAGCAGACGTACATCTTTTGCATGCCCAAATTTATGCTTTCCTCAGAGAGCCTAAGCAGTCTCAGTAGTCCTGGTTTCAGATGATTGTAGTGATTAATGTTGCTTGCACCTGAATTATTAATCATTAGGTTTTAGGGGGCAGTCCTTACAAGTGTACATTTATTTCTCTCTTTTTTTTTTCTAGAGCAAGTATTTCATTTTAGTAACTTGTTACTTTTTCCACATGTAAGGTGAGCTCTCTTCTGAGCTGCTGTTCATCTTCAGCAGCTTCTTGTAAATGTTTCTTAGCCTTCTTCACTAATCAGGATACTGTGTATTTTTTTTGCATACAGTAGCCCTGTACAGCAGTAATCTAGCAATCTATACATTTTGCGGTGGTATTTATAGTACCCCACAATTACTGAACTACTTATTACTGAACTACTTAGGAATGTAAATTTTGTGGGCACTGGGGGGAGGGGAGGTTTGAAACTATGTTGTGGTTTTATCCTGCAAGCCAGTTTAGAATACCTGAAAAGATTATCTTTCACAGTTTTCCAAGAATGAAGTTTATCACTGAAAATGAATAATGTTGGCATTAAAAGCATGTAGAGTTGGTACCAAGCTGTGTTTAGAATATAGTTGAGGAGTTTCAGGGCAAAGCGTTATCCGGAAAGAACGTGAACTCTGACCTATTGAAGGACTGGAGGGTTGACATCGTGTCTAAGAGCACTGATCACCACACTGTGCCTTGGAACAAGAAATAAATTCCTGTAACTAGTAAAAACACAAAATTACAGGAAACTTTTATATAAAAGCACAGGAAAATATTTTTGTTTTCTGTAATCTGATGGCACTTATTTACAACATATACCTCGAATCTGGAAAGCAGTTAGCTTAAAAATAGCCTTGGGCAGTTTCATGTTTTATTTTTCAAATGATTTTCCAATCGTAAGTAAGTAAAGAGAGATGCGCGTTTCTCTGTCAACTCTATAAACTCATCTGAGCGTTGAAAGTTACAGTGGGGAGAGTCTTCCCTTCCTTCTTGGCCCCCTTGGCCTCTACACATCATCACCAGTTCTGCAGGTGAAATAAGACACTCTACACCTATGATTTTTCACAAGTGTAACTGATTGTAGTGTGGTTAACAGGTGTGGTACAAAAAAATAAATACAATCTAGATTACTTTTTTAGACCTGGTTTTGAAGAAGTAGCAAGAAGAAACAAAATATAGTCCCTTAAGTAAGATGATGATAGATTTTTTTTTTTTCCTTGAGGAAAAGCATCTTTTTCTAGTTAGTCATGTGCCGTATTAGAGCCACTCCCTTATGAAAACGTTTAGCAAATGGAGTTGTGAATAGACTGAGAGGAAAAAAATAATGGAAAACTTTAAGTGGTACAGGGATCTTGTGGGTTTGTTTATTTTTTTTTAAAAATGATTATCGCTATGTTAGGTACAATTCATCTTGCCACCAACTTCACCCTATTATAGTTACTTATTTTCCTATTTACCAAACCTTTAACTGTCACTGTTTCCAGTCTACAAAGATCTTGGATTTTTCTACATTATAGAAATGCTGCCTCTATAGCTATATCAGTCAGCTATGGCTGCAGAGCCCTCTTGTGGAGATGTGGAAGACAGAGATATCTCTCTATCTATATCTAGCTGTAGCTCTAGCTGTAGCTTTTGTATATTAAAAAATAAAAATATCTTTTTTTTCAGTTGATGTAGTTACACCATCTCCCTGAATAACATTAGTGAAGCCAGCAGAAACCCTCCTCTGTCAGCAGAACTGTGCTTAGACCCTTGGTCTTGCCAATATAGCTTAATATTGAGTTGTTGCCAGCATAGCTCTGTTGGCTATCATAGTGGTGCTCAACCTTTTTCACTGATGGGCAGTGCCTGGTCTGTTTGTGGCCCAGATCCAGCATCTGGAGTGTGCATGGCAGGGCCCCATCCAGCTGCATGGAGGTAGACGGGGCAGCTTAGCTGTAGCCCAGCTATGAGGAGGGAAAGGGGGCTGGCCTAGCCTCAGCCTGACCTCACTGGGGAAGGGGGTATGGCCCAGCCCCAGTTCAGCTATGTGAAGAATAAGGGGCATGGTGATGCCCCAGAACGGCTGTGCAGGAGAGGGGGCATGGGCCAGCTCTGAGCTGCTGCACAGGGTTTGGGAAGCTGGCAGCAGGGGAGGGGTGGTGCTATTAATGGCCACTGCTCTCCCACCACCAAACTTCCTGACCTGTCAGGAGCCCCATGGGCCAGATGCCATGGATTCACAGGCTTCACTTGGCCCATGGGCCTGAGGTTGAGCAACCTGTGAAATTTTCTAGTGCACAATAGATCCTAGTGTCTGCTAAAAAGCTATGTAGAGCATTATTGTCCATTACAAAAAACTCCCAAAATCTATGACATTTGCAAGTAGGCGTTCTTCAAAAAACATGGAACTCTTTGGTACACATCTGGAAGAAACAGGGTGTAAGTGTTAATAGGGAGACATAGGAAACAAAGTGCTTATGTTTTGGAGTGGAAAGCAGTGTGTGCTCTGGGGGTGCATTCACCTGTAGCCTTTTTTTTTACTGAGAAAAGTGGAACCCTTTCAAAATTATCCTTAGGAATGAAAACACTTGTCATGTGGATCCGCAGCATAATCCTGTTTCGAAGAGTAAAAAATTGGTAATTCCTATAAGTTCAGGATGTTGCAGAAATAATTTCTTTTACTTTTTTCTTCTGTCTTAATTGGAGAACAGCCAAGACATCTCTATCATGAATAATGATTTCTGAACTGGGTGAGACAGTTGACGTCATATGGATGAATTGTATTATAACTAATGTAAGAAAAAGAAAACAATGTAGAAAGGTAGACCTGTATTTAGTCACAAACTATGTCTTCTCTAAGATAACTCTGGAATTTTTTCCAGTCTTGGCAGAAGCAGCCAACTTGCAAAGGCCCTTTAAAAATACTTACTGAGTAAACAGGGCAATTTGCAAGCAGTTCACTAAGAGCTAGAGGAGGAAGGGGAAAGGGAAGGGGAAGAGGAGCCATGCACCAGATCCTGCTCCAGGAAGGTAACTGGGCCAGGGCTGTCTGTGTTTGGCTTGCTGAGTGTTTGTTTGGTGGCCTGGTGTGTTTGGGCATATGCTCTGAGCAGCTGGGGGAGCTGCTACCTGAATAATTGCTGCCTGTATTTGACAAAAGCCTTAAAAGGGGTAGAGCCAGTCCAGGCTCAGCAGGGTATAAAAGGAGACTTCCTGAGTGATCAGGGACATCAAACAGGGTAGCTTGCTAAACAGTTTGCAGGTCAGTTTGCCAGCCCCCTGCTTTAAAGGGGAGCGTTAAGGTAAGTTCTTTCTTTAATTAAGAGTAACTGACTTAAATATATTTAGCATAAGTAGCTAATACTCAGAAGGTAGACCAATACTTAAGCCCCTTATTTAACTTGAGTCCAGAGTGAGGGAGGCGTTGCTAGGGAGTTTACCTGGAAACTTTCTCTCTCCTTCCCTTGCTGGAAGCTTGGTGAGAGGAAGCAGGGGAAAGGGAACCTTTTGGGACCAAGGAGCAGTGAACAGGCCAGCTTACAAGGGAGTTCTAGGCAGGGTCCGCTTGGAGAGAAGGGCAGGAAGAGAGGCGGCGGATTAAGAGACTCAGGAAAATGACTAGAGGACATTGCAGTGCCAGAGCCACTGCCACTGCCAGCTTGCACCTGTGAACTGTCTGTCCAGGCAGGGCCTCTCACCATCCAGGCTTCCACCCAGGTCCCAGTTTGGTTCTGTGGAGCCTGCAACTTGCAGGTTCATTCCAGTGACAGCCAGGTGGGGGAGTTCCAGCAATGTCAGTGGAGCCTCTTAGTGGTGTCCCTCCTGAAGCAAGCAAGAGAACTACAGGAGGAGATGGCAAGGTTCTGAAGCATCTTTTGCCATGAGGACTTAATAGGTTCAGTGCTGAAGGAGACCTCTAGGACTGCAGAGGAAGGACCACCAGAGATGGTGCTAGAGAAGGAAGAGGCAGTGCAGAAGTCTTCATCTCCACCTGCAGTGGCTTGCCTGAAAAACAGATATGGAGCCCTAGCAACAGAGAAAGAGGAGCATATTACATTGGTGGAAGAGGCCAGGCCAGGCATCCCCAAGGTTGGGAGGATTCTGCGACCAACAGAAAGTAATGAATGTAGTTTGAGACTTCTGTCTTCAGGGAATAGAAGTATCTATCTGCCAGCCTGACCTGTTGTCTTGGGAGGTTTGCTGTTTGCCAGAGGTCTGCTGTTTGCGCAGAGCCTGAATCTGAGGTGTCACAGAGGAATTACCAAAACTCATCCAGCCCTCTGACTACTACCTCTGGACTTCAGAAAAGCAAACTTTAACTCGGGGAACTGATGGGCAGGTTCCTTTAGAAGCCAATCTGAGGAGGAAGGAGGGCAGGAGACCTGGGTGTACTTGAAATAAACCTTTTTTTCTGAGAGCACAGGAGCAAACCATCCCTTTGCGGTCGAAGATTAGCAAGTATGGTAGAAGAGCAGCTTGTCTGAGAAGGGAAGTCTTCAATGAGCTAAAACACAAAAAGGAAGCTTACAAGAAGTGGAAGCTTGAACAAGTGACTAAGGAGGAGTATAAGAGTATAGCTTGGGCATGCAGGGATGAAATCAGGAAGGCCAAAGCACATTTGGAGTTGTAGTTAGCAAGGGACATGACATGGAGGGTTTCTACAAGTGTCAGCAACCAGAGGAAAATCAGGGAAAGTGTAGGTTCCTTATTGAATGGGGGAGGCAGTCTGGTGAGAGAAGATGCAGAAAAGGTGGAAGTACTCAATGCCTTTTTTTTTTTTTACCTCAATCTTCATAGATAAGGTCAACTCCCAGCATACTGTACCTGCCAGTACAGTTTGGGTAGGAGAGGTCAGCAGCCGGCAGTGATGAAAGAACAAGTTGAGAACTATGTAAAAAAACTGAACTTGTACAAGTGCATGGAACTGGATGTGCAATGCACCTGAGGGTGCTGAGGGAGTTGGCTGATGTGATTGCTGAGCCACTGGCTGGCAAGATCCAAGATAATGCCCTTTGAAAACTTGTGGCAATTGGGAGACATCCCAGATGATTTGGAAAAGGGCAAATCTAGTGCCCATATTTAAGAAAGGGAAGAATGAGGATCCAGGGAACTACTGACTAGTAAGCCTCACCTCATTCCCTGAAAAAAAAACCAAAACATGGAGTAGAATCATAGAATCAATGAGTCAGAAGGGACCTAGACAGATCATGTAGTCTGACCCCCTGCCATG
>NW_017729033.1:69250922-69254121 GCF_001723915.1 Gavialis gangeticus | reverse complement strand
CCCTGACTACTGCCCTGAGCACATCAAAGTTGGCTTTCCTAAAGTCAAGCGTTTGCACTGTGCTAGTTACCCTCCCCACCTTTCTCTGAATAGCAAACTGGATCATTTCATGATCACTGTCCCCTAGCCTCCCTTGTACTAGCACCTCCCCCACCAGGTCGTCCCCAGAGGCTAACACCAGATCCAGTATGACGTTTTCCCTAGTGGGGACGAGTACCTCCTGCATGAGGTGTAGGTCCTGTACGCATGTCAGGAACCTTCGTGAGTGGCTAGACCTGGCTGACTGCTCCTCCCAATTGATGTAGTTCATATCACCCATGACCACAACATCCTTTGCACGCACGGCCTCCCCAAGCTCCATGGAAAATTCCAGATCCAGCTCTTCCTCCTGATGTGGCGTGTAGGAGGGATCTGGTGGCCCTACCACCAGATCCCTCTCCCCCCGCCCTCCTTGAAGTTTGACCCACAGGGTCTCAGTTAAGCCTTCCTCTGGTCCCATTTGGAAGGTAGAACTCGTGTACTGTTCCCTAACATAGAGTGCTACCCCCCCACCTTTTTTCCCCTTCCTATCTCTTCTAAACAACCTATAGCCCTCTATGTCTACTGCCCAGTCAAAAGTAGGTCCCCAAGAAGTCCATTTCTAAGCACTTGGAAGAGAAGGTGATTAGGAACAGTCAGCAAGGATTCACCAAGGGCAAGTCACGCCTGACCAACCCAATTGCCCTCTATGATGAGATGACTGGCTCTGTGCATGTGGGGAGAGAAGTAGAGCTGATATACCTTGACTTTTAGCAAGGCTTTTCTTACTGTCTCTCTCAACATTCTCATAAGCAAGTTAAGAAAGTCTGGGTTGGATGAATGGACTGTAAGGTGGATAGAAAACTGGTTGAGTCATTGGGCTCAAACAGTAGCTCAATATATAGTTGTCAGTCAGTATCGAGTGCCCTGGGGTTCAGTCCTGGCCTAGTTTTGTTTAATATCTTCATCAACAACCTGGAAGATGGGTTGGGGTACACCCTCAGCAAGTCTGTGGATGACACCAAGCTGTGGGGAGTAGTGGATATGCTGGGAGGGTATGGCTGGGATTCAGCGAGACCTAGACAAATTGGAGGATTGGACCAAAAGAGAAATATCATGAGGTTCAATGAGGACAAGTGCAAAGTCCTGCCCTTAGGATGGAACAGTCTCATGCTCCAGTACATGCTGGAGACCATCTGCCTAAACAGCAGCTCTGCAGAAAAGGAGCTGGGAGTTACAGTGGACAATCGGCTGAAGATGAGCCAACAGTGCACCCTTGTTTCAGAGAAGGCTAACAGCATGCTGGGCTGCGCTAGTAGGGATGTTGCCAGCAGATTGAGGGGCAGTGATTATTCCCCTCTATTTGGCACTGGTGAGGCCACATCTGGAATATTGTGTCAAATTTTGGGCCCCCCACTATAGAAAGGATGTGGACTAGGGGCAGGCAATTATTTTGGGCGGAGGGCCGCTTACCCAGTTTTGGCAAGCTCTTGAGGGCTGTGTGGATAGCCCCGCCCCTTGATAGATGCACAGGGAAAAGCAGCCCCTCGCCCACTTTGTGCCTGGCGCCCCATGCTGCAGCTGCTCTCATCCCGTGCGGGGCTGTCCTGAGCAGGCACAGACAGCCCCAGGTGGGCTGCGAGTGGATGCAGCGTGGGGCACCAGGCACAGAGTGGGCGAGGGCCCGCTTCTCCCCGTGCTCAGCACCAGCTTGTAACCTGGTCCCATGCCAGCTCTGGGCTTGCCCATTGGGGCTGCATTGCAACGGCAGTGGCTGCAGCCCCCCCTGCTTGCTGCATTGTGCAGTGTTTGCTGCTGCCCACCTGGAGCTCACATGTTGGGCAGCCCAGAGGCAGCCAGCAGTGGCAGCCTCACTGCAGCCTACCATGGCGCGAGCTCCAGGCAGGCAGCAACAGCAAATGCTGCCCAGTGTGGCAAGTGGGGCGGGGGGCTGCAGTTGCTGCCGCCACGGCACAGCCTCGACAGGCAAGCCTGGAGCCGTCACAGGGCTGGGTTATAAGCTGGTGCTGAGTGCAGGGGGAAAAGTGGCCCCTCACCTGCCCCGTGGTGCCCTGCGCTGCAGCTGCTTGCAGCCCTCCTGGGGCTGCTGGTGCCTGCTCAGGACAACCCTGTGCGGGCTGTGAGCAGCTGCAGCAGGGAGTGCTAGCCATGGGGCGGGTGAGGAGGTGCTTTTCGCTGTGCTCTGCACCAGCTCCTTCCCTGGCCCCCCCCCCCCTTACCTGAGGTTGTGGCACAGTGCAGCCACATGGTCCCAGGCTAGAAGCCCCTGCTGGGGCTTCCCACAGGGCCAGGTGGGCCCTGCTGTTGCAGGAGCCCATTGCAGATTCCCCTGGGTCCTACTATCCCTGGTTCCTGTCGTTTTTTGACAGGAGCCAAGGACAGAAATTTTAATTTTCAAAAAAATTTTTAGGGGCCCAAGTGGGCCCAATAGAATGGCCTTGTGGGCCATATTTTGCCCACCCCTGATGTGGACAAATTTGGAGAGTGTCCAGTGGAGGGCAACAAAAATGGTTAGGGGTCTCAGGCATATGACTTATGAGGAGAGGTTGAGGGAACGGGACTTGTTTGGAGAAGAGAAGGCTGAGTGGGGATTTAATAGAAGCTTTCATGTGTTACCCTTCTGAAGGGTGGTTCCAAAGATGATGAAGCTCAGTGGTGTAGCAGATGACAGAACAAGGAGCAGTGGTCTAAAGCTGCCACCAGAAGGTTTAGCTTAGATATTAGGAAAAAAACTTTCTCACTGGGAGGATAGTGAAGCGGTGCTTGTGAAAGGTCCATCCTTGGAAATTTTTAAGACCCAGGTAGACAAAGCCTTGGCTAGGATGATCTAGTTGAGGATGGTCCTGCTTTGAGCAGGAGGTTGGACTAGATGACCTCTTGAGGTCCCTTTTTATTTTAAGCAAGAATTTCATTAATAGCACCTTTATTTTGGAAAACCAAGATGATCATAGTATGTAGTCACTGAGATGATGCTTTTTGTTCTCAGTGTGGTCAGGTACAGACATTATACTTACCAGTATAAGTGATTGGAACAGAAGTTCAGAACAGAAGTTTGGCACACAGAACCGCCCTATATCCATAGCAGAACAGAAGTTTGGTATGTATAGACTTGTTTAAAAATAGCAGAATCTGGTCTAAGATTTGTAGCCGCCCCCCCCCC
>NW_017729033.1:69243530-69250783 GCF_001723915.1 Gavialis gangeticus | reverse complement strand
CCCCCCCCCCCCCCCCCGTGCCAAAAAGCAAATGTGTCTTCTGTTCGCTACTGATCTAAACTGCTGCTAACAGAAAACCTTGAAGCTTGGATCAATTCTGCCTTGGGCCTTTTGAATGTCCTGTACCTAGCCCATGAGAATAATGTCCATTCACTTTCATAAAGATATACTTTAAGTTAAGAAAGCGGTCCCCTCTTCCTGCAGCCAGTAGGTAACATGGATTGAGTCTCACTAATTTCCAGAGACATGATGTTTTTGCATAAAATTGAATGTTTGATTAAGCTTGTTTAATGTAAAGGAGAAAGAAATTAAACGTTTTAGAAGATGGGCAATGACTTTTAGCTAGCATCTGGTGAATCTGTCAAAAATGCGTTTTCTCATATGTGTCTTCTGTCTTTGGATAACTAACTACAGTGTTGGTATGACTATGCTCCAGTTTGCAGCGTAGCACAGGGTTGCATAAAATAGTTTCCAATCACTTACCTTCACTACCAGAAGTGTCAGCAGTGCCAATCCCACGATTCAAGTATGATCTCTACCATGGCTCATTGATAGTCTTGAGGTGACTTAAGAGTCCAATCCTCTGTCACAAATCTGTCCACAGAAGTTGTGGCTTTTTTCCACTAGGGAGGTGGGGGTGGGGAGTAGGCTGCAGGCTAGGATTCCTCTTCTTTTTTTCTTCCTTCTGCTCTGTTTCCGCTGCTTCAAAGGCAGTGGAAATAGAACTTGGTTAAGTTTGCAGCACCATTTGGAGTCAGTTAGCAGCCAGCTCTTCCCAGCTCTTGATGATGGCATCTGTTTTCTTGAGGTATGCACTGAGAAGCACCCCTAACTATGCAGCATAGAGCTCCATGCAAGTTAATTGATGAATACATAAATTAGCCTGCCTGTAGTTCCATATTGCCATGGCTTGGTTGGTTTTACATGCCTCTACCTTTATTAAGGCATTATCTATGTTGGAGAGAAATCAATAAATTATAATGTTTCTTCATCTGTTAGAAATTCAGTTTGTGCTTGTACAAACAAGTAAAATGATAAGGAAGCCAAGGTAGCTTTCTTGTTTGTTTATCCCATGCAGCATAGAAGTTTGTTGACTTCTCTGTGCTAGGGTAGATACAGTTTACTGTCACAACTAATGTGGTTATTTTTTTTGACAGCTGTCCGAGTTTTCTGGCTGACCATATTTTTTCTTTTCACCTCCCAGCCATGTCACCATTGTAAATCCTGCTTCAAATGTCTTCTCGTTGACACTTCCTGGGGATTACATATTTCTGCCCATGCTACTCCTGGAAATATCTTCCCCCCCCTCAATAATATCCCCATTTGTTAGCTATACTGCTTATGAGGAGCAGTATTTACTACTTCTGCCACAGGAGAACCTTAGCTGTTAAAGCACAAGTCTTGTTGTAGGCAACTATTTGGACCTGCAGGCCACATAAGGAGCTTTGAGCTGTCACAGTCTGGGTCACCACCCCTTGACCCCTTCTCCCCCTCTCCCTCTGCCTTCTTCCACTGCAGCATCTCACCAAAACTCCCTAAGCAGCCTCTTCCTGTCCACCTGGCTGCTAGCCCTGCCTGGGCAGGTTTTGGCCGGTCTCCATGGAGACCCTGGGATCACAGGATAGGGCAGGGCTCAGGACAGAATCACAGTTCACTCCCTGCATACCCCTTCCTGTGGAACCTGCACCTATTGCAGGGGGTGCAGGAAGCAGATTGCAGCTCTGTCCTAGCTCCATGCTGCCACCGCCCCATGATCCTGGCCTCACTCATCTGTCCCACTCCTGAACATGGTTCCCCACCTGCCTGTGTTCCCATCCATTTAATTGCTTGCCCCACTTGCGTGGGTCCTGCCACCAGCAGTGGGTGCAGGGCAGATGGGTTGGGGTGCTTGGGCAGTAGGGCTGGGTTCAGCAGTGATGGCAGCTGGAAGGAGTTGCTGCCGGGGAAACAAGCCCAGCTGGGGCCGGGGCTGCACCAGGCTCTTCCTGGGGGAGAGGGGTGCTGGGTCAGGCTGCACTTGGGGCAGGCAGTGGTGGTGCTGGAAAGAGGCTACAGGGGGGTGGTCTGCAGCCACCCCAAAATATGCTGTAGCCCCCCCCAACACTCCCTCCCAGTGCCACTGCTGCCTGCCCCCAGCCCAGCCCCCTGCCAGGAAGAGCCCGGCACTGCCACTGGCCCCAGCCTGCAGTGGCAGCCTACCTTCAGCCTCACCCAGCACACAGATCTGGGGGCAAATGCCCCCTATGCCCTCCTGGGGTATGTATAGTGGTGGGAGCCACCCCTCCCCCCCACCCAGTGGCCCTTGAATGAGCCTCTTGCAATTCCATCCTATGTTCCACCCCACTCTGGCTGTGCAGCGCCTGCCCTGGCCCCGGCCCCAGCCCCACTTCCTCCCTCACTGTTGGGTCCTTGATCTGTATGCCCCCCCCCCCATTCAACTTGGGGCAAATTAAGCCTCATCTTAGAATCAAGAATCGGACCACTCCAGCTGGGAGCTATTGGGAACTGCTGTGCAGGAGCTGGGATCAGCATCAGTGGTATGTGGATTTCCATTTCCAGGATCTGTTCCCTGCCTGGTTCCCCTCCTCTCCTCCCTTACTGGTAGAGAGCAGAGGCTGGAAGCAGGAACCTGCATGCTGCTGCTGTGGTCCCCAGCTGAACCAGACTTTGCACAGCAGCTCCCCATAGGTTTGTAACATAGAGCTTGGCTGTAGATAATTGATCTAGTGGTATGCTAGATGGTGGTGGTGGTGAAAGCTGGTGGTGTGACGGTAGCTATGGTAGTCAGTTGACAGAACAATGTAACCTCCTTGGACATTCCATTGCTGACCTCAGGATTGCTGTTCTTGTGCAGCAAACAATTTAAAAGCAGTTTGAATACAAAACTGTGGTATAAGAAATCACCTGCAGACTAGACTGTGTTAAGCATACTTTGAACGGGGACTATGGATTCTTATCCTATTTTCTGGATTAGTTTTTATAATCCCTTTTGTTCCTATGGGATCTTTGCTTGTATGTCTCTTCCAGGACTGCCCCCTCTACCTTCCCTTTCCCCTTCACTTCTCTTCTCTCTTCCCACTTTTTATATTCATATCATTCATTCCACTTTACACTCTGCTGTATGCTTCTTCTTTGACAGTATTTGATGAAGTGTTAAACTCTTTCATAATCCCTGTAGTCTTGACACTGCCTCCCTAAGGTACAAGTAGAGTATACATCTTTGTTGTTGTGCATACCTATTGACTTTACAAATAACGTAGCAGATGACACTAAAATAGTCTTTTAAATGGGCTAAAGTTTTTCTATTTTCAAGTAGAAAAGAATGAACTGCTAATAGTTAACTTTGATCTATTTCACTATGTCCTCTTCTGCTGAAGTTTGGAATCCTTTTAACCACCAGTGGCCAGTGGGATTGTGCATGTGCTTGATAGCTGAAAGGGTAGAGCAAGCCTGACTGCCAATTCCTTCCTTCCTACATGTGATGACAAGCCAGAACAACCTTGATGACCTATAGTCTCTCAGTAGTTACAGTGGAAGTAGAGCTCCTGTAGTGAGGCTTGAATTATTTTTATTTAATTTTTATTAGCCCTTTGACTAAAAGTGTAGACTTGGAATTTTTAATAATTAGCTGCCCTGAACTGGCAACATCAGCGCTATGGCTGAGGGAATATCCTTAAGACCAAAGGGACACTGTTTTGTTTTGTTTTTTGCCACAGGAACACTCATACCTCTTCGGAGTTAGCTGTCTGTGTGTGTTCTGAAAAAGGTTTACCCAGAGAACACTTGTAACCAGAAGTGCACTGATACATTGGTCCGATATCAGATTGGTACCGATATAAATAAAATGGTCAATATTAGTTATCCACCCTATGGGGTTGATAAATGCCCATGCTACGTGCAGCTGCAGCTCGGCACAGAGCAGAGCTGGCAGCATGAAGAGCTGCCTCCAGCTGTTAAGTCAGAAGGGATGTGGGGGGACAGATCAATGCCCTGATGTTGAGGTAGGGGACAGGCCCTGCCCAGCCGGGCCAGGGGCGGAGGCAGGGCTCATGGGGTGGGGGCAGCTCCCGCCACTGCTCACACCCCGGGAGAGCGTGTGCCCCTGGATCTGTGTGGCATGGGGTGAATGGCAGCTACAGGATGGAGCCAGCGTTGCGCGGGGCTCTTTTTGCTAGGGCTGGGCTCAGAGCGGGCTGCAGTGGTGCTGGGAGGAGGCTGCGGCCACCCCAAATTTTGCCATGGCTCTGCTCCCAGCCCCATGCCACCTCCCACTGCAGCCCCAGCTTTTCCTGGTGCTTGGGGGGAGGCAGAGCATTCAGCTGGGACTGCAGTGGGTAGCAGTACAGGGCTCGGTGGTGAAATTTGAGGTGCCTGTAGCCACCTCCCAGTGCCGCTGGAGTCCAGCCCTGGCAAGAAGAGCCCCACACAGTGCCATCTCTGGCTCCACCGCGCAGCTGCCGCCCACCCCATGCCATGCAGATCTGGAGGCACATGCCCTCCTGGGGTGCAAGCAGTGGCAGGAGCTGCTCCCACCCCATGAGCTGCACACCTCTGTCCCATGCCCTCCGTCCCTGGCTGGGCAGCGCCTGCCCCTGCCACCTCCTTCACTGCAGGGGGCATTGATCTGCCCCCTCATGCCCCTTCCTTCCCCCCTCCCCTTCCACTACACCGGACTTACCACCTGATGGCAGCTGTATCGGATCAGTATCACCCAATATGCCTCCTTTAAATATCAGCTATCGGTATTGGCCCTCAAAATCTCTATCAATTTACCTCTACTTGTAACTGAACGAAACTGAGGAATGTCTGAATCTGAAGGACCTCCCACCCCAACAAGATTTCTTTCATTCAATCAAACTTGAATCAGTAATTTCTCAGATGACCAGGCATGCCACTCCAGGATCTGTTAGCATGCTTTGTCTAGAAACTGAGCTGCAATAGTCCTTGGAGCATTCACCTGCACATGACTCGGCTGCAGCCTAGTTCCTGAAGATTTTTCCCATTCCTAGTAATGATTCCCTGGCTTCCTCTTACTCTGTTTGGAAGACTGCATATCTGTTGCTTTGGAGCTGGCACGTTCAAGATGGTTCATTCGGGTACCTTCATGATAGCATCTTTGGGCTGACAGAAATCTGCAATCTGTCTCTGAGCCCATTCTGGAGCCAACAGCCACTGTTTTTTCCTGGTACTAAGTAAGAGGAGTCCTACAACAATATTGACCTTCAGCTGAGTAGAGTGGAACAGTTCATGGACAAACTGTCTTCAGTTCCCAAGTGTTTTGGTACCTTGGATTGTCAAATGAATCTACTGAGTGATATTAGTAAGAACATCTCCCTTGCCCCTCATTTTGTTGTGTACATTTGTCAGCACTCTTTGCATAGCTGCACAGGGTCTCTCTATGTGTAGTCAGTTAGCTGTTTTCCTCTGTTGCTTAACAGTAGGCAGAAAAGCAGTGTTCTCCTTAAAAGTATGAAAAAATGTAAGAAGAAAGAGAAACTAGTATGGAATTTGGAGTTAAATTTAGTACCTGGAATTATTTTAATTTTTTAAATCATTTAGACTTCAAGATGACAGGGTCCCTTGATTATTTAATACTCCAAAATGTTAGGTTCTTAACTGGGTGCAACAAAACCCTTTCAGGGCTGTGGCATGGCACTGCTGTGCTCAGATGAAACTATTCCGCATGTCACGCGAGCCAGATCAGGAAGCAGCTGCTGCCAGAGCAGGTGCTTCTGTCAGCTTGAAGTTTATCTGATACATTTAATAGGATAACAGGTTCATTATCTGTTAAACCTCAGGCAGCCAGGGGCACCCACTCCTGCTGCAGCTATTCTTGCTCCAGCCCCATATGGTTCTTCTAGAAACAGAAATGTGCAAGATGGTTCCACTTGGTGACAGTGGTGGCACACGTGGTATGGAGTGGGTGGGGAAACAGGAAAAAGATCTCCAGGCTTCTGCGCTGCCATTGCCAGGTGGAACTGCCCCATGTACCTGTGTTTCCAGAAATAGCATGTGATGTTGGTCTGGGAAGGGTTGTATATGCGTGTTGTTTAAATGCACAGAACAACTTCAAAATGATGCTTTGTGAGTCAGTACAGCTAAAAGACATTTTTCATCTAATATTATATATATTTTCATCTAATATGTGTATGTATATATATTAGGTGTTTCCTTATATATTGAACTTTTGCTGAAGAAGAGCTTGAATAATTTACCTAGGTTTTTATCCTCATCTTTTTGCATGGAAAAATGAAGTTTATTGAGAAACTAAATGTCTTCCTGAAGCAAGAGAGACACTTGAATGAAATCAACCTTTGTGTCTATAAACTAAGTTTATGCTGCTTCTCATCTTGAGACAGTCCATTTGTAATGTAAATTATTTCAGCATTTCAAAAACATTTGCTGTATCAGAAATAATAGATTCCAGAGATTTTTATATAGGTGACTTACTTTTTTCAGCATGAACAACTTTGTCTGAAGTTCTGTTTTTTAAATTAAAGTATTCTTAATTATTCTCTCAAATTAGTGAACCAAAAGACCTATAGTTTGTTTCTTTGTTGGTTTGTTTTAAAAAACACACAGGCCTTTGAGCACTGTGGTCAGTTCCCCAGCAGAGGTCAGCCTATAAAACTTTTTCGGAGAGAGGATACACACTGTAGGTTATTTACAGGTTCTTGGTTGTTTTCATCCAGGGTAGTCCTCATACATTTATGTGGTGTTGCTTTTCCCTTTGTCCTGGAAAAACAGTAATTGGTGAGGCTTTCTTGGCTTTGTGTAATGATGAAATATAGGTTTTTTGTTTGATCTAGAAGCTTTCATAAATGGCAAGCTCCTTTTGTCTCTAGTTTCTATAAGTTAAGAAGTTTCACAGGCACAACTTTGATTTGTTTTGGCCTGTTATATCTTTTTGTGTTTTTCTTTTCATTTAACCACAGTTCCTTCTCATACCTACTGTTTAAGGCAGAGGTTTACTTTTGTAGGAGAGTAATGACCAGCTTCCTTTTGTATCTTTTAATGTAAATACTCTCCTAATTAGTGCTTCAGGTCAGACATTCTGTGGAAGTGGTGTGGTTGATTTAAAAAAAAAAAAATGTATGTATATATGTGTGTATGTATATATGTATGCGTGTATGTGTGTGTTTACTTTGTTTAGCAAGTTCATCAGGTATAATATCTCTTGTTGCCTTATTTCACTCAAGCATAGTAATCATGATTAAACTATTAAAAAAAAAAAAAAAAGGAAGTGTATTCTG
>NW_017729033.1:69230193-69243041 GCF_001723915.1 Gavialis gangeticus | reverse complement strand
CTCTTTACATGTTCCCCTGCCATATGTTCATAAACGAGGGTAAAATTAAAAAACGTTACAAGCTACTTTTTCCAACTAAGAATATATTTGTGCATCTTTTTTTTTTTTTTTTTTTTAAAGAAAAGTCACCACCAAGGAAACCCCACCCCCCACTTGGTTTCTTTACAAGGCCTTCAGGAATGTACCTATTTACCCACTGTATCTTTCAAATGATGGATATAGAACTGTGAATTGTAATGGCAACATTTATTTTTAAAATCAAAGTTTTACAACAGAAATTAGAATGTAATTTCATCTGTATGCTATCCTTTATTATATGTTCTTAAGTTCTTCAGTATGAATAACATCTAATACACTAAGGATGCTACCATATAAATAATAGTGTATAAAAAGATAAAAACAAAATATCATTTGTATTTTGGTGAGGATATGTTACTGTTTGCCATAATAAATTAGGGTAATTTGGGGGTGGGGGGGGGATGACATTATAGCCTGTAGTTTAACTTGATTCTATTTTTCACCGTGTTATTTAGATCAGATTTGTTTTGATCACCAAAGCATTTTATTTCATCCTGTCTCAGTAGCAAGATCCCTTTGTTTTTCTTACCCTAATATACTTTTATCTAAGAAATCAATATTAGTATGGGATACATGACGCTGCAGTTTGCCCCTAAATTCTTGAATGGAAACTTGTAGGTTGCTTTCACTAGATCTAGCAGTTCCTGATTTTAAAAATAAAATCAGCACAATGTTGATAAATCTGGCTACACACAGAGAACATTGCTTTATCAGCACAAAGATCTAGATTTTTGCAGGTGAATCTTGATTGAGAATATTATTACAGCTCAATACCATTTATAAAGCACTTTTTTTAGCAGATGGTGTACTGTAATCTGTAATTACAGTTGTCAGCATAACGCACAGCTCCCAGCTTTTTAAATTTGAAATTAGGGACAAGGTTAGAAAGAATTACAGACAAGATTTAAATTTGGGGAGAGTCCATTTAAAAACCCAAATGAATTGTTGATCTTTATAATATAAAATGAGGAGTTAAAATCAAACTTCAAAGATATTTAATCTTGGATGAAGAAGCAAGCACTAATATTTAATCAATAAAATTTTAAAGAGAAATGGCTGAGAATTTTTGTTGTAATTAAAATGTTCAGGATGGACACTTGCTTGCTTTTTATCTGTGTATTTGTTTATATGATAAGCTTCTGATTTTAGATTCTGGACCTTTGCATGCCACTATAATGGGTTTTGTAACCTGGAAGAAAAATTATAAAATATGTGGAAAAAGATGTAAAAATGTATGTTTAGCAAGACACTTAGCTTTATCTAGGGGATGAAACCTGATCATCCAAGAGAGTCCCTCCTAATCCTATGTATGTTGAATCCCCTCAAAATTATTTATTTCTGGAAAAGGTTGTGGTACTCTCCAGACTTCCATTAAAAATAACTAAATTAGATGTCTTAATAAGGATTAGCCATTTTTACCTTTTAGATGATCAAATTTTATTAAATTTCTTTTTGGGGACAGGAAACCTTTGAAGCATGGGTTGCTCTAACAGTCTTCCTCACTGTCAAGGTTGAATGTAGCTATCTGCCTGTCTTCTGCAAAGGAGAGAGTGGAGCCTACAGTATTACCATTTAGAGACCCAGAAGAATGCGATTAGTCAGTCACTTACTGATTAAGTTGTATACTTTCCGTACTCAGTTACAATAAACTTATTGTGACATCCTTGTGAGAACCTCTTCCATTACTTTCACTGTAGTTCTTGTCACTACAGAAACTGACTTCATCAATTGGGTGTTAAAGACTGGATTGTAACTAGTCTTCCAAATCCAGTAAATCAGTCAGCTACTTTATTTTAGAGGAGTAATAATTGTAGGCATAGACCAGGGGCAGGCAATTTATTTTGGGCAGAGGGCCGCTTACCCAGTTTTGGCAAGCTGTCGAGGGTAGCCCCGCCCCTTGACAGGTGCCCCACTCCCTGGTCACCATCTTGGTCCCAATGTCTTGGGACCAATGTCCCAGGGCCAGCACTGGTGGGGCCCAAAGTGGGGCACAGGCTGGCAGGGGTCTGGAGCCGGGCTGGGCTGCACCAGCAGGGAGAGGGGGGAGCTGGCCTGGCTCCATAGAGCCCCTGCTGGCTGGAACCCTGTACCCCTGCCACCTTGTTCTGGACTGTGCTGGTGCTAGTCTCAGGGACAGTGTGGGCCCTGTGCTCCCACTGGCTACCTGCCCACTCATTCCCAGTGCCCCCCAGCCCTATGGTACAGGCATGGGGCAATGTGCAGCCCTGACCCCCTGGTTGCTGGCAGGGAAGGAGCTGGTGCAGAGTGTGGGGAAAAGTGGCCTTTCCCTTGCCCCATGGTCAGCTGCTTGCAGCCAGCACGGAGCTGTTTCTGAGCAGGTACAGGCAGTCCCAAGCAGGCTGCAAGCGGCTGCAGTGTGGGCCACCAGCCATGGGGCGGGCAAAGTCCTGCTTTTCCCCCTCTGCACTCAGCATCAGTTTGTAACCTGCTCCTGCTACCAAACTAGGCTCTGCACCAGCTCTGGGCTCACCTGTTAGGGCTGTGCCACTGTGGCAGCAGCTGTGGCCTCCCCCACATGCCACGCTGGGCAGTGTTTACTGCTGCTGCCCACCTGAAGCTCGTGCGCTGGGCAGTACAGAGGTGGCGGTGGCAAACGCTGCCCGGTGCGGCAAGGGGGGGAGGGGGCTGCAGCTGCTACTGCTGTGCACAGCCCAGCTGGGTGAGCCCAGAGCCGGCTCAAGGCCCAGGTTGGCTGCACAGGTAGGTGACAAGCTGGTGGTGGGGTGGGGGTGGGGTGGGGGATAAATATTAATTTTCTAAATTTTTTTTTTTTTTAGGGGCCCCGCAGGCCGAATAGAATGGCCGGCCTGCAGGCCATATTTTCCTCACCCCTGCCATAGATGGATCCAGGATTTATAAAAGGGAGATATGGGAGCAGTGATTAGCACTGTAAGTCTGACTGCATCCCCCTGCAGCTCCTTTCCATCCCCAGCTGGGATGGGTAGACCACGCCATGAGGCGGGAGCTCGGAGTTTTTAAATCCTGGCCCATTCTTCTGCCTCCCTGCTTTTGGGACCCATCCCCCTTCTCTGCCATGCTAAGAGGTGTTTCCCCTTCTGTGCCTTCCCATTCCTCCCACCTTTTCACCCCTCCTCCCCCACCCCATCTTGCCCCAGGCACAGGGAAACCTGTCCACTGCTTCTGTTATCCTGAATCCTCCTGGCCCACTCCAGCCATGGCTTCCAGGAGTGGTTATCCCTCTGGATCTGCCCTTGAGTGTAGGCTCAAAATAAAAATACTCCTTTTTTTGATGGAAAACTGATTAAGGTAGAAGCCAGTAAAGAAGAATTTCATGCAATGACTCTTTGGGGACTGCAAAAGTACAAACAGTTAATTTGGTAAAGTGGGCTTCATTGTGCTGCATGCTTTGAAAATATGTAGGAAGAGACTATCTCTGCCCCAAATTAATTTCTTGTCTAAAAATAAAAATAGCTAATTTGTATAGTAAGAGCATGTGCTGTATACCAGCTAATTGTGCAAATCTGTTCAGTCATCCAGAATTCTAAGTTAAAAAGTCTCTGCATTTTCCTTTCTGCAATTGTTCAAATTTGTATGGGTTTATAACCAAGAATTAATCAGCACAATACTCAGACATTTGGGGAACATGCTACTTCAGAAATTCTTGCATCTGTTATATTATGAATGAAGCCAGTGGATTGACGGTAGGTATTCACGCATTTAATTTCTCATCTCCTATAATCAGTTTCACCCCAAGGAAGCCACTCTTGACAAAAATAGTGAAGCTGGGAGTTAAGTTTTTACAAACTCAGGGTATGATCCTATAATATCTTCCCATGTTGAAACTCTTTGGGGTTTTGTGTATAGTAACTTTCCTTGTATTCTGCAAGATGGTCTTTTCTGCTATGGAAAGGTAAAAGGATGAATTGCATAGCTTTTTTAAAATGCTAAATATATCAGTGAGGGCAGCATTTCCTGAAATACTGCAGGATGATGTTACTGAATATTTTGCTCTGTTCTGATTTTATGTCCAAGTGACTGAACAAAAGTTTTTTTATTAAACTAAATGATACATACAAGATTTTAATGCATCTAATTGGTGAGTAGGCGGTAACCTTTATTTATCAATAGCAGTTGCCATCTTTATAAATTCTTTGAACAAGACCTGTCCTGAGACTTGGATTCTCCCCATCTAGAATTGAGGGGATTGCTTTGCCCCACACACTCAGTTCTTGGACTGGATTTTTCTTCTGAAGATATGGATTGTCCTCCACTAGTTCCATGTGGAAATTAATCTGAAAATTAAGTTGGTAACCGTTGATAATGCTTTGTAGCCAAGAATGACAAGATAATTGTTATGCAGACTCTCACTATGTCACAGATTCCCAAGAGATTATGTCAGTAAAAAATGGATCATTTGAAGCTGTCATCTTTGATTGCTGTGGGGATTGGAGAAAAGCACAAAGGCTGATTATGTAATGCTGTAGACCTCCGAAGCAGATTAAGACAGTTCTAAAGGCTGCAGTGATTGCTGAGATTCAAATACACAATTTAGAGGTAGACAAACAATACTAGCTAATGGTATAGTTTTAGCTGTTTCTTTCTTCCCAAGTTATAAATTGCATTGCAAGACTGCTAACATATTTTACTAATAGTGCTCTTCATATGAGCAGTTGACATAATCCTGTTGTGTAATATTAAATAGAAGGAGAGATGACTTGTGAAAAAACCCTTGTAAAATTGTGGTCCAAGTGGTGGCTAAAAAATGGTATTTAGAGGTTTGCTTTCAGGAATTGGCATGTGGGTCAAGTAGATATGCATTAGAACAATAGTCTAGCGCAATGGCAAGTATTAATTAATTTCTAAAGACCTGTTTGTGACAGTTTCTTCAAGGCCCGCTGTTGCTGACGCAGGCAAGCAGACGCAGGCTGGGAAATTGAAGACGTTCCACAGTATTTCATAACGAGATAAGAGACCGTGCCGCGTAGGCCAGGTTACAGTGCCCAACTGCAGGACCCTTAAGATTTCTGGTTTTGGTAGATACACCACATTAGGAGAAACTGGTACAGCCCAAATTAGGATGTGTGTATGTGGTCGGTTTGTAAAATAAAGGAATATGCTGACAGGATAGAATATGGACAGTATGATGACCACAGGTAGACTGGTCAACAATGTCCAAAGATGAAAAGTCATCATAGAGGGGAAAAAGATGCAAACGGAGGGATTTCAGAGCAGCAAGGGTCCCCGAAAGGGGAGCCCAAGGCCACCATGGACAGTGCACACCACCAACCTGTTTCATCCACCCCACTGGCAGTGGAAGGGGGGGCACGCCTCAGCCACCAGCCTCCAGGCTGCTGACATCTGACATTCAAAAGAAAACCTCAGAATGAAGCTTGTGTACTGGCCTAACATACCTTGACTCTGTGAACCCTGGGACTGGTAGACAAAAATGATTTAACTGCTGAGAAGGATGGATAAATCCTGTATAATACAAGAAAGCTTATTCATTTATCTTGTCTGGATCACCATAGAATATGCTTTCAGATTTCTGTTGGTGCCTGAAACTAAGCATGTCCTCTGAACTTCTCCTTATTTTCTTGTATTAGAGGAGACTATGAAGGAAAGTTAGAGTTGAAGATAATGGTGATTTCCTCCCCTCTCCCCCGGTCATTAATGATTACAATAAGATTTCTGCTGTTTTCTCTTCCTCATGTATAGCTTGATGAATAAGCGAAGGAAGTAGGTCAAATTTGGTGTGGGTTATTATGATCTCACATACAACTTAAGAAACTTGAAGAAAGTTTGTTTTACAGTAGTGATCGTAACTCTTCTCCCTTCTGTCCATTGAACTACATCATTTTGCACATCACCTCTGAATTTGGTTCACTGAAACTGAGAAAAGTATTATTATTGGACAAAGATCTGCTTGCCTTTGACTTTTACAGTATTGATGAATTTGCTACTGTTTAATTGCTGTTTTAATGATCTTTACTGCTTGTGTTTCTGTTTAAAAATCACGTTTTCTGCCTCTGTACCAGGGGTTGTTTCATTGGGCATGCTATAATATGAATTTAAAATTATCTGGAAAAAATGTAATATGGGAATAAAGGGATATGGCTGGAAAATTTTTATTGAGATGCATAGGGTTTTGGGGACATTTGGGAGTAGTGGTTATTCAGTGACAGGCTGACTAGAACATCATCCAAATAAAATTACTGGAAGTTACAAAATAGATGGAGCCTTTTGAAATTTTTGACCACTTGTAATGGATATAGGAGGCAAAGCATTTTCATCATATGAAATCTCAAGATAACTGTTATTAATCAGATACTTTACTGTATTTAATTTAATATGAGACAAGGTATTTCCCCCTATTTAACATGGGGGAAACAAGCCCCTCATTTTGAATATGAGTACAATATGGGGGTGGGGGAGTAGACTCGAGTCAGAGTCAAAGTTGCAAATGTGGCAAGGGGGTTCAGTGCTACCACAACCCCTGCTGCTTGGCTATGTGGTGGAGAGAGTCACCATGTCCTGTCGGCCAGAGTCCTAACTGAAGGTTAGCAGCAGTAGCAGGGGGGAAAGCAGCAGGTGATGCAGACACTGTGGGAGAATAGGGGGCAAGTAGAAGGCGGAAAGGTGTGGCAGTGGAGAACACAGGCATCGGGGATGGAGGGGGGAGGACAGGCAGCAGGCGACAAGGTGCAGAGAGGGCAAGAGGCACAGGTCAGGCCACTTGATTTTTCCCATTGCTTGCCCTCTTGTTCCCGCTTGCTCTGCTGCAGCTGTGAGGGGATAAATTTAAGATGACTGTCCAGTAATTAAATTTTAAACTTTCCATATATAGATTCTAATTATTGAAGGTTCATCTTAAACTCAGTTGTCGTTGATTTTTGCTTAAGTATAGTAAATATAAAATTTCTTAATTGTTATCCTGTATTTAACAGATTGCTTTTTATTACATAAATGAGTAGACCATGTTCGGTTCAGCTTCTTCATTGTCTTGCCTTTTATTTTCCTTTAATATGTATCTGTTGCTACTGACTTATAATATATTTAATGTCTTAAATGAAAAAAATATATGCAGTGAGTAAGACGTCATTGTTATCATCAGCAGTCCTTCATGGTAAGGGATGATTGTCTTCCATGATCATCTTATCTGTCGGCCCAAAGATGTCTGACAAGGCGTTTCTGGAATCAGCAGACTTTGTTGCAACTCAGGCACGTGTTTCTGCGTGGGGTGCGTGGCTTTGGGTTCTTAGTTTGGTCTGCAACCCACACCTGTTTCTGCTACTCAGTCTTTTCCATCTCCTGTTGTCTTTGTAAGGTTTCAAAGTACTGAGAACCTTGCAGCAGAGTCTTCCTCCATTTGGGGCAGTCTTGGGTGGTAGTGTCCCACGAGTTGATGTTGAATTTTTTTCGAGTTGGCCTTGAGGTTGTCCTTGAAGTGCTTTCTCTGCCCTCCTCTTGAACATGCACCTTGACTGAGCTGGGAGAATAAAATTTCCTTTGGAAGCCTGGAGTTGGACATCCCAATGATGTGGCAAACTCAGCAAAGTTGATGTTGGATGATCATCAGCTTGATGCCTGTGGTGTTTGCTTGTGAGAGGAGATTAGCAGTGGTGCATCTGTGTTCCCACTAGAGTTGAAGGATCTTCTGCAGGCAGCATTGATGGTACTTCTCTAGTGCCTTGTCTCCTGTATGTTGTCCACATCTCAGCTCTGCACAGTAAGGTGGGGATCATGATAAACTGTGAGCATGGTTTTGCATCTAATGTTGTGATCTTCGAATGCCTGTTTCCTCAGCCATCCAAAGACTGCACTAGAATGTTTGAGGTGATGTTGGATTTCTTTGTTGATGTCAGTCTTCTGGAAGAGATGGCTTCTGAGGTACATGAAATACTCAACATTCTTCAGAGTCTCACTGAATCTGGATTACTGGACCCAGGGTTGGATTATTAAGAGCTTGTTGATCATTAAGACCTTAGTCTTCTGAATGTTAAGCGTCAGTCCCATTTTCTTGTATGCTTCAGTAAGGACATTGACAATTTGCTTGAAGGTCTGCTTCTGAGTGAACACACACTATAACATCATCAGTGTACCACAATTTGAGGTTGGGGTGGTCTTGGTTTTGGCTCAGAGTTGGCTGAGATTAAACAGTTTACCATCTATCCATTGAGTAGTTTAGATCCACTCTGACTAAAAGCTTGTTGGTAGTTAGATGTAACAGCACAGTAAGGAATAGTGTGAAGAGTGTTGGAGTGATGATGCAGTCTTGCTCGGCTCCTGTCTTAACCTCAAAGGGTTCTGTGATAGATCTGTTATTGAGAACCACTGCCTGCATGATGATGTGGAGCAGGAAAAGTATGGAACTGAATTTTGGTGGGCATCTGTACTTAAGAAGGATCCTTCACAACACTTCTGGGTTGACAGAGTGGAAGGCTTTTGTGAGGACAAAGACGACCATGTAGAGAGATTTGTTGTTCCCAGCTCTTTTCCTGCAGCTGCCAAGCAGTGAAGATCATGTCAGTTGTGCCTCTTGATGCCCTGAACCCACACTAAGATTCTAGGAGGAGCTCTTTGGCAAGTGGAGGGAGACTGTTCAGGAGGGTTCTTGCAGTGATCTTTCCTGTGGTGATCTCTTTGTAATTCCCTTTCTCTTTGAAGATTGTCATGATCGTGGCATCCCTGAGGTCATCTGGGATTTCTTCCAGATGCTTAAGATGAGAGTGTGGAACTGTGGTGTGAGCTCCTCTTCACCCTGTCCCTGCTTGAAGATTTCAGCAGAGATTTCATCAGCTCCAGGTGCCTTTCCATGCTTCATCTGCTTGATGGCTTTCCTAACCTCATTAAAGCTTGGAGGGATTCTGAGATCTTTTGTGACCTTTCTGGGTGTTGTGGGATGGAGTTGAGAGCACTCTCATCAACAATAGTCTCAATTAAGAAGGTCTTCAAAATGCTTCTTCCAATATGGATATTGATGTCTCCCTTTTCTCTGATAACATGTCCATCCTTAGGTTGCATGGGGGTTGCTCCCCAAGTGCTTGGACTGTAGATGCCTTTGGTAGCATTGAAAAAATACATGTATATGGTGGACATCAGCAAGATGTTGAATCTCCTTTGCCTTGTTGTCCCACCATCAATGTTCTTCATATCTCAGGTCCTCCTCTGGCCCTCTGCCTTGGCTCATTGTTTCATAGAATGCAAGGCTGGAAGGGACCTCAGAAGATCATCAGTTCCAGCCACCCTGCACCAAGCAGGAAAGACAATTGGGGTCAGGTGTCCCCAGCAAGTTGACTGTTTAGTCTCCTCTTGAAGATTTCCAGGGTAGGTGATTACACCACTTCTGGAGGGAGCTTATTCCACAGTCTGGACACCCTAGCTGTGAAGAAGTTTTTCCTAATGTTGAGTCTGAAATGGTCTTCTAGGAGTTTGTGACCATTTACTCCTGGTTTTCCCCAAGGGTGCCCCAGTGAACAGTTGTTCACCGAGGCCTTGATGTACACCCCTGATGTAGCAGTAAGCTGCTACCAAGTCCCCTCTCAGCCTTCCCTTTTTCAGGCTGAAGAGTCCCAGGTCCCTCAACCTTTCCTCATATGGCTATGATCATACAGGTGGCTCTTCTCTGGACCCTCTCAAGCTTTTCCACATCCTTGTTGAAGTGTGGCACCCAGAACTGGATGCAGTACTCCAGCTGTGGCTTCACCAATGCTGAGTAAAGCAGAAGAATCACTTCCTTGGTTTTGCTGGAGATGCATTGATTGATGCACGCCAGAGTATTATTTGCCCTGCTGGATACAGTATCGCATGGCCTGCTCATGTTCATACTGTGGTGTATTATTACCCCCAGCTCTTTCATTTGTAGTGCTGGTCAGATCAGCGTGGCCAGACCTGTAGGTGTGTAGCGGATTGTTTGTCCCCAGGTGGAGCACTTTACATTTCTCAATGTTGAACTTCATCAGGTTCAGATCCACCCAACTTGCCAGCTTGTCTAGGTCTGCCTGTATCTGCAGCCTATCTTCAAGTGTGACCATGCTTCCCCATAATTTGGTGTCATCCACGAACTTGGCCATTGAGCTCTTCACCCCCACATTCAGTTAATTGATGAAGATGTTAAGAAGTACTGGACCAAGCATCAGCCCCTGAGGGACACCACTGGCTACTTCTTGCCAAGATGAGAACTCGGTTTCTTTTGCTTGGAGTTGATTGTTGTTCTACTAAGCACAAAAGGCCTTGTATTTGTGATGGATCAACTATTGGATCTCCCCGTCATTCTTACCAAACCAGTCTTGGTATTTCCTGGTAGAGAATCAGTGTCTTTTTGCAGGCTCTGATGATGGACTTGAAGGCACCCCAAGAGCTGCTGACATTCTCCCATTGTTGTTAAGTGGAATTTGACAGTTTTTTGTTGAGGTTTTTTTTCCATCTATGCAATGAGTTTCAGCAGCAACATGCATGTAAGTCTCAGCTTCAGTAAAACACTTTGCCAGACAGGTTGTGTGCATTTTTTTTTAATTGGAGTGATTGCAGAGCTGATTGAAGGTTCAGTTAATGTTTTTTTCCAGAGATGTAAGAAACAAAACTTGGATTGTTCAGATATGTTTATTTATGGCTTTAAATTTATTGCAATTTATGATAGTTATTTTTCATTAATTAGTATTGGTCAGAATGTATTTGAATTTTTCATACAAAAATACTGCTAAAAACACAAGTCAGAAGGTGATTAATTGGCTTATTCATTATAGTAGGAATTAGCACTTTGACAGATTTCTTACTTTTGCAAAAAGTACTTTACATGGACAGGCAATGAATTCAGTGAAACAAGCAGATAAATGCTCCAGTTTTGAATAATTTAGATATTTAATTGTGTAGTGGAACTTTAAGCTACAAGGAGGTTTCTGCAAATATATCATGTTCGGGAAAAGTTTATAAATTATGTTGATTGCTATTAGTCATCTGATTATAAATGGTCCAAACTTGCAACTGGATAAATAAAAATACAGTAGTAAATTTGTATAATTGGTATGTTTTCATTGTGACAAGACATTTACAGATTAGGATTTCTTTGACTTCCTGTCTATTTGGCTTTTCATTCAGACAAAATCTGTCATAAAATATATCAGCAACATAATTTCTATAGCCTCCTGTTTCTAAAGGTTGTCTGTTTACCTGTTTTCTCCAAGTATAGATGAGAAAGATAGATAGGTGAAAGATTTTGCAGGTTTCAAATTTTATTTGCCTCTTATATAAAATAGTTTATATTTGTTAAATAAGTTTGATTGTTGATATTAAGGCATTGCTTCCTGGCTTAGTTGCAGTCAATTATTTTCTTTCATGCTAGTAACAGTAAACTTATGGATAGGGAAAAATGACTATCCTTTTTCAAGAACTTGGGTACGCTCAGTCTAAAGGCCATTGTTTCAGCATGTTTCCTTAGAACACTTCTCATTGGTTGTGTTTAACTTCCTTGGGCTCTATCCTTCTTCTTATTGACTTTTTTTTTGCTACAAAATGAGCTAGAAGCCACAAATGACATATTTATCACAACTAATATCTACTACAGATATTGCTTCCTTTTTTTCTTTTTTTTTATGGTATCTTAGGTTTTTTTGCTTGGTAGTGCTACTACAGATCTAGGGCTACAAAGTTTTTTGCTATTATAGTAAGGAGTGTAGGGAAAAAGTCATACTCGTTAGCTGGGGTAACTATGGTAGAAAAATCCCTGGTGTAGAAGCTTCCACGCTGACTGAAGAGAGCTATTGTTGGTTTGGCTTTACCATCAACCTGAATACCACAAGCAAAGTTGATGGAACAGCTTGGTATATGCTGTATATCGTTTAGGGAGCTCTGCCAACTGACAGAGGATCTGTAGTGCAAGATATGTCCTACATCTTCACACTAGCTTGACTCAGAAGAACCTCATTATCAGGAGGTTGACATAGATGAGTTAGCCTCCTGTCAGCTGAGGGAGTTGGGGATATTTCAACTTTGGAAGCTACAGAGGAGAAATGGAAAGCAGTTATATATCTAGTTTGAATTAAGAACTTTGGCCATTTTTGCTTGCTAGTGGTTCTGACTTACGAGCTGTATAAAGATGAAATTAAAAAGAGGATTTGTGGGCCTTCCTACTAGAAGAAAATTTACAACATTCTCCCCTTGGCTTCTTTCTATTTATGGAAGAAAAAGCCAGTAGCCAGGAGAGCACAATATTCATGGCATGGTTTCTAAGGCCCTGCAAAAACTCCTTTATTGAACATGTATGCTGAGTAGGGCCGTGTGAAGTTTCAGCAGCCATTTCATTTCCGAGGGTATTTTGGCACCCGAAATACCAAATCCGAAACTAAATGGAAGGCTCTGAAACATCTCCAAAATGAAATGAAACCATCCAAAATGTTTCAGTAATGTTTTGGATGTTCTGGAGCTTGGCTTGTAGGGAAACAAACTAAGCAGAGGGAGGGAGAAGAGGGACAGAAGGATTATAGCCGGCCAGTGTCTGCGAGCTGTCCCTGAGGTCTCTTCCAATCCCAGTGCTGTGGGGGAGGGATGGCAGCCTGCTGTGTGCAGATCCAGGGGCCCTCACCCCCAGAAGGAGTTTGGCACAGCCCCGCAACCCTCCTGGAAGGTGTGGGCCCCTGGATCTGCATGCAGGATGACAACATACTGCCGGCTGGGGCCAGTGCCAGCGCTTGGCCGTGCTGAGCAGACTCAAGCACAGCTTGGGGAGCCGTGGGAGAAGCCCCCATGGCTGCTCTGCCCAGCCCCATCCCCCACCTGGCCCAGCCTCCTGGCAC
>NW_017729033.1:69221337-69224926 GCF_001723915.1 Gavialis gangeticus | reverse complement strand
CCCCCCCCCCCCCAGCACAGGTCACTGGGGGACAGTGGGGATCGCCCCCCTTGCCTGGCAAGTGTCACATTATGTGGGTGCAGTACAGCTCGGCAGGGTGCCATGTGCTGTCTGGGAGCTGGGGCTGCTCCAGCAGTCAGCTGGAGCCCAGCACCACTTGGCCCCAGCAGCCCCAGCTCCCAGACAGCACACACAACCCTGCCAAGCCATGCTGCATCCGTGTGATGTGACAGCTGCTGAATCTCCGAAACAGCACTGAAACTGCAACAGATTCAGCGGAATCAAAATGGTGCAGTTATCTGAAATGCCAAAACTGCCAAATTTGAAATCAAAACGAGCCATTTCGCATAGCCCTAATGCTGAGTCTCTGTAGGTTTTTCTATTCTCAAAATCAAAACGAGACCTAGCCATTTCACATATCCTAATGCTGAGCCTCTGTAGGTTTTCCTATTCTGGAGCACAAGGTGGAACTGTGTGTATTGGATTGCTCACTTGATGTGGCTATGTTTAATTGGAGCCCTGATTACCTTCTTCCTGAAAACTGATTTTCTCTTCTTCTAAATTTTGTAAATCTCCATACATACAAAATAGGGCATTCTCCCAAACTCATCCTCCCCCTTGCCATATTAAACATTAGACCAACTAGACGGTTGCAATTTTTTTTTCTTTGTTTGCAAGCTTTTGCACACACATGCCCTTCCACAGGCATAAGAGAATGCAAAGATTGTAAAATTTCTCCCTGGTCAAAATGAAAATTCATTTTTCACAGGAGAGCTTGAGGGTAGTGTATATTCTCCTGGTTGGAAAAAATTAATTTTATGCAAATTAGGCCTGGATAAAAATTGGAGCAGCCTGTTCACCTCAAAGGTGTCTGATGACAAGCAGGATGTTGAATTATGCTTCTTGTTATGTTTCATATTTCACATGAGAATTGGTGATGGAAAGGTTTTTCCTGAGCAAAGAATTTCTGTTTTGTGGAAGGAGCAAGCAGTTCAGCCCTAAAATAGTGCATCTCCTAAATATTTTAAGGTCGTGAGCCTTTGTACAGTGGCTGCCCAGACTTGTATACTTTTGGGAACTGTGATGACCTTGTATGACTCTAGTGATTACACAATAGTAGTCTAGAAAAATTGGAGGATTCATGTTTGAATAAGCATTAGTATCCATTGGCTAGGTTTTGGGGTGGTTGGTGCATGTGGTGCCGAGTTCAGCGTTTTCCTACTCTCAAAATCTATGGAAGCTCAGCACTTAGAGTCAGTGAAGGAATTTTGCAGGACCGTGGAGAATATGCCATGAATGTCATATTCTCACCAAACTACTTGCTTTAGCTTCGTTCCATTTACGGGAGAAAAGGGAAGAATATATTCTTTTAATTAAGAAATGGAACACTTGTGTAACAGTGACTTTGGTTTTTGTGTTTCATATTCTTTGAATGTACATTTTCTCTATTCAACACACTGAACAAGGGGAGAAAAACCTTTTTATTATGTAATTAACTTTAATTTGAAGTCAAGCTGAATGCCCTACCTCTTTAAAAATGCAGTGTACATGATTTCCCTTGCATCCTCTTCTCTCTCCACCCTACCCCTGGTTCCATGTTTAAGGAAGTTCTTAGTAGCTTTTATTATAACATCATGCACTCTGAGTATTATAGGAAAAATGTGCCATATCACATGTGAAATGAGTAAAATTTATTAATAATCCACATACCTGCCTCAAATATTTGAGCAACCAGATGTGTTATCTACCAGGCATTTCCTGCTTGTCCATTTTTTATTTATGAGAATATTCAAAGTTCTCTTGCAGACAGTTTTTAGTTATATTTTCTCTTTAGCTAATTTGTATACTTCACATAGGGATGTCCCTGTTTAGATTAAAAAAAATGTTTTTTGGTAAGACAAAGTTTACTTGTTTATTTCTACAGGGAGAACACAAGAGCTGCCACTTACTGGGTCGGATCCTAGGTCCATTTTGCCCAGTACCCTCTGTCACATGGTGGCAGAGAATGAATGCTGAAAGGGAAAGTGAACAATGTATGATCAGGATTTTTCCACTCTTCCTGTCCCACTTGTAGGCCAGGTACAGACATTATACTTTTACCACTAAGTGATCGTAAACTGATTTATACTTGGAGCAGAAGAGCTGTTCGTCACACAAAACTAGTCCATACTTGTAACAGAAGTTCGGTACACACAGATTTGGTTTAAAACTGGCAGTCTGTGATTGCCCCTACCCCCACCAAAGGATTCTGTTCACTACCAATCTAAACTACATTGCTTACAGAAAACCACGCAACTTAGATTGATTCTGCCTCGGGCTTTTTGAATGTTTGTGCCTAGTCTTAAAGACTGGGAAGTTCTGATTTTGAGTCTGTATCCTGAACTCCTATGCTCAAAATACATTTCAGTGCAGTTAGGTCAAAATAAATTTCAATCAAAGTGTGTATTTATTAATTTAAAGAAAAATATATTGGAGACATCATGTATGCATTTGTTACAGTTTAACAGTGACTTTGAGTTAAATAGTAATTGCATTTTTCTGCATTTTGTATTCCTTTGAATATAATACACTTTTTAAAAGGAAAAACATTCTTCCAAAAATTTCCTGAATCTTAAACTGAAGGGGAAAAAAGTGTGCGCGAGAGAAGCTCTTGTATGCATTATGGACGTTTTTTGTGTTGCTTTATTTTTTTTGTTAAATTTGAGAATAAAAAAATTTGGGTGCGTCTTAAATTTCAGGTCATTTTGTATTTAAAGAGTTATGGTAATACAGATCTTGTAATTTTGCAGTTTTCTGAGTATGGTAATTGAACCATCATTCAGGTATTGCTCATTCATTCTAGACTAGGAATGTACAAGACTTGGGCTGTGGAGCCCATGTCACTGATATAGAGGTCCAGAAATTTGGGGCAGCTAATTGTTGCAGCTCCAAGAGCCATGGCAATTAATGCTGCTGAGGCATATCTTGTCACTAAATTTTGGATTCATACAGAGTCCCACCCTCATAATCTGTGCTGCAAAACTGCAACATCCAGTTTACAGTGCTGTCTGCTGGGCTAGAAAGTTGTTGGCAGGAGGGATGGTGGCTGCCGTGGCTCTAAGAGCAACAGCAGTAAATGCTGATGTCACCCAATTCCAGTTCTATGGAATGATCTGGCTCTGTGTTTTGGATCCAGTCTGCGGACCAGGCTTGTACCACTCGCTTAGTCCACAGGGCCAAATGAGTTGGATACCACTATTCTGATCTAATGAGTGATAATTTTGTATTGTTTGGAGAGTCCATGGTGTTTTGATTGTGAAGATTTTGCATATTTAAATCAGAGATCATAGTTGGCCCTGTTTTGAGGAAGGAAACAATTCTCCCCTGACTTTTTTATCATTAAATGAAGGTTTTTTTGTTTTTGTTGTTTTAATTTGAACAGGCTGGTATTATATTCAGTAAACCTCTTGATATAATATTGTTAAAGTATGTAATATTTAAATTGCAAAGTTTACCCTGGAGCTCCTTACTGCAATCTTTAACTTGTTGTGTCGTGCAATTTGTCATGTGATTTTTTTTTTTTTTTTTTTTTTTTTTTTTTTTAAAAAAA
>NW_017729033.1:69211995-69221293 GCF_001723915.1 Gavialis gangeticus | reverse complement strand
TTTTTTTTTTTTTTTTTTTTTTTTTTTTTTTTTTTTTTAAACAGAATCATAGAAAATTAGGGTTGGAAGGGACTTCAGGAAGTCATCTAATCCAACCCCCTGCTCAGAGCAGGAACATCCTCAGCTAGCTCAACTAGATCATCCCAGCCAAGGCTTTGTCTAGCCAGGTCTTAAAAACCTCCAAGGATGGAGAGTCCACAACCTCTCTGGATAACCTGTTCCAGTGTTTTACTACCCTCCGAGTAAGACGCTTCTTCCTAATAGCTAACCTAAACTTTACTTGTTGCAACACGAGGCCATTGCTGCTTGTTCTGTCATCTACCACTACGGAGAACAGTCTAGATCCATCCCCTTTCGGGCCCCCTGTTAGGTAGTTGAAGGCTGAAGTTAAATTCTCTCTGTCGTCTTTTCTCTCGACTAAATAAGCCTAGTTCCCTCGGTCTTTCCTCATAAGTCATATCCCCCAGCACCCTTACCATTTTTGTTCCCCTCTGCTGGACTCTCCAATTTGTCCACATCCTTTCTGTAGTGGGGGGCCCAAAACTGAACACAGTACTCCAGGTGTGGCCTCACCAATGTAGAACAGAGGGGAAGAATCTCTTCCTTTTGACCTGCTGGCAACAATCCTACTAATGCAGCCCAGCATGCTGTTGGCTTTCTCGGCAACAAGGTCACACGGTTGGCTTGTATTCAGCTTATTGTCCACTGTAACCCCCAGCTCCTTTTCTGCAGAGCTACTGCTCAGCCAGTCAACCTCTACCCCAAACCCCAACATGCAATCATTCTGTCCTAAGTACAGGACTTTGCACTTGTCCTTGTTGAACCTCATGAGATTCCTTTTGGTCCAATCCTCCAATTTGTCCAGGTGTCTCAGACAGCACTGTAGACCAGATGTCTAGGTCTCTCTAAATCCTAGCCCTACCCTTCAGTGTATCTATTACTCTCCTCAGCTTGGTGTCATCTGCAAACTTGCTGAGGGTGCACTCTGTCATCTTTCTGGTCATTGATGAAGATATTGAACAAAACCGGCCCCAGGACTGATCCGTGGGGCACACCACTTGATAGTGGCTGCCAACTAGACATCAAGCCAGTGATAGCTACCCTCTGAGCCTGATGCTTCAGCCAGTTTTCTGTCCTCTTTAAAGTCCATTCATTCAACCTGTACTGGAGGAAACTACACCACTAACCACAGTAACACATCATTTAACTTAGGGAAGTTCCCCCTCTCAAGACTTTGGGGAGAAAAAACTAGTACGAAACCTCTTCTTGCCATTGTTTCTTTCCTTTTCCCAGTATGACCAGGGAAACTGCTGTAGGGATCCTTTCATTTTCAGAGTGAGCATTCTATACTTGTGAATAGCAGTATAAGCAAGGGCCTAAAGGGTGAAGGTATGGCAGCATCTATCCAATTTTTTTTAATACTCAAGCATTGTTGGCTGTAGCCGTGTTGGCCTAAAATCATAGGCAGGCAAAGTTCTTTGGGTAGATGTGTGATCTCTTTTGTTAGACCAACTAAATAGATGGAAAAAAAGTTATTTGCAAGCTTTCAGGCACAAACACCCTTCCTCAGACAGAGGGAGACTTTTGGCTTATGGCTGAGCTATCCATCTGCCAGACCAGGAATTAAATGCTGGCTTGGAATCCAAAAGACTGTGGGGCTACAGGCAGTTTCACTAGGTGGTGTCTACAGGTTCCCTTAGACCTAATTGAGGGGCATTGGGCACTAATGCGTATTGGTTTATTGATTTGAAAAGTTGGCAGTTGTCCCCTCAGATGTTCACTGGTTCTTTGTAAGGGCTGTTCTCTGGGGATCTGTGGGCACATCTACATGAGATGCTTATTACAGAGTTGCCTAGTTAGCTCTGCAGTAAAGTGTTACCAGTCTACATGTGTGGAGCTATCCAGCTGGAGTAACTAATTTAACTCAACCATAGGTTGGTACTGTCAGATAAAAGTACCATCCTATGGCAGAGTTATTCACCCCGCCTCAGCACACGTATAGATGCAGATGGGGCTGCCTGGGGACATGAGGGTGCTTTAGTGTGGCTAGCCCTAGCTGCTGGCTAGCCCTGCACTGAAGCACCTTTGTGCTCCGGCCAGGCCCTCCATACCATGTTGAGCTGTATTGGAGCAGTTCTGGGCTGGCAGGCTGACCTTTGTGGCCCCCTGCCAGCTGGGGCTGCACCACCCCAGTTCAGTGTGCCACAGTCCTGGGTGTACATGTAAAAAATGCCCCCAGAAGCAATATTATTCATGTGTAGATTGATCCTGTCTAGGGCTGCATGTCGTTACTGAATTTTAGGGAAAATCTAGGAGAGAGTGTGCAGCACTAGAGATGCATTGGAATTGGCTTCTCTGCTGAATAGCCTGACCTCTAGCCAAAAGGGGAAGCAACTCAATAACGTGATGTTAAGTATTGAATAGAGGAGGGGCAGTTCAGTGATACAGCCTAGTGAACTAATCTGGCGGCAGAGTAAAAACATACATACATCTTCTAACTTCTGCCCTAATGTGGCATCTCTCTAGCTGTGGTCAGGCTACTTAAACTGTACTAGTGTCCTCATCTGTAAAATCAGGGTACTATTACTTACCAGTTTCTATAGGAAGATTGTGACAATTGAATATAAATGTAGTGTAAGTCTTAAACTTGACTGCAGTGCATGTACAACCATGTGACTGGGAACATGGCATCTCCAGTCTCTGTTCTGTCCCTTGCACAATCTTAAACTAGGGCTGGAAGGGATCTACTGGATTATCAAATCCAGTTCTCTGCTATTAGAAGCAAACCACATTGCTACGGACATACCAAATTCACGATCATGCAATTTCCATGGAAGTTGCAAATTTGGTGGGTCCCATGTGAAAAAATCCTAGTCCATGTGAAAGAGTGCAAAAAGGGCAGTGAGCAGTGGGGGGTGGGGTGGGGTCGGGGGTTAGAGGGGGAGAAGCTGCTGCAAACAGAAAAGCATGGGAAACCCTGGTGTCCTGGAGTATGGGGGGGAGGGAGAGGTTAAGTGGGGTGGAGATTGGCCAAGGTGTCCTGGAAGTTTGCCCCTTGCTGGAGATTGCCAGATGGCCATCTGGCAATCTCCAGGGTGGGGTGGGACTTCCAGGGCCCCATAGCCAATGAAAGGTATGGGGAGGAAGGGGGAGGTGCCATGCTGTGCTGCAAAAATGGCTCCAGAAACCATGCCACGACTGAAAAACAGAGGCAGCCTCCATGATTTAGGTGGGGCCTAAACACCATGCAATCCTGCTCATAAATTGATCAAGGTCTGTCTTGAAGGTTTTTGGTTTTTGCTGCTGCCATTCTTATTGGGTAGCCGTTACAAAGCTGATGGTAATAATGATGATCTGGTTTCCAGCCTAAATTCATCCACAGTCAGTTTATGTGCAAAATGTTAGAAACTGTACATACAGCCAAGTTGACAGGAACCTGCAGTTTATATTCTGTAGAAAATTGTTCTAGGTTCTTGTTTGTGCAGGAAAGCTTTCCACTTGATTATCAGTGGATAAATTTTCTTAGGATATTATGATTCTTGATTTGTTCCGCTCTCCTCCAAATGTACAGAACCACTGGAGAGGACATTACAACTTGACTTCTTATTAAAACACTCGAGCTCTATTTCAGTACCTTTTTGAGCAATTTAATTTTTAATAGCCATGGGTATCGGGCACTCTGTTTTACCTTAACTTGAACTTTATTTTAAAGTCTAGTTTTTGCTTAGTTTATACATTTGCCTACTCTACCTGTGTTTGCAAGGTGCTTATTTATTGTTTGGAGGCTACACATGTGAATTTACATTTTTTGAAAGGTTGTCACATGTTTAAGTCTTTGTTTGTATCGTGGCAAATATGCTAGCATCCATTATGTTGACTAAGATGCTAGCATCCAATACACTAAATGCTAGGTTTTAACTTTAAAAGAAAGCAAAAATGCAAATGTTCAGACTAGTGTCTGACTATTCAGTGTAAATATTTAACAGTAGAAGCTCAACATTTTTTTTTTCTTTTTTCTTCCTTAGATGAAGCAGTTCATTTGACTCTGGTTTAGGTCCAGAAGTTCTTCCTTATTAATCGGCCCAAGATTCACAAAATCAGGATAAATGAATTGACTTTGAAGGTGCGGTAAGTTCTAAAGGGCATTTTATGTACTTGGCGTGTTAAGTAGGTCTATTAAAAAGGACATTTAATATGTTTGTCACACCACTGGGGAACTTTCAAATTAATTATAATAGCTTATTAATAATTTTAGTTTTGTCTATTAATTCCTGGTAGAATGTTGTCTGAAGCAGGAAACACAGCTAGACTCACAAATGCATTTAAACTTATTCTAAAAAGTTATCGGTGCACCATACTCTTATGGGCACAAATTGTTTGTTTTAGAAAGGAAAAAATCCCTCCTGCTTCAGCATGATGCTGATGTTCTTGAGTGTAACACACATAATAGAATGTGAGCTGGTAACCTAAAAGCACCCAGAGATGGTTTATATATAGTAATGTTTAGAGGGTCATATTTTCATTAGGCATCTGTAAAAATAGTAAACTAAACACATCTGAGTCTAGGGATATAAAAATTAATTATATTTTAAGAAATCCTTGGCCTATAATTGCCAATTCTCTATGCAGCACTTAATCTATTTAATTATTTCAGGTTAGGATGGAGACACCTGAAATTTACATGCTTTTTTTCTTTCTGAGCATTTTTCTCTGCAGTTTTTTCCTATTCATGCAACTACTTTCAGTTCTTTGCAGCATATCACTAATCCTTTCATGAGGGAGGTCACACTTTTTGTGTGAGTGATAATATTAGTGCTATCAAAAGTTGGATTTAATTTTATATAGAAAAATACAGACTATAATTGAGCTAATTCCAATAGCATATTTAATGGGGACACTTTTTTTTTTTTCCCTAAAGATCTACATTTTCAGTTGCTTCACTGGAATATGGAAGCTGGAAAACCGTTTTTTAGACTTCATTAATATTATGACTGGATATCGATTGATATATTGGTGTATTAACTTTTACCTTAATTTAATATCTATGTACTATGAAATTCTTTGTGGCTGAGATAGAAGATGGTACCTTAACTTTACAGTTGCTTAATAACACCCATGTAACCAGTTATTCAGTTTTAAAGACTAGAATATTATATGTGAAGCAGGCTGTGCTGTTTGTCTGATGCTTGAATTAAACTTGAAGGAAAATAAGAAAATGTCTGGTCTCAAAGAGAGTACATTATAAAATATAGTTACTGCAATATATTAAAAGCTGAACATGGTTCGTATGAATGATTTTGAGGTGTCTTGAAAATATGACTTCGATAATGAGTTGCTTTATTGATGAAAATAGCTGTTTAAAAGTTTGTTGCCTCTTCAGTAACAGAGGTTCAAAATAACTAGTAGTATACAAAATATACCTGAATGATGTCTGATATTTTCCTCAAGGTCATGGGAAGGGCAAGAACTTATTCCTTAGTATATTATGAGACCTATTATTTTAGGTTTAGGTTATTTTACTTTGTAGATATAATCATATATCGGTTTGTTTGTTTGTTTGTTTGTTTTTAAATCCAGCTTGTAAAATGTGTTTTAAGAAATGCAAAGGGATTCTTCAGTCATAGATCTTAAGGCCTTCTCCTCCAAATAAGTCTCCATTCCTTTGATTAGTGTTTTCTGTAACATAAATACATAGCAACACTTCTCTCTCTCTCCTTCTCTTTCACCCTCTCTCTCTCTTTTTTTAAAGCACCCTAAAAGCCTACCAAAACAAGGCATTCAGTTGCCCATGCTTTACCCCCTAAGGAGGAGATGAGTGATCAAACAGCATGTGAACAGATGTGTAGTCACATTGCTTAAGGTACTCAGATGCTCAGGTATTCTGGTGATAAGAATGGTAAAAGAACCCTGCTAAAATGTACTTTTTTAGCATAATAAAATGTTGTTGACACTGTTGCCTACTGTACAAAGTATAACTGGTTTAAGGCATGTAATGCTGAAGTTAGTAATGCTGTTTGTAAAGCTGGTGAGTGGACTTTTTAAAAGATAAGCGTTATCTTTGAATGCAGATGAATACTCCTCCCTGCACCCTTAATTAAAATGAAGAGCTGTGTAACTATAAAAAAATAAACTTAATGTATAATTATAAATTCATCTCCTTTTAAAGTAATCACAGTGCTAAACATTACTCTATAGCAGTTAACAGACATTGTATATTTAAGTTAGTGGCTTGTTGTTTGGTTTTTTATCAGTCTGTGCAGTAAACGCCTCTTTAAAATCTGCCTTCCAGCAGCTGGCAGCTGACGTACTAGTGTTTGTTGAACCACCCAGGTTCAACATGATATCACTATGTAAAGTACTTTGAGTAGTCCACCTTAATGTCTCCTCAAGGAAGTTAGTACAAGTACCTGGGTGCACTGTATGAAGCTAAATTGCTGAATTTAATTGCTGTTGGGACTATAGAAGGAGCTCCAGAAAAATGGAATTTTTTAAAAAAGTTGTTCCTGCTGTCATTTCTGGAGATGTGGTTCTGGATATTGGAGATACAACTCGTGAAAGCTCCCCAAGGCTACTGAAGATGAGACGGGTCAGCCTGCTTTCATTAGGACAGACCATAGATGAGGATGAAGAGACAGATTTTTTGCCTTCCAATTGCAGCATGTTTCCACATCGTCACCTTGGTAAAGTAAAACTTCAGGAACTCTTACCAGTTTACAGATGTTCTGGTTAATCTGAATAGTTGTTAAGCATTAGAAAAGGGTTTTTTGTTTTTCTGAGATTATTTTTTTTATTACAGATTTCACTTTAGAGGTGCTTCTCTTCAACTTAATGTTGAAACTATTAATAATTTATGTTGTTATTTTAAAGCAGTCATATAGCCAGGGTTTTTGTCTATACATTTTAATATGCAGTTCTTTAAGATGAATATCCATTTTCAAAATAAGTTTTCAGATCAAACAGCATGGTTCTGATCCTACACTGAGACAGCTATATGTACAGAATTCAGTACCATGTAGAGTCCTATTTATTTTAGTGTAGGATCAAGTATTTCTACCACATTTGAAAACCTAAACAACATTTAAAAGGCGAACAGCAGCAGTCTCCCAAGTCTGCCTTTATTCTCACTGAGAGCTTTTATTTTTAAGTCCTCCTTCTCCCCATTATTTTTGAAAATTTCAGATCTCCTAAAAATATAAATACCAGTTAAGAAAGTACTGATTGTGTTTTTGTGTATACAATGGCATGTTTATTTATACTAGTGTTATATTTTTTACTTCCTTTTTTAAAAGGCTGAACAGTCTTTTCATATCACACATTCAATATGTTAATGTTCAAATATTTTAAATACTCCCCTGTTAAAAAAAAATAAAGATGCAGATTTCTATAACTGTTTCAAATAGTTCATAGTGGTGTGTGCTGCCTGCTAGTGTTGCACTTGGCTCTGGATAAAATTGACTATCATTAAGTTAGCCTTTCCTCTGTGCCTGAAGTGGCAGCTGCAGAATATAATACTCTTTGCTGTCCATCTCCCAAGGGCTGAACTCAAGGGGTCCATGAGTGAGGCATAGCAGAACCCTTTCTTTTGAAGGCTCTAAGTTCTGGAATTCATTTCTAGGGCTTTTTCAGAACAAGAATCATGCATGTTTCTGTCATAATACGAAATGTGGGATTGGGTTTTTAACATTGGGCTATTTGGTATTGTTGCATGGAAGTAGAGAACAATTTAGTTTTGTTAGCCAAGTTGCCTAGTTGCCCAACAAATTAGAAAGTACTACTTGTTGCAGCATCATGGGCCACTGACATTTGCTGCAGAACGAAATTGCTGTATAACTGCTGTTGCTAATATGTGAAAGGCTCTAACCAGAAGTTCAACAGGTAGCTTCTGAAGGGATGGGGTACAGTTAGCTGAGTTTGTGTCCCTTTTGACTCGATATCCATGCTTGAATCCTCTAGGAACTATTGTAATTTGTTGTTGCATACTACACTGTGGTACATATTTATAAATATTTCAATAGGCAGGTTTGGTTCATCTGTATTAAACTATAATATATTTATCTTTAACCTTTATCATAAAGAGCTGTTTTTTTCCCCAAATATTTCTTGTAATAACTTACAGTAGTGGTTCTCAACTTTTTTTAGATTCAAAGCACCCATCAGAAAATGCCAGTTCTTAGCTTTCAGTCATTTTTTCACTACAGAAAGATAATAGAGAAATTTATTCTATTGCAAAGAATTCAGCCCACAACATGTCATGGTGTTTTTGACACTGGATGCCTATTTGAAATCTCTGGGTTTATCTTTTGAATCATGTTTGCACACCTAACAGAGCTAACGTTGTATGGCACCCTTGAAAAAGATCAAGGCACCTCAGGATACTGGAGCACCCTGGTTGAGAGCTACTGATGTACAAGGTATAATTTGCCATGACCACATAATGCTCTTCTAATACATATGTAATGATACATATCAACTTACTAATATGGAAGTCTCTCTGCTACTTTCTGTCCACCTCTAGAACACCTGTTCTGAATTAGACGTTTGTACAGGTACATGTGCTTATTGCCTGACTTAAATGCTTGTACAGTTAAAAATAGGTGTGGTGTATCCTTACCAGATGCACCTTGACCTATCTAATGATGCTTAAATGCTACTAACCTCATATCTGCAATATATCACAAGCAAATATTTTGCAAACCTAGGAAGCAAAATCTATGAGAGGTGAAAAATAGCACTGTTTGTTTTAGGGTGGTTCCTGGAGACAGAATGTTTGATTTATGTAAAAAGAACAATACCCGTCTTAATGAGTTTACTTTTTGTTCTTTAATATTTATAGTCTGACCAGTGAGATTTCTTCTGAATGCTTCTGAAATGAGGCAATCGGTCTTCATGAGTCTAAGCTACCTCTCTATTTAGGTAAAAGCATCTGGAGAGTAGCGAATAAGGAAAGGAAACACTTTTTTCTTTGCCTCTATTATAATTAGCATAATTCTAATGAAGTGTAGGCGTAACTTTTAAGAACTCTTAAGGAAGCCTCAATATTTGTTTCTTAGTAACTCCTCAGAGTATTTACAGCAGAGACCTGTGTTCTAAAGTTGAATTTGTTCCTTTGATATCATGGGGAATTAAGAACTTTGACATAAATGTAGTTTGGTTTTTTTGGTATACCGGAGCACTACTGCCAGGCTCCTGAAAGCTTACCAAGTTTAATGAGCTTTATAAATGAACCAGCTAATTGCCCATTAAGAATGGTGGGGGAGCGGGTGGGGACGGAGCCTCTCTACCCTGCTCTCCCTGTCCT
>NW_017729033.1:69202478-69211816 GCF_001723915.1 Gavialis gangeticus | reverse complement strand
GGGCTGCTGGGGGTGGGGGGGGCGCAGGCCCAGGCCGACCTGGTGACAATGGGGGGACGGAAGGAGCAAACTTGGGGCTGACATGGGGGAGGAGTGGGCCCAGGTCTGAGGGGGGGTGGGGGGAGGAGGCCAGCTCCTTCCCTCCCACAGCTGCTGCCACGGCCGTGTTGGGCCGGGCCTGCTGTTCCCCCACTCTTGCAGGCCAGCTTTTCCCCCACTCAGGCCCTCTTTCCCCCCTGTGTTGGGCCTGGGCCCACTCTCCCCCACACATTACCTCCAGGAAGAAGGGCGGGGGGGGGGAACGAGGCCAGCACAGTTGGCCTTGCCCTACCCTGCTCTGTCCCCTGTGTCCCCACCATCATGGCAGTGGGCTGCCGTCTGTCAGAACGCTTGTGCTCTGATTGGCTGTTTGTCAGCCAGTCAGAGCGCGAATGAAGCATTACAGACAGACTTAGGCTGTTTATAATATTAAAATGTTTAAATAAAGGTGGAGAAATATGAACTCTAAGTAAATAGAAATGAAATAAGTTATTTGGGGTTTTATTAATGTGGAGGAACTGAACTTGAAAAGAAGAAAGAACAATTCTTTAATTTAAAGATCTTGGAAAGTTAAAATGTGAGTGACATCAAAAGGAGGAGGAATAGAAGGGATCTGTGGTGCTCCAGCAGCCTTCCTTTTTTTAAAATAAAATAAATGTTAATGGTAGCCCTAAAAATTGCAGTAGCTGACTAAGATCCTGTAGCTGTAAGGCACAATTTACATTAGTGTAAAGTTTATTAAACTACCAGTTTTTATCCTGTTGTATAATATAATTGTCAAATTGGCAGTCTATATCAATATCTACCTGTGAGCTGCTTGTTTAAAAGTAGATGATGCTCATGTTAGGATAAAACAGCACTACTATTGCATTAAATTGAAAGGAAATCATGCAGGTAGAAGTTACCTTCAGCAGAGAAAATGAAGAGGCCTTCATTTAACCTTGTACTTGATGGTTGAACAAATGAGGATGACAAGCATACAATACTCTAATCCGGCTGTTGAAGAGTAATTCTTTATTCTGACTCGTGAAATGTCTGCCAACTGGCTGTCATTAGAAGCAATTTCCTCAAGTTGGTATTACATGACTATTATCACAGAATAGTGTGATGTCATCATTTACGAAATGCAGATTTATAGTCTGTTCTGGGATCATGCTTTTACAATAGCAAATAGCAGCTGAATCCTCTTTAAATTATCTGCTTATTTCTATTTTTGTATCCTGGTAATGGAATGAAGTGCTCTTCTAAAACAGGGAAAAGAGCTGGTGCATTACCAGTGGAGAATATAATAGAAGGCAGGTGTCCGTCAAAGCAGGTAATGAAAACGATCAATAAAATAGACATGTAACCCTTAGGAAAATATGTATTAATATCAGCAGTTACAAGAACATTTGTAATAAAGCTGTTTTAAAAATTTGAACATTTTATCTAATAGTGCGGTTGCTTATCCTACACATGACTAGTAGGTATGTGGATAGAAATTGACATTTTACAGGTACTGTTTCTGTTTCTGAAAAACAAAATATTGTTGCTTAATGTGTCTTATAAATGAATGTCGATTTAGATATCCTGCTAGGTTTGGAAAATTCACTGTTAAAGGATATATAAACGAATAACAATGTTGATGATAACACTTGAAGATGGAGACTCATTCTTTGTGTGAATGTAGCAAAATATTTTGTGAGCTTTAATGGAGCTTAAGTGATGAGTATTTTTTTCTTTTAGTTTTAGGGTACAGTAACTAATATTTCCTTTAAGTGTGTATTAGTAACGTTTTGCTGCTTGATTTTAAGGCAGGGTTTAGAAGTGTCTGGATTTTTTAAACTTAATGGTTTTAATACATATTTAATAAATATTTGAATACATCTTTAAATAATAAAGATTTATTAAATGTTTAATAAATATTTCTTCACATATATTCCAGAAATAGTCTTCAATACCTGTTTCATATAAATCTAGTAAGATCACTCCAGTAAAAGAAAACCAAAAACATAACTTTCTAAAATACTTGTATATGATCAGTGAAGAACTGATAGAGAACCCAGTTTTACAAAATGACTGTATTATTTAATAGCTGACAGGATGCCTAGTATGGTATAAGATCCGGTATCACGACGTTCTCGGTCTCCAAGTGATTCCAACCCAGAAGGCAGACACACAAAGCCAAGATCAACTGGAAATCCTAAAGAAGAAAATTTTACCTAAATTAATATGTGATTTAAAGAGAAAATGGTACTTTCCCCTTATCTTTTTGTCTGTATTCTGTACTCTTTCTGTTACTGCACAACGTTGTTACAAAGGTCAGCTTTCTTAGTTCTTAGATGGCATAGGCAGTTGATAGCTACAGCTACAATTCACAAGTCATTCAATTCCATAGGCAGAAATATGCTTCACTTACATTGCATGGCAGAGGAATTGATTTTATGGTACAGCTTTAACAATGGTGAACTGGTATAAATCAAATCTATAACAGCTGTACTAAGGATTTTGAATTTATCAGTGCTTAGGGGTGTTCTCATTACTCACTTATGGTTACCTTTCTTCTGTATATTTAAAGTTGTCACCTTTTATCAACATAAATTGCATTTCTCTAGAAGCAGCTCTGCTAGTACAACTGAGATGGATATGTTTTTGGTAGTAAAGCATTGATTAAGAGATCTGTGCTTACTCGTAAGCTGCTAAGGAGGCTGTCCAGGTTCTGTGTTTTAAGGGTGCCAAATTCAAGTTCTTCACTAGTAAACTACAAGGTGGGTGGGAAGGACAAGCAGTACTCTCAAAAGTTGCATCTATTTTTCTTGGAGGAATTCTAGAGGATTTAAAGGATATCATGAGAGGGTCTGGTTATGCTCCAACATGTTTACCTTCCTTTCTAATGAAATGAGCATTTATAGAAATAGCGTAGTCTGAATTTGTGCAGGGGCTTGGGCTAAATGACCCCTGTGATTTCTTCTAAATGGCTGATTCTCTATTTTGGAGAAAAAAAATAGAATGCTTTGACAATGTTAATTAACAGAAAATGTAGACAGTTCCTGTTGGCTGTTAGTATCTTGCTTAATAGAATCAGCCATGTATTAGAATTAAAATCTTATAGCTTAATCCGTAATACGACCTTTCTCTCCCACTATTAGAAATACTGAGTAGAAGACAGTGAAATGCCAAGACTGCACAGAGTTTTTTGACAGAACTCCATGGGCTTTTTACTTTGTTCAGTCTTTAATAAGTAGCAGCAAAGTAATCTTGGCTTCTAGATCAAAAATATTTTTTTTCCAGTGTGATTCTAATAACTTGTGGACACTGTATCTGTTCCAGAACCCTGATGGTTACTGGCTTGGTTACAGTTCAAGTAAAATAAATGATACTTAAAAGAAGAGAAGCATCTGTAGTGGAGGTGACAAACATTGAAGAGAATGAATTCTATTTTTTTATTATGTTCTGAAGGTCGGGATAAGCATATGTACCCCCTGGAGTTTTTATAGCTGTTACAAGTGATGGTGGAGGTGTATGTGGGTTGTGGAGAGCCTAGTTTGGCCTGTAGAACTTCTCTAAGAGATGGAAAGAACCAAATTTTAGCTGATAGAACCCAAAATAAATGTGTATGACTGACAGTTTGTTTGTTTTTTAAAACACCCTAAATGCCAAACTGTTTGTTCATAGAAATAGGACATGATTGTGGAATCCCCAAATACTGCTTCCTTAGTTTCTTTACAAAAACCACACATTAAACTTCAGTTAATAGAAGTCTGATTATTGAGTGGTCTGAGTAAACAATACATACCATCAGTTTTAAGATGTGTACTGGGTTCCTGTTCACTTTCAGGATTAGAATTAAATGCATGTATAAGATTCAGTCTAATAAGGTGAATGTGTGTTATACCGTAAATATTTGTGAAATCTTATGAAATGAGAACATGCTCTTTTGTACTATACTTGGAAGATGCCTGAACTGACTTTTTGTTTTTTATTGGTTTGGCATATTGAAGGTGAGAAGAATATTAGATACATTTATGTTTAAAAGATATCTTTAGAAGTAATATTGAAAATTCTTTCCTATGTTTGCTTTTGACTTCTTTACCTTTGACATTTAACTAATTACATTTGATAGATTTACCTCCTTTTTGGGTGAATGCCAAGTAATTTTTTTCCCTTACTAGTGACTCAGGATTTTGGCTGAAGAATAAACTGGGTGAACTAACAATGGGAATTCTGCATTTTCTTGTTGTTTGTTTCATACCCTTATGCTTTGACACCAGCCATCCCTTTAAACCAGGGGCGGGCAATTATTTCGGGTGGAGGGCTGCTTACTGAGTTTTGGCAAGCCATTGAGGGCTGCATGACAGGCAGCCAGGGGCAGATAACTATTAATTTTCTAAATTTTTCAGGGGCCCTGCAGGCCAGGTAGAATGGCTTGGCAGGCCGTGTCCAGCCCATGGGCCGCATTTTGCTCATCCCTGTTTTAAACCTTCTCTAAGGTTGGAACTTAATGTAGTTGCATCTTACTGCTGCTTTTGAGGTCAATGTTAACGCATCTCAAAAAAATCTAGAAATAACTGCTCTTCCCAGGTAACAGCTGCTATTCTCTCCTGATCAGACATATTGCTTCATGATATTTCTCGGTGAGGGGTGGGAATAAAGCCTAAGTATTTCACAGTCTCTAATCTCCTGTGTGGCAATATGCAGCTGGAGACATCCAGTGTAAAGGTTAAAAAAAAAACCCATTGCACTAGCATTATATAGTTCTTTTTATTACCATGTATTGGCAAGCATCTAATTCAGTAAGCAACACTGCACCCTTTATTTAAGTAGTAGTATATCAGTTTTATAGCTAATAAACTGAAACAGGGTGAGAGTGAATTGCCAGCCAGAATAGAATGCCCATGTTCTGCTCTGACCTCTAGATCAGTGGTCTCAAAAGTGGGGTGTGTGCACCCCGGGGGGTGTGCAAGACAATCCATTGGGGTGTGGGAAGAAAATATTAAAACTTCTTTTTATATTTATTTTTTATCTAAAAAGAAAAAAAAAAAGGAAATTAAGCTTTACTAATATTTAATATATGGATTGACACTGGCGCTTTCACTCAGTGGTCAGACGGTTACATGTCACGTATAGTACATGAGTAGTACATGTATATAATTTATAAATAAATATACATATATTGGGGGTGCATGCTCAAAAATTTTTTACTGATGGGGTGCACGATCAAAAAAGTTTGGAGACCACTGCTCTAGATTATGGAAGCTAGAAGGAAAAAAAAAAACTTCTGAGAGTCAGAACAGTGCTGAAGGAGACTTAAAGATACCTAGGAAGCTTTGAGCTACATAGGACCGAAGTAACACATGTCTGAGTAATGAAAGGATTTCTGTCACCTTTCTTTTAAGCTGGCAATGACAAAGCCTTTGAAACTTTACACTGAAGAACTGTTTTGAAGAGTACAGACATTAGACAATAGCAAAAGAGTGTAGGTCATAACATTTAGTATATCATTTTGTAAATTAAAGAACTGAACCTCCCTGTCTTCTGTCTTTTTTGTTTTTAAATATTAAGCTTTAACAGGGCAGCCAGGAAGAGGGAAGGAAATTAGAAAACAAAACAAAAAAGCACTTCTTCAAGAAAAGTAGTAGTAGGGAGAGGGGAAATCTTCAAGTAACCAGAACAGAGAGAGACTCAAAAGGAGATTAGCTGTCTCCATGGAGGGTAGATAAAATTTGCCTTTGGAAAGTGGTACGGAATTCACTGATTCTTTAAAAAGAACTAAGGCAAACAGTCTGCTAAGATAATGTTTCTTCTTGTGTGAGTAGAGCATAAACAATATAGTTTTGGAGTAATGTAAATTCTTCTGTGATTAAGCTACCTGTTTTGAAAGCTGCACTTTCAAGGGGGTAGGCCCTTTTTGAGCATAAGCCTCCCTTTTTATTCGCACTATGACTCTTGTATATTTTGAAATACATTCCAAATATGCAACTCCTGTTGCATCTTTGTGTGTGGTCTAAGAAATAGGTAAATCACTTGCAGAGCATATCAGTGAAATCTTAGTGTATTTTTAAAGAACCACTATTAATGTTGAAAATATAACCTGTTCAGTGATTTTTAAATATAGGGTTCTGGAATGTAATTACAAAGCAAAACACATTTTTTTTTCTTTTTGGGAAATCTGTAAATTATTTTTATATATATTTTCAAGACGAAAGGCGTCAAAAGTCCACCTGAATTGAGACTTGGTGATTGGGGTAGTATGGTTAAGACGCACACCAGTTTCTGTAGCTCATGGCACAGAAAGGAATGATCTCATCCAGATATGGTATTGTTGGAGTGATGTAGCTGTGATGGTCCAGGGAGTATGCAAGAGGCAAGTATTTTTCTGGGTAATTATCTTTTATTGGACCAACTGTATAGTTGGGATAAACTTTGACAAGCTTTCAAAAACTGAAGAATAATGCATTGCATTATTCTGATAATGCAGTGGTCCGGCTAGGATCTGGAACCAATGTCCGAGGGAAGTGGTGCTGGCTCCTATCCTGGGGGGTCTTTAAGAGGAGGCTTGATGCCTACCTAGCTGGGATCATTTGAGCCCAGTTTTTTCTCCTGCCCAGGCAGGGGGTTGGACCTGAAATGTACAAGGTCTCTTCCAACCCTACTTCTATGATTCTATGATTGTCTCTGTCTCAGTCTATCCTAACCATACAGTTGGTTCAATAAAATATCACACACTCGCACACTTATCCAGATACATTTTGACTCCCAAACTGTTATGATCAGGTATCTAGTTACAGCTGGATTGGCTGAGGATAATTTTCAGTGCAAGTCCAGAGAGAGGCTCCAGCTCATGCTTCTGGATCCATAGTGAGAAGCCTTAACTGCTCTGGTACCAAACTGATAATTCAATAGCAGTCTGTACTTGCAGTTAAGTATACAGAACTCTGATTCTGGAGCTTTAGTGACATCAATGATTCTAGTTTATATAGAGTTGAAATCTTTTGTTAAATAGAAAAAAACACTGTCGTGCCCAATGGAAGAGGTTATATTTGATAAGGGAAATAAAATGTATTGATCTCCTAAAGGGAAGTGAACAGGAATAAGAATTTTAATCAGTTTTCAAATCCCTTCTTTTTCTACTTGACCTCCTATTCCGGTAGCGTTTTGCCCCATATCTAATGCTCTGAAAATGTTATAATTAGAAAGATTGTACAGCATCATTCTTGGCATTCTTGATAGAATGGCACTGTATTAGTCTTCTGATAAATAGATTTCCGTTTCTCTTATGGCTAAAATCAGGGTTCAGTTATGATATTTGTTCCTCTTATACCCTCTGCTTTGGGCAGACTTTCCTTATCAATACATTTTCTGTATGTTCTGCTTATCCTCGGCTTTTCTTCAGCCATCCTTCAAGTCACGACAAGGCAGAAGGTCATATGGGTCAAACGTACAAGATTATAATGCCCCTTCCAATGAGGCATGCGCTTGTCTTCAGTGCTAAACTTTTAATTCTCCTCACATTTAAAGATGTTTTTCTCTAAGGAAATACTAGACTGAACTAACACAGCACCAGTGGAGATTTTATGCTTGTTTTGTTTGTTCATTTGTTTAAAGAAAATATTTTTTTCCTTCCTTATTTCTTTTTTTACAGAAAATGTTTTTCTTTCTCTTAATCTGCATTGGGTAGAAGCACACAGCAATTATAACTTTGGTCATGAATGGTCATTTACTTGTAGGAGAAATGTGTTGGTTTAAAAAAAACAACCCCCCCCCACCAACATTTATCATCCTGTCAACTCTCTTTTTGCAATTCAGGACCCACTGAAAAGTCCAGAAGGATCTCAAGCATAAACTTCCTGTTGGGAGGACAGCTGCCTTTGACTCCTTAGACATGTTTAAGATTTTGCCCACTTATTCTCCAAATACTTTCCACCCCCACCCAGTCACTGTTGTACCTCCTACCCCCCTAAGAAAGCAGTGGAGATTCTTGTTAGCAAAGAACCAAGGGCCTCTACATTGCCTTTTATCTGCCTCTAAGGCAGAGACACGGAAAATCCAGCCTGCAGGCCGGATTGGGCAAGCAGCAGACTCCATTTCCCGTCAGCCCCTGCCCACTGCAGCCAATTTTCCACGGACACCCAAGGAGCAGCAGAGCTGTGACAGTGTGCGACCAGGGTTTCTATGGAGACAGGCCCCAGCAGTGCTGGCAGGGCATGTAGCTGGGTGGGGAGCTGCTCCAGGGCTGGGGTCTTGTGGTGGTGACAGCATGGTACAGAGCCAGGGCAGAGCTGTGATCTGCTGCCCACACATCTTGGGCAGGGACATGCAGGCAGCAGATCGCAGCTCTGCTCCAGCCCTGGCCCTTGAGCAGTTTCCTGCCTAGCTGCAAGTCTTGCCAGTGCTCCATGGAAACCTTGGCCCCACACTCTAAGGCAATTTCATTGGGTGAATTAGTCTTCCTTTAGTAATTTGGGAGTTCATATTTGCTTATGTGGTAAGATACTTTGAGGGAACAATGCCAGTGTACCTCCTGCCTGCAAGACAAATAGAAACTTCATAGGTATGGTACCTCATCCTTTTATTTAACAGTGTCTTCTTCCAAAGCAGATTTTAAAACCAGGGCTTATTAATTTTCAGGAGGGGCTTCTGTAAAAATAGTCCATTTCCCCAAATGGAAATAGAGAAAATTAAGATTTTTCCCTGGATAAATTGGTGACAATAATGTAAGAAAGTGCCTTCAAAATATTTTTTAAAGCATAAGGTTAGGGGCAGTGTTATAATCTATTTTCTCTTTTATTTTTCTGCATTTTTTTTCAGTTTGAATACTTAAGATGCCAAATGTTGATTTTTATTTTTTTAAATAAGTTAAACCTTTAATCTATCAATGAAAGTATGTAACTATTAAAAGAAGGGAGGGTCTTTCATGAATTAGCCTGTAGGATTCAGATAGGCCTATAACAATTTAAATAACCTGCCTCCTTTTCAAGTATAAACTCTACTTATGCAAAAGAAGGCTTGAGACTGTTGGTCACAGTTATTGTATTTACTCAAATACAAGACAAGTTTTTTTTTCTCCCAGTTGACGTGGGAGCAGGGAGCCCCTCATTTTATAATTGCTTACAAGGAAATCTCACTAAATACATTGTCTGTCATTAAACTGCTGCCAAAAGCAGCATGAGCTCAGCAGTAGGAATCAACTATGAAGTTAATTAAATGCAGCCAGCACTGAGCATGACTGTAAAACACATTAGCTAAATGTGCTGATGGGAACCTTTTTTTGTGTGGCCCTTTAAAAAACAACACCCCTTGCGCGCCCCCCCCCCCCCCCC
>NW_017729033.1:69195707-69202423 GCF_001723915.1 Gavialis gangeticus | reverse complement strand
CCCCCAAAATCCAAAAAAACCCCGTAACAAAACCCAGGAGGGTGCTATCTCCACAGGGAACTGGCACTGGGCCAGGAAGTACTGCAATACCAGGCCTTCACCAGCAAGAGTATACTCAGCACTGAGACTCTCCCAGTGGTGCCAAAATTGCTACGTTTGATATTGGCCGAAAGCCTGAGATTTATTGCTTTTTCTTTTGGAAACTTTTTCGTAGTCCAGCTTAAATTAGCAAGGTCAGTTCTAGATCCTTTTAACTGAGCAAAACTCAATTGTTCAGACACCATATGTGGCACTGCAACTGGCAAGTATCCTCCACCCCAGACTTTTCAGCCTGAGGCTTCAGATACTTCTAAATCTATTGGGAGGCATCGTACGTGCAGGCCCAAGCCCAGAGGCTTGGAGTTTGGATGCCCCTGAGTCTCGCTTGCCCTCAGTCAATAACCCCAGGAGCAAGCTAGGGAGGAGTCCCCCATTTCCATAAAGCAGGCGTGTAGCTGAGATCCACCCACTGGAAACTGGCCAGTGAGAAGCTAATTAATTACAAGGCTCTCTTGGGTGTCTGTCCAGAGTACATTTGGACAGGGGTGCATCCTCCACTTCACAATACCATTAAAATCCATTTCGGCTTGGGTACCAGACCAGTTCAACGATCTACATTTGATCTTGCCCACAAGAGACCAAGTGGCTGATGGGAGCCTACCACATTTTGCAAAAAAAAATAAAAGTGTGTGTGTGTGGTCAACTTATCAGAAGTTATTTCAAGCTATATTTACTTGAGTATAAGACAACCCTGAATATAAGATGACCCCCCAATAATTAGATTCTGTATATGGAAAATATATAAATTTGTTATAATTTTCCAGGTATAGAGTTTAATTATTGGAGGTTGTCCTTGAATTTGTCCCCTTCCCACTGCTACAGCAGGGAAAATAAATCTGGGGGGTCAGGTAGTCTCCTTGCCCTCTGCTCCTTCCATCTTTCCTCTGCAGCCCTTCTTCCTCTCTGCCCCCACTTTATTGTCAGACCCTGCTCCCTGAGTACATGGAAGGGAGGGGCATGTTTGAAAACATTGACTTTGAAATAAGCATGCCAGTAGTAATTTTCATACAGACAAATTATGATGGGACCATAGACTTAGTTCATCCAGGATTGATACATTTTACCTTTTTTGAAACTGCCGCAAGTTTTAGTACAGGTAGTCCATAAACACACTTTTGAGCAGCACTTTTGTTACCTACTTTATGTATAATACAAACCATGCATGATAGTAGTCTAAAGCCAAAAGGCTTGATTTATTGTGTAATGCATTTGGCTGGGGCCCAGCAGAATCAACAGCATTTCAAGCCATGGTGGTCCCACACCTCAGCACTGCTCAGTATGGGTGCGTGTGTGTGTACACTCCAGATCCACCCCCCCTACAAAGCATCTGTGTACTAATTAGTTCCCCACTCATGACTGGAACTAGGTGATCTTGTCATGAGTCCTGGGATGCTCCAAAAAATTATATGCAGATAAGGTGCAGGGCAACCTGGTTGGACTCAACTTAATGGAGGACAGGGCCACACTAATCATATGTGCCAGTCTGAGAGAAGGGGGTGACAGAGATTTCCAGTAAGTTGTTTGGTGCCCTGTTTGGTCACTTTTGCCAGACATTTAAGACCTGTGAAGAGACAGGAATTGTAAATAAGAAAGAAAGGCATAGCTCAGCTGTGGGAGTGGAGAGGAAGTCTAAATGTATTCAATGTAATGGTGAGTTCCCATTAATATGTTTGCCCAATATGGGCCATGTGTGTTATATAGCTCTGCTCAGTGTTGGCTGCTTTTAATCACCTTCATAGCTGGTTTCCATTACTGAGCATGTGCTGCTTTTGGCAGCAGTATATGATGGACAATGTATTTAAGAGGTTTCCTTGTATATTTGAGTACATACAGTATTAGTTGTTGATGGGTAATTAACCAGTAAAAAGTTCTAAATTTAATTTTGGGCTGTTTTTTCCCTAGGACTTGTGGTTAAATAAAATATCACAGTCTAAGTGTCCATTTTGTATTTGTTGAGAAGTCTGGAGGCCTATAAGCCTTATACAGTCTTCCACATAGAGAAAAAATATTGTGGCTTTCCCTTAACAGCGTTTCTTCCACTCGATGTCAATTAGCTTTCATATCAGCATTTCTGGGACTCCTATCCACCAATGTTCTCTCCCAAATTAGAACATTGCAATTAATACTGCAAAGTTTAAAACTGATAGAGACCAAATAAACTGTTGTTCATTGCAGTTGATTGTAAATATAATCTTTATAACTGATTGGATGAAAAGGTCTGGTCTTATGAGGTGCTTTGTACTCTTTCCTGGCATTAAATATGACTAGTAATGTGAGGTGAATATAGTTGAATTCCCATATTTGTACCATTAGGTTATCATTCATATGGCTGTTCCGATGGTTACACTACCTGCTTAGAGAGTGTTCAGCCCTGTGTGATATGAGGGCTTGGGAGATCACCTGGCAGCTCAAACTTAAGAAACATGAAATTTCAAAATCTAGCCACTGATGGCACAGTATTTTTGACAATGATCTATAATTTTGTCTTACTCCTTTGATTCAAAGAGACTGGATTGGTGACTTCTGGTGCATTCAGAAGTGCATCTCTTGTCAGACATTTCCATGAGAAGGTAGGTAGATGAAGGGGAAAATTATCCTTTTATCTTCTACATTCTGAAAGAACAAAAAATCTGATTTTGTTAATGTTTGTACTCAAAGCTTTTTTGGGGAATGCACTCGTATATAAATCAGGAAATGTATTCCTCAGAAATCATCCAACAATTTAAAGCATCTCAACTAATAATAGCTGCTGACCAAAAAGGAAAAACCACTGGAAAACAGCCGTTGCACTTTAATTACATTTCATGGGACAAGATAAACATTTAGGACTATAAATTGCTACATTGTGTCTTGAATTGGAACATTTACTACTGCCAGTGAGCCTTTCTACAAATATATAGATACTATGTGGGTTTTATGTAGTAACAAACTTTTAGTAGCTCTTGCTTATTATTTGTGTTTTATTTCATTGTTGCATTCAGAATTGCTATTAAGTTATTGATCTCTCCTTTTTGTCCCTCTTCCTTTTCCATTACATTTTCTTCCATGCAACAGCATAGTTGTTATTAATAAAGGTCCAGAAATCAGACTTCAGCCAATTGATATAATACCTTAATTTGAAATGCAGTAAATATTGATTTATTTACCTATATTTTCCTGTCTTGGTTTGAGCTGAAGTAAGTTTTGTTCTTGCTATCAGTTCTGTTACAACAATACTCATAATATCAGTTGTTCTTCAGGAATAGGTATATAATAAATGCCATTATCAAAACAGATTAAACTTTTAATTGTGTGTGAGCCTTGGTAACTGAAATGGAGATCAAATATTGAGTGTAAACATTTGATCTAAGCACAAGCAGGTTGTGGGATAAGGGTATGTCCTTTCTCACCCTGAGCAAGAAAAATATCAGTTAATTCAGTTAATATTCTACATTCTAAAACAGTGGTCTTCACACTGCTGGCACATACGGCAATCCTGAGTAAGTAGCATGCTCTGGACATCATAGTTTATGCAAGTTGACAGGGACCAGAGCATGTTCCATACTATGTTTCTCTTCAGAAAGCAACATTTCCTGTTGTAATAAGACAGTCAGAGTGTCTTACAAGGCAGCATGTTGCCTGCAAGCCATTTGCAGGGGACTACTCTGTAAAGAATTCACTGGGCAGCACAACTTATGCTCCTGGTTTCTGTATATTTGCATGCAACTCTTGACATAGTAGGGATCTGTTTCATGCCTGGGAGTTGGGATTATTTAGGGAATTGCCACATCCTGTTACAGCTAGTATCTATGTGATAGTAACTGCAAAAATCAAGATAAATTTATCACATTATTCAGATCTGATGGCAATCCAGGACTACTACATTACCTTAAGTTTTCCTCTTTGAAAGAGAAAAGATAAATGTCATCCTGAAACTGCCTACTGTGAAAATATTAGGGGATTTTCATGTTATTTATTACTAATTAGCTTTCCTTTGAGAAGCAACTTGTTAGTGTGGAAAACTTTGTTCCTTTTTAGGCATTTTAGGATGGTCACAGATTCCAAGTAGGTAGTAGTCGAGTTTTCAGTCAAGGTGTAAACTATTTGTCCATTTTTTAATATTATTTTAATGACATAAAAGGAACATCAATAGATATATCAACTGATTCTAATTGACAACAATATTCAGTGATTCAGACCTGGAAAACGTCACTAGAAATTGCATTTGCTTAAAACTAAATTATTCACTTCTTTCAACACCTGACTGTTTTATCAAGATAATATTAACTTACTACAAAAGTTAAATATTTAACAGCTGCATCTTTAACCTTAATCTAAATACATTTTAATAAAGCTTAAATCACATAAAGGTGAGATCTAGATGCTTGCAATAGAGCTCCAGCATTTAATGGAAAATTCATAGTCATATTTAACTTTATAAAAATAACATTCTATATTGGACACTTATTTGCTTTGAATGCATTTTCAATAGCAATCTATTCTTTTGAAGATGAAGGTAAAGTGGTGCTGAAAGTTTCTTAGAAGTTTTCAGTAACAAATGACCAAATAGATTATGTAACTTGTCAGAAAGGTTTTAGTTGTGTGTTTTTAATGCAATATTTATGATGGTGTTCAATCATTTTAATGATGTGCGAGAGACAAGACTTTCAGAATAATCAATACTTAATACCACAGGTTTATTTTTTAAATTTTTTAAAAGGGCTGGGGGGAGGATAAGAAACTCGTATTCTCTTACTACACATCCAAGTTTGGAAACTGGAGGGGAAAAAAGAGGTAAGATGTAAGTGTTGTTATGAGAGAGAAAATGGTAGTATTATATTAAGTACTCCAACAGAGAGAGAATTATTTGAAAGCTGTAAGGAAAATAATTGAAGATGTAAAAGGAAATAATTTTGTGTTTTATATGAGCTAATATAGGGGCTGTGCGATTTATGAATGCAGTTGTATATGCCCTGTGGAAATGCTTCCCTGTTGGGCTTCGTACAGGAGCGAGGTTTTGAGCCCAGGTACAGGGTTACCTATGCTAAACTATTGGGAACAGCCTGGTTTAGATTTCCTTATCAATAATTACCTGGCCTATTCTGCTCACATACTGGCATAGAAGAGAAGAATGATAAGTAATGGATGCTGTTTATATTTAGAAGCAGTATTCAAAATGTAAATAATTTGGCAGGTATCTTAGTCTTTTGCTTTTAGTGTAATGTGCTCAGGACTAAGAGCCAGCTTTTAAAATGGATTTTGGTTCCTTAAAAATGCAGAGATGTACATTTTCGGGAATAAGTCAAAGAGAGTTAGGCATCATTGAGCGTTTGAAAAGCCTATTGGGTCCCTATCTGCATCTTTTAGCACCTAAATAGCCTTCCAAATAACTCTCCAAGTGCTTATGCAATGGATACAGGAAATGCAGAGACAGAATCATGTATAATGTTATTACATTTCTTTTCCTGCATCTCATTGGAAGCATAGACTAGAATTTTGACTCTAGAACATCAGCATTATACAGAGTTAAATCTCAAGTATGTTGTATGTAAAGCCCTGAATTTGCTGTTAAAAGCTGTTCTCAGTGTAAGTACCATACAGTTTCTTAGCAAACAGTGCTTTATACACAGGAACATAATACTTGGACTGCTTCTAAACAAAAGTTGTTACTATTAAATTCATAGATGACACGTAAGTGTTGACAGGGAAGGGAGGGCATTTTTCCATGCCACTGCCCCTGCTGCTGCCTGGCCCTGGCTTCATCCAGGCTGCAGCCCCATGCCCTGCCACCACTGCAGAAATCTAGGAGGGCAAATGCATCCTGTGGCGCCCCCCCCCCCATGCATTGCCTATGATTAACTTGATTGGTTCTTGTGTTGACTACCACTGAGTTACTTTTTCATCATAAAACATATACTTCTGTCTTTGAGTACATACAAGGATTCCCTTCTGGTCTTTCAGGGAATATTTCTCAGTGTCTGCAGCCCTTCCCAGTGTGGCCCTGCACAGTCCGGGAAACAGGAGTGCACGGTTGAGTGGTTCACCTGGCACAGGGTTATGCTACATCTGGGTTTTCCCGGACATGTCCTCTTTTTTTGTCCCCCTGTCCTCGTGTTTGGGCAGGTTTTTGAAATGTGAGCAAATGTCTGGGTTTTTGCTTTGCCCCTGCTTTCCCCAGGCTGGCTGCTTGGGGCTGGGAGTAGTGGGCAAGGTGATTGGCTGTTGGGGGTCACATGGTCTGTGCGCAGGCCCCAGCAAACCCCCAAGTAAGAGACACAGATGGGGGGGTGTACAGCAGGGCTGGGGAGGCAAGGGCTGTGGGTCAGGAATGAGGGGTACCAGCAGGGTGGGGGCTGCAGGGGCTTGGGAGTGCGGGGCAGAGGCAGGGCATGGCCCCCCATCATATACCGCTTCCCCTTTGCCTCCACCCACCCTCCCACCCACAGGTGTCCTCTTTTTTGGTACTGGAAATATGGTAACCCTAACCTGGCGCAGCCTGGAGATTACTCTGTGTATTTCCTGCATTTTGTCCAGGCTAATTGTACTGCCACCGCTAGGTGGAACATCCTGTGGGCCTCTGTTTCTAGGAGGAAAGTGGAGGGTTGCAGTCAGACCAGACATTCCTGGTTTCATCAGAT
>NW_017729033.1:69169659-69190707 GCF_001723915.1 Gavialis gangeticus | reverse complement strand
ACCTGGCGCAGCCTGGAGATTACTCTGTGTATTTCCTGCATTTTGTCCAGGCTAATTGTACTGCCACCGCTAGGTGGAACATCCTGTGGGCCTCTGTTTCTAGGAGGAAAGTGGAGGGTTGCAGTCAGACCAGACATTCCTGGTTTCATCAGATAAGCCTCATGCAGGTAGAAAACCCTTTCCTGCCTGCAGCTGCTTCGTGGTCAAGCTCTGCGTAACAGGATCAAGGCAGTTTCACCTGAGTTGCAGTGCCAGAGGTTGCATCAGCAATTCTAGCACTCATGCTGTGGCACCCTTTAAAAGGTCTTGTGGTGCACCCTGGTTGAGAACTACTGTCCTAAGGGCATGAGTACGTGAACAAGTTGTTGCAGGGTAGCATAGGGTGTAAATGTAGTGCATCAGCAACTCCACAGTAACCATCTGCTTTATTCATTGTTAATGTGACTAAAATTACCACTCAGTGAAAGTGGGGGTAATTATTATGGCATGATGTAAGTTCACTCCCTGCCTTACCTTGTTTATATGCTCATACCCTAAGATTAATTTTGCCAAATGCACATTGGTGATAACAGGTGTTAATTTTCCTGTTTCCTGTGCTGCCTGTGACTAAAATGGTGAATTTAGATCATTGAAAACTGAGCTGAATATTGTAGAATTGCCAAATTCCTTTTTTTCTTCTTGTGACTTTATTCCACAAGTCATCTGACTTGCATGAGGTATTATGGCATGTATTTTTAAAAAATAAGTAAGTTTCTAGTCTATGCTTATACAGAAACCTGACATCCAAATCCCAAAATACAATTTATTGTTGTATGTATTTGTCTTTTGGCTCTTACCACATGATTTGGGCAGCAGATTATTTTTATTAATGATTTTTTTTTAATGCACTGGCTTGACAGGATTTCTGAAGTTTAACATAAGAGCTAGATAAGAGACAAATTATAATACTTAATGTTGTCCTGCAAATTTGGTCTGAACTTCCCCAGCCAAATACAAAACTTTTGTGTTCACCATACAGTTGTATTACCAACAAAAAGTCTTGAAAAAGAAATCTTCATTCAAAATGGGTAGGATGGGCTGGATTTCCTGTGTTCTTCTCTGGCTTCATGCAATACTCTTCTATAATGGCACTTAGCAGATTTCCCTGCAGAGACCCTCCCTGCCAAACTAGGTGTTTTAAGGTTAAAAACTCGGCTGAGATGCTTTGGAGGAGCTTGGACTTTTTGGATTGGTTGTTTCAGGAGGTCTGCAAACTGACAGGCATGTCAGTTAGCAAGTCACTTCCACAAGTTCTTCATAACCAAAGAGCTAAAAAACTTAGCTTTCATATTAAGAAAACAAAAATAAGATCTGGTCTTGTGATGTGATTTCAAGGATGAAGCCATGTGCAAAGGCCTGTAGCACTTTAATAGAGTTAGATAAAGGAGATTTAATTTCTTTCCCTATTAGGAGAACTGTTTGATGTACATCATTGTCTAAATTTTCATGTTCTGCAAATCCTTCAGGATCAGAGGTACGTTAAAAAAATGTACCTCTGCTTCTTGATATCTGAAATAGGCCTGGTCTAAGTACAAAGTGGCACTGGTTTATCTAAAGATGGAATTTTTTCTGTGGTGTGTGTTTTAACAGTTTTAGTAACTGGTCCACTTTTGTGTATAACAATTTTAATTTATTTAAATATGTTGGCAACTGGAGGGTCAGCAATGTAACTAAACACATTTGCAAAGCAATTTAGATAGTGGCTTATAAACTGTCTAGAAAGGGCCTGGGTTATTCTTCTAGTGAAGTTTGGTGTATAGATGTTTTATCTCTTGCATTTTATTCGCTCGTTAAAGTTATTCTACAAATACAGTCTGATAATCCTTCCCAACATAAATAAGCATTTAAGTATTTGTTGCATCTGCCAACATGTTGGGAAACCTTTTTGTGCCTTTTTATTGCTTTTGAGCTTGCCTGTTATAATGTGGGAATCTAGAATCTTCAAATATTCATCAGTTTATTAAAAGAAAAAATATTCCATCACTGTCTTGGATCTACCACTAAATATTTGCCTCAAACGCTAACAGAAAACAGAAACTGCAAAGTCATGTCAGGGCAATTTCTTAAGAATTGTTAAGAGTAAATAGCTTTAAATAAATTGAGTAAATATGTGCATATGTATGACCTGAATAACCCTATAGTTTTATTATTGTAACACTTTCTTCTTAAGTGCTGTTTATTATCTCACTTATACCCCTTAAAATTAAATTGAAAGCTCCTGGTATTTTATTCTGTTCTGTATTATGCCTAGAATGCTTCTTGAGTATTGCTGAATAATTTGTTATAATGGAGGTCAGATTACTTTTATGTTAATCCTTTCTAATTTTAAGAGTTAAATACAATTTAAGTTTGTTTAAACTAACTTTTAAAGCATTGTTTCTGATTATAGATTTTATGCATATGCACGCAAACGCACACACGCGTATTACATTTTGAAATGCTTTTAAATATTCTTAAAGGTATTTTTCACACTTAAAGTGGAAAATAAAATATTCAAAATATTTATTAAACTTAAAGCATATAACTAGAGCAAATAAATATCTGTTTCAACCATTTTTTGTCCATCCTTTAGTTTTTGGTCCCTTCCCTAAATAATATTTCAAGGCAGGTAGTAGATCATAAATCTTTAGTTCTGTTTACAAATTCACAAGTCAATTTTTATATTAAAGTTTAGAGTGAGAAGTGAATGAAAAAATAGTCATGTATGATATTGGCACTTGAACTAAATATTCATATTCACAGTAAAAATGAAAATATTTTTATTTAAGTTAGTCTTGCCAATTTTTTTGATGTGAAATGGCTTTTTCCTGAAGTTGATGGCTGTATGTGTTTTTGTCATTATTAGTCTTTGAAATAATAAAGCTGCTCCAGTTGAAGTTTGTTTTTATTTTATCTTCCATGGCTGCTGTAAGCTAAACATTTTTCTTTGGGATGAATAGATCTTTTTTTGTGAGCTTTATATGAGAATTTCTAGTGTGAATAATATGACAATGTGCAAAGGAACTATATATTATTAATCTGAGCCTCTCTCTTTTAAAGTTACTGCATTATTATAATGCAGTTATCTTTCCTGAGTTGGCTCTGCAATTAGGGAATGAGACATTAGGAATCTGAGTTTAAAATGCAGGAAGAAACTTTGCATTGACGTGAAGAATTTTAGAGAGCTGATACAGGCTTGGAGCACTGATATTCATTACATCATCCTCCCCTTCCATTAGCCAGCATTATCTTCTGTGGATTAAGGGGCTGCATCTTCACTGGCATGCTGAGAAATCACTGCTTTTGAGTGGCTGTACGGAGCTGGAGAAAGAATATCCTGCTTTGAAGGCAGCAAATGGGAGAAAAGCTTTTCTATACAGGGAGCTGGGTAGAATAAAGTGCCACTGTTTTTATCAGCTCTTTGAGGAGGAGTCTTGAAGCTCTTGTTCCAGTTAATCTGTTTTTATTTTAGTACCAGTTTGAGCTACTGGAAGAAGTTGAAGCCTGTAGTTCAGAGTTCCACCCTTTTGTGTTTACTAACAACAAAGCACTAAACTTCAGGCTGCAAACTGAAGACTCTGTGTTTACTATTTTTTCTAGTCTGTGGAGGTATCGCATATCTGCATAAAGAAAGGTGAAGATGCCCTTCAGGGTACTCTTATGACAAACTTGTAAGCTGGGTTTTTTTTTCCACCCCTCATACTGAAGAGTTCATCTGCATTCAGCAGTGTTTCTACTCTAGTCGTGCGTCACTCAAGAGACTGCATGGTAATGAAACAGCGACACTGTGGGCCAAAACTCTGCTGCCTGTGAGCAAAGAAGGGACAACAGTTTGACAAGCCAGATCAACAGAACCAAAGCTGCTGCTGCAGCTGCAGTTGCCTGAGGCAAAATGTTGAGTCTCCAGGATTCTGTGTTTTTTGAAATTAACATAAAGTCCCTGTTAAAGTCTTGGAGCAGTAGCAGTAAGTATATCTTTTTTCCTGAGAGAACAAGATTTGAGTGTTATTTTTGCATGCTGATTTGTAGAGGCTAAGCTTGTGAAAAGCATTTTTTTGCATGATCCTATGGAATAATACAACTTGATATGTAGAGTATAAGTGACAATAAAACCATTACCTGCTTCCCCATTCTCATGTAAGGGAAAGGACCATTATTTAATTTCCCTGGATAATGTTTGTTCATTCTGCTGAAGTTCTTTGCAACCTCTGCTGGCTAAGGGAGGTGACAGATAGATCCTGGTCTCTGCAGAGTTATGACACCCAGTACTATTCCATAGTTCTGCCAGAACAAAATGTTCTTTTGAAACAAAATCTGTTGTTCACAGACGGTGAATAATGTTACAGTTGGCATAACTTTTTTCTGTAAATTAATATGCTTTATGTTTGGACTAGAAATCCATTTTTTTTTTTATCAGCAACAAACTAATCTTAAATGTTCTGTCTTTCAAATGCTCCAAGTTATATTTTATTGTGGTTTCCTGTCTGAAATGAACAGACAAAAGCAAGACAGTACTGGGTTAAGGCTGTCACTGTCCCCAACTCACCCTTTTTATGCATAGTTAATGTAGGGGGTCTCAAGTCAGGGAGTTGCATCTTGTGTTACGTAGGCTGGAATAGCATAAGCATAGTCAAGTAACTGCAGGGTGGGAGAGAATGACATAAGCAAAGTAACTTTTAAATGAATTGCGAGCCTAAGTATTCCTATACATTACACATTTAGCTTCCTTGTTTATCAAGACTGAAAGTCCCAAAAGGGATTGGATTTGAAGAGCGATCTGACATCTCCATTTTAAGCCACATTCGGGAAATTTAAGGATTTGTTTTGTGCCAAGTTTTCACCTGACAACACTGCTGCTTGGAACCTGATACAACATCATCTTTATGGTGCTAAATCTAAATGATTTTAGATCATTTCATCTAAAATGATCTATCGTATCTAAATGAAATAGATTTATATCTGTGGTTACAAGACGTTGTGATTAAAAAAACCCGTTTTACTGTATTGTCAATCTACACTAGGAAAATGCATATAAATTGATTCAACATGCCTATTCATAGCTTATTTAAAGCTGAAATTATTTTATATCGTATATCAAAATCTCCAGTGCCCATTTAATGGACTAACAAGTCCTTAAATTTAAGTCCCTTTTTTTAAAGGAGCAAAGCGTTGTTTAAATTATCCCTAATATGCATGTTTTTGCTTTGCATCTAGATGATATGTGTTCCTTTGCTGTATTTAAATAAGTGGACTGAAATGTTACCAAATTAGACCTCAGAATGGAACTTTTACAGTTGTCAGTCCTTTTGATTTTTAAGATTCAAGTATATCTCAAGCTATGAAGTGATAGAAAGTTTCCCCTTCCCTCCCATTTATAGCAGAAGTCTTCAGAATAACATACAAATAGTTGGTTTAAATATTTAAGATTTATTTTATTACTGAATATTGCTTCCATTGAAATGATCCCTAATATACCTGTTCCCTAAAATTTTGTCAAAAGAAGACTTCTGGTAAATAATCAGAGAAGTAAATAGAGGAACTAAACCCCAGATTGTATCGTTGTTGCACCTTAAAAATAAGATTATGGGCAGAGGGTTTTATATCATGCTGTATCTCCTCTATTGTGCCCTTTGTTATGTAGTAAGCACAAGAGGGGAAACACTTTATTGACTTCATTTTCCAAGTGTCATCCAGATATTAAACAATCTATTATATCTGTGGATTTTCAGTATTTAGCTGTGTTTTCATTATGATGATAATCCTCAAAAGTTCTGTTTATGTTGACTTTATAACTTTTTGCCCATTATACATTTTTAGTGCTTGCAGGTCATGTTATTTCATCTTTACATCATGCGTGATTGTTGTGAGCAAACTTTAAAGAAAGTCTCTAATAATTTATTTATTGTAATTCATGTTGCTAGCTCAGTGACTTCAGCTAAGTGGGAAAGCCACAGTAGTTTTGTTTTTCTTAAATATTCTGGCTAGATGATGCAATATGTGCAGAGCATGCAGTTTTTTTTTTATTAGCTCTTTTCTGTTTCTATCAAGTGCATATGTTTGGTAATTCGGTAAACTCTGAAGATGGAGGATATCAGAATGTTCTTGCTGTGGAGTCCACACATGAGAATATAGGAGTTTAGTCATCTTAAGGAACATCACTCACACACACACAGACACACACACACAGACACACACTCTCTCTCGCTCTCTCTCTCTCTCTCTCCAAGTATTTTTAAATGCTGAATATATAGTGGAAACTAAACAAAGCTTCATCATTCTGGTTTAAGGGCTTGCTTAGCTGGCAGAATGATGCTGCAGTGCTGGCTAAGGTTTTATTATAGTTGAGCTTTTTTCTTTCAGTAACAACAATGAAGTGACATTCATATGGCCTAGATTCAGGATGTTGTCTCTGTGCCAACAGTTTTAGGCATTACTCCTTTTTAAATAGAGTCAGGAACATTCTGTTAAACCAGCTGTATGGTGAGGATATTGTCATTTAAGAGATTGATTTACTTTACTAAAATTACAAAGGCAGTAGAAACATGCTAGTTTCCTTTTGATGTTAAATAGTTGCATATTGCACAAAGAACCCTCAGATATTCACAGTGTATCAGTTTTAAATAAGTTTAAGGATGCATGTTATTTATTTTCTGTGTGCAAGCTTATGATTTATCACCGTTTGGTTGTACAGTGGATTTTGACTTGGGTTTGTTTCCATTTTGTTTTGTTTGTGCACATGACTTCTGTTTTTGTAACAAATATACCGAGTTTTTAAGCATAGTGCCTCCATGTTAGGCTGCAGCTTTTTATCTATTTACATTATTTTAAAATCTTTCATCAGGTTAGATGAAAACAAAATCATATATACCAGTGTACAAAAAGGAAAAGATACTTATTCAATGAAAAAATATTAATTAAACTTTTTTCAGGTTATTTGAAAAAAAAAGATGCATTCTATTCAGTAGTGTATATTCTATGGACAAGAATAGTAACACTTCAGTAAACAACTACAGTATCCATCATTGCCTTCTAGAAAGTCTTCTGTGCTTTTTGCATGTAGTGTATTAATCAACGTGTCAGAGTGTCTTTAGGAATAAATAGAAACTTAAAGCCAGAAAAATAATGTAGCTGTATTTCCTCCAGTTTTTCTTATTAAAATCTGTATACTCTATAAAAATTGCAAGTGTAGATGGAATACTGTGGATGCAAACAGATGAATAAGTTTCAGCCAAGTAAAAGGGGGGTGGATATTTACTACAGCTGCTGTGTGGTAGCCCTTTTTCACTGAGGGTTAAGGTGTCATGGATTAGCTTTTATTCACCACAGGGTATGATCAGTCATGCATGTGGGCAGCTACTACAAAGCAGTTTGTTTATGCTAAATTCTTGCTTTTTCTACCAGGTGGACCCTTGTTCATATGTCAGTGCTCTTGGTTATTTTTCAAATAATTTACATTTCTGCCATTATTCTATAGTTTGTGTTTTAGTTTGATAAACAAAATCACATGATTGTCTTGGACATGGCTGACTCACCTAACAATCTGTGGGTAATTAAGGTGATTTTTTTATGCCCACCTATAATGTTATAAGCAGTTCATTAGACTTTCATAACAGTTCCCTTGATTCTCAGCCTGACTCAACAAGGTTCTTAAACGTGTACAAGACTGAGGTCAACTTATCCTTGATGATAATGGAATAACCGTTATGCTTAAAGTTAGGCATCTGCTAAAGCATCGTAGTGAATTCAGGCCTTTACTGTATTCACTTAACTATACTGTATTAAGACTCTTTTGAAACATTTCTAAAATGAAGAATACATGATTAATTTGTGGATCTGTGAATAAACATATATGATAGTTGGAGACTAAGTTTCAAGATGTCAAGATGTATGAAATCCTGGGAGCTGTTTTGAAGTTTTCCTTAAGACATATTTCTGTCTGTAGCAAAGAGATCTTTATGTGAAACAAATTACATAAATGTGGTTAAAGATCCTTTTATGAGAAACTCTTACGCATTACTGTAAGATTATCTGAACTGAATATTGTTTTCTTTTCTCCCAAACTAGAAATGGTTTGTCTTCCTGAGAAATGTTGTTCTGATAATGTAATATTTAAGAAATTATTTCACTAGTGTAGAACACATATAGGACTGTAGGATAGTAGCTCTGGAAAGGAACTTGCAAGATCATGTAGTCCAGCCTTCTCCTGAAGGCAGGATCATCCCTAACTAGACAGTCCCAATCAAGTGTTCACGTACCCTGTTCTTGAAGATTTCCAAGGATGGAGATTCCATGATTCTCTCTGTAGCCTGTTCCAATACTTGACCACCTAATCCCAACATAAAATTTCCTTTGCTTGAGCTTGAGACCACTGCTCCTAGTTCTGTCCCTTAGGGCTACAGGGAAAAGTCCATTTTCCTCCTCTCTGTAATTGCCCTTTAGCTTTTTGAAGGCTGTCATATAAGTACATTTTTTAATGCTGTCATTGTAGATATAGTGATATTGATCAAATACCCATCATTTTTTGTTGTTTAAATCAATTTAGCGGTATAAGAAAAAATTATGAAGTTAATTCATCTGCATTTTTATTGGTCCTGGGGGGTTGGGGGGCAGTGTCTGCGTGTGAGAGGAATATACCAAAATGATAGATATGGATATATTTTAATTTTTGATTTATGGTGAACTGTGCAAACATATGACTTCTGTGCTTGTTTTTTATTGTTAAAGAAATGTTTTGTAGAGGCATAGTTGGATGAAAGTTAAGGTTCCTAAACTTTGTTATATAACTTCAGTTCACAGCATTTTATATTTCTCTCTTCAAATATTATTTATCTGGAAAATAGTCTGTGATTCTAAATTATTCATCTTCTTCCTCTCCCAGCCCAAGATTAAAATATACTATTAAAGAAATGGTAAAAAGTGGCAGTACAGCATCTTGATGACTTTCAATTTGTTTATTGTGACACTTTTTGCTTTTACTTTTGGGTTGTGCATGTTGGTGTTTTAAAGATGTTTGAAATTTAAATTATCTAAAAGTACACAATCATTCTTTTGCAAACTGTAATTTATATTGTTTTACTTCTGTAATACAGGTTTCTGAACATTTTTGTTTTGATCAATTTAATTCTTAGTTTTCCAAAATATTGCTTTAGAGCTTTTCTAAATAATATATATTTCTTATCCTTAAAATCCCCTTCCCTTTGGCTTTATTAATTTTGAACAGTATTCTGAAAACTTGGTGTATTCAGGCTTAGTAAAATGTGCATATTCTATTTGTTGAGAGACGTTTTGCTTTCTATCAGAATTTGTTTTTGAAGCCTTCAGTATCAAAGGAGGTTGAGTCAAAGTTGCATTAAATTTGGAAAATATTACTCCATCCTGATAGATTTATTTGAATGAACGTCTTTCCTGGTTGCAGATTTAACTGTGATGTTTCGGGGCCTGCTTTCTGAGGGATCCAGACTGATCGATCAAGCTGCACTTTGCTCTTCAGTTTTCCCGCTAACTATAGAAGAAAGTAGAGGAAGTGGCACCTTAGAGACTAACTTGTTCAGAGAGTCATAAGCCTTAGTTAGCAATTGCTTACTTTGTTAGATGCTTAAGTATCTGCATCTGACAAGGTAGGCTGTCACATATTAAAGCTTATGCTTCTCTGAACAAGTTAATCTCTAAGGTGCCACCATGCCCTTCCTTCTGTCTGGCTTCAGGCTAACACAATTGATTACCTCTCCACTAAGCTGCAGTGCTTCTACTGACCTTTTCTTGTCCCTCTTGATTTATGTTGGGTGCTATTACAAAGTTAAGCCTTGACAGCACTTACCACTCAGTGTTCTGATGATACCATTTCGTCCAGTATTTAAAGCAAAGGGTTTTGTGAAAGAAACTCTTGGGCTTCTGTTAATAAATACTGCTCTTCTCTTTTTAATATTGACCACTGCATTTGTTCTGGTAAGCAGTGTAATTTGGGGTATATCAAATCCTGGGGCACTGCTTGGTGGCCACATACAAGCATTGCATTTCTGCCTGGAGACTCGCTGTTCTGGTTGGAATGACAAGTGTTCATTCAGTTTCTTTTGTGGGGAAACATGACCATTCTGGGAGAAGATCATTCAGGTGTCAGCCTGGAAGATCTCCCTTGCTAAAGGATTTCTTCTGGAAGAACAGACATTCTTTTTCCTTCCAGTCTGTTGCAGGAGAGGAGGGAAGCAGCAGGGACTGCCTAGGGCTTGGGGCTTTGCACTGCTGCTTCCCTCCCAGACTGGTCTGTAGGAGAGGGGAAACAGCAGAGTGATGCTCCCTACCTCCTTCCCCAGACCAGGGACTATCCGGCTCTGAAGTGCCACATAGGGGAGAACTGCCCCCCCCCCCAGCTGTATACCCCCATGCAACATGTGCCAAACCCTGTGTTAGCAGTGCTAAAAGGGGGTCTGGTCTAGGAAGTAGGGAGGGGCTTTGCTCTACTACTCCAGTTCCCTGAAACCAGGACGAGTGGTAATAACCTGCTCCCCAGACTTCCCTGGACCGGTCACCAGTCTGGGTAAGGTAACAGAGATCCTGCACTGCTCCCTCTTCCAGAATGCTTTTTAGTGAAATATTTTTTTGTGAAATTTGCCCCGCTAGAAGTGAACACCTATTCAAAGCCAGTGATTCAGATTTACTTTAGCTTCTAGCATGGATACAGTTCAGTACAGAGGCCTAAGAAATTTGTTTGCAGAGAAGATGAGAGGCTAAGAGGTCAATGAGTAGAGTGTAGAGTAGGGCGTCTGAAGTTGCAAGTAGGCCCTCCAGAAGACGCTATACTAGAATCCATCAGAAAGCTGTGAAATGAAGTCATATGGTCAATTGAATTGGCCATATCATCCCCTAAATGTCTCAATTGCCAAACCCTTCCAAAATACCTCTTTTTCTCCCACAACTTGAGACTCCCTCAGAAAGAATGTCCTTTTATGATTTGTTTACCCCTCTTAATTTTGGTTGATCCTAGGCCGTGTATAATGTGTTGTTCTCTCTCTACTTGTCTTTTCTCTTAGCTATGAAAAACTAGCTCTGATTTTTGAGCAGTCTTGTCTTTGTTATGAAGATGATATGAAGACATCGAAGGGATGATTTGGCTAAAGATTCTAGACAGTGTTTGCAAAAGTGCATACCACTTGTCTTAAGCATCTCTACACCCTAATGCAATGGTCCCCAGTCTTTTTACCCCATGGATTGGATGAGCAGTGCCAGGTCCATCTGCAGGCCAGGTCTGGCCAGCGGACTCAATTTGGCATATGGGGCTGGTGCGGTGGGGTCCTGGTCCAGCCGTGGGGGTGTGTGCAGTCTGACTATGATCTGTATGCCCAGGTGGGGTAGTGGGGGTGGCAAAGCAGCTTGGCTAGCTCTGAACATGCAGGGGATGGGCCAGCCCTGATCTCACTGCCGGCCTAGGTATGGCTATGCCGAGTTTCTATTGCTCCCCTGCTGCCAAGTTTCTCAACCCCTGGGGATCTCCATGGCCTGGATGCCATGGCTCTACAGGCCAGTTTTGTCCCATGGGCCAGAGGTTGAAAACCCCTGCCCTAACTTAGTTGCATATATAAACAATTTGTTTTGTTAATTCAGATACAGAACCTTTAGACTCAATGGATATTTAGTTGGGAGTTTGATAATAACTGGTCACTGTTGGTACATTTGGTCCCAACTTTCAAGATCTTTCTAACATTAATATAGAAAATACACATTTATGATTTCTTACCTATAGCATTAGTATTTTTAATGCTAAATGTACATGTAATTTCACATGCATGTCTACCCAATACATTGAGAAATTAATTCATTCAACTTTTTACTTATAAGGCATATCTGTACCATGAACTTTCCTTTGGTTGGTCTGTTATACAAATACAGTTTCTGTTAAGTCCATAACTGTTAGCTTTGAATCTCTGATATACAAAGTACAAAAAAGGGTACTATTAAAAGGCAAAAGTGCTCAGAGTGCAAAATACTGTCAACTGCCATTACTAGAATAAGCTGCATACTCTGCATTGACTTCAGGAAAGCTCTAGATCAAACCAGTTTCAGCAAGCATGTTTCAAACACCCTTTTCCTGCTGACTCTATCTTTCACTACAGCTAAAGTGTCTTTGTATTTAAAGGGGAATGGTTCTCATACTAGAGGACTAGAGGTTTAATCGTGTGTAAAAGATCACAGTCAGAAGAGGACTTGGAAAAGAGCAGTTGTGTATGGTATACTACAAGAAGTCTCTCTTGGAGCTGAATTTTTTTTTTCATTGAGGCTGGCTTTGAATAATTAATTCCTTTTCTCTTGGGAGACGGATGCTACAAAAATGAATTAAACTCTGTTAGGCAAGATAGAGACAAAGAATTGGTCTGTTCTTAATTTTTTTCCTGGTCTTCTCCAAATACTTTAGAACTGCTACTAATGTACAATGGGCACAAGCCAGTAAATTAATTACATGGAGGATGAATTGAGCAGATGATAGGATAATTTTAAAATGTCGTTTATGGTACAGTATGGCTTACTAAAAACTGTACAGTTATGAGGCATTCTAGATGAAAGCAGTGAAACAATGATTGTGCAGTAGGCGAATCATCCAAAATTTACACAGAGGAAGTGCAAAACTAATACATACGTGAAGAAATAAACATTTAAACATAAATAAAATTATAATTGACCAGAGCCTCTCAGAAGACAGCTCAAGGAGTCATTGTGGTTTAATTAAAAAAAGGTCTGCTTAAAATATAGTAATAGTTAAGAAGTTAACCATGCTTCAGTTTTAGTGATGGGAGAGAACATTTTCCATGTTGTTTTCTAATGTAGATATAAAATTCAGCCATGCACCTTCTTTTAAATATTTTTTCCAGTCTGACTTTGATTTTGACAACTGTAAAAGGCATAGCTAAAGCAGGAAAGGTCTAGGGACTTGTACATAAAAAGATATATGGGTGGGGCTGGTTTTACACATAAATAAAGCTTCTAAAATAGGATTATTTCTCTTGGAAAGTAGAAGAATAAGAGGAAGTATGGCAGGCCTATAAAATAATGAAGTTCCACACTACTTTCCCAACTACAAAAATTAGTACATAGATGGGCACACAAGTTTAAAAATAAAAAAATGTCCTTTTACACAGTATGCACATAGCCTTTGGAATTTACTGCATTAGCACAATTTGAAGAGTTAATCAGAATTCCATGAAAAAAGATATTTATTTGAACTAGAATAATATCAATAATTAGATTTTGCTTTGGGGCCTGAATGAAGTTATCTGGTATTTTAAAAAATTAGATATTCGTAAAGAAATTACTGCTTCTGCTTGATTTTCTATCACAGTGTTTCCCTTATACTCAGTTCCTCCTATCTGGCATAATTTAGAATAGATGTTATTGGGATATTTTTCCATTTTATTTTTGAAGCTTCCTGTGTAAACAGCTATGAAGGAGCACAATACTGGACTAGAAGCGTATTTTACCGCTCATCTATGGAGGTTTAAAGTCATTTGACAGAAGATGCAAGAAATGGATACATACAGTACTACCCAAGGAATTTCATATTATTTATTTCTTCTTCTCTCTTCCTAGTTCAGCCATCCTTCTGCCTTATTTGTTTCTTTTGTCTATGTTTATAAATTGGAATGGAAGCACTGTTGAGCAGGGACTTTTTCTTCCGTTTTATTTTGTGTCTGTAGATCACCTAGCACCTGTGGTTCCTAGACAGCTGAAACACCTAATGCACAACATATCTTCATTCTGAAAACCCAGTGCATGACACTGTATAGATGTCAGCCTACCTTATTTGTACCCCTTCCTTTGTGCCATTTGTTAGCATGAGATGGAAACGAGACTGAGTCTAACCAGATTCTTTCCATTTTTTTCAGCCATTTTTTTGTCTTTACCCTGATGGAGGAAAGGAGAAGAAAAGCTAGAAAGTCAAACCCAATTTCCTTTTTCTGATGGCAAAACAAAGGAAGCAAATAAGAAAACAAATCCAGATCTACTGTAGGTCTTGAGTTGAAGAGTTAGGCCACTTTAACCATACTTTAACTATACTCTACAACTAGTCTACACTACTAAGCTTTCTTGGCACAGCTTTGTTGTATACAGATGTGAAAAGATTGCACCTGGTTTGGACGCAGCTGTGCCCACAGAAAAGGACTTCTGCTAGTAGAGCTAATATTGTTTGGGGAAACAAACTATGCTATCTGAAAAAGTGCTTCTGCCAGCTTACTCTGCATCTCTGCTGGGGAGTATGGCAGCATAGCTATATAGCAGTAGTTTTGTAATGTAGACAAGTAGCCAGGAGCTGCTTACAGCTGTTAGTTTTTTCTGGGACCATTCCCTTCACACCTGTGTCTAGCTGTATGTTTCTTTGGCAGCCTGTGCGGTTTCTCTTTTTCCATTACCTTCTCATCTTGTTCCTCTGTCCACAGCTTACTGAATCTTGACATTTGACCCTCAGTCTAACTGCAGAAGCACTGTGTTCATCAGCAAGAGTTGCTACTCTTTGTAGTTTGGAAGTCCTTTACTTACAGCCTAAAAGAAAAGACTGGAGATCCAAAATAGAAAGAAATCTAAGTTATTTATTTGTTTTAAAAATGTTTCAGAGAAAGTTTTCTTGTCCTTTCTGACCAATTTTTAGTTAAGTAAGAATTATTGTGATAAATGTTGTTTTAAAACCCATAATTTTGTGTGCCTATTAATAGGCATTAAAATGTATTCTCCATTCTCTGAAGAATTTATAAATAAAACACAGAAAACAAGATAACACAGTAGGTATAGAAAGCACCAATTATAGTTGAAATAAATTAAAATGAAAAATAACTTAGATGATGTGTAAATTAAACTGTAATTTAAGTAGAAACTAGAAAAGAAGAAAAGGGAAGGAGTAGATAATATAGGAAGAGAGAGGTTAGTGGTAAAAGTGGATGTTGAGGAAGGAAGGAGGGATTTGTAGTAGGGCAGAGGTAACTTCAAGTTTTTTAGAGGTATCTGGTAAATAGGGGGAAGTTGGAGTTTTTTAAGAAGGATCTAGATAAGAAGAATGGATGAAGAGCAGAGGACAAAGTTGACAGCAGTGGGAGATCCAGTGAGTTGAACCAGGAAGAGCTGTGCAGAGCTTTAAAAATAAGGGCTTGAAGTTTTAATACAAGATAGAAAGAAGCAGCCAATGAACAGACTTGTGTAATCAGTACCATATGACCAGAGTGTCAGTAGATGAAAGTTATTTTTAGATATTGAACATGAAGATGAAGGCGAGAGTTGGGAAGACTGAAGCTCGTTGTGCTGTTTTTTAAATTAAGGTTTATATCTACCCATTCTAATATTTGCTATACATTTGCTATCGAGACTGATGTATGTTATTACTGGAGTGGTACATTTAGAAACCGTCTCTCCAATCAAGATTTTGTTGGTTCCAGCTGCTTATGAAAGATAGTCGACTTTTCCAGAAATGCCATAGCTTTTGCTTTAATAAGGAAAATAATTGATTGAATCTCTTTATGGAAGATTCTTTATTCTCTTTAGGACAAGTATGAGCATACTGAGTGGTTAGCTTTTGCTCTTTTCCTGTACAATATTGCTGTCTTAAAACATCCCTTCCAACTCTGTGACTCTAAATAGATTGTCTTTTGCTAAGTCATATCCTGTACTAGTCCAGTGCTTTCCTGAAATAAAAGAAGCTTTTATAATCCACATTTTTACTTGGTAGTTCCGTTCTGTTCCCTATATTTATTGCATCCAGCTATTTAAAGTCAGACTTACCTCGGTGTTTGGCATGTTGATACTTGTGACAGCTTGAGGGGTGTGTCTGTGTCAACTTTAAAAACATGGTGCATTTCAGGTTCTCATTTTTAAATGATGGCTTGGAGCATTCTTTTTTTTAATCGGGGCCTTTGACACCAGCTAGAAAAATGGTGTCCAGGAACCTGTGCAGAGTAACCAAGGGCCATCAGTATGAATATCTTTCTTCTGTAGTTTGCTACTTGCAGATGCATTGGTTCTGAACGCCTCTGCCCAGAAGAAGACAGGATGAGATGATGCCTGGAACCTAGAAATTCCCTAAGATAGGTATATAGGGAAGAAAAATATTAGACTTTCAAAACAGGGATGCTGCCTAAGGAAACTAAAGCAAAAAGTCAGGTCTTCTGAATTTCCTGGCCCAAGGAATCAGACTAAACCCAGGAGTCACAAGTGTGGTGAAATAAGGTTGAGGGAAATGGAGTTCGTAATTTTCTTGGTGTATATAATAGTTAAGGACCTTCCTAAATCACAGGAAGACAAAGGACTTTTCACGGCACTCAGAACTTTTTTTGCAGGCATTTTGCGGCAGCCCCACCCCTCTATGCTGATTGGTGGAGAGACCTGGGGGCAGGGGAGGAGGGATGAGGGGACAGTTGCCATCTTGATTGTTGGCTGCCCTTTTTGCTTCCCTGCCCTTTGGTGCTGATTGGTGGAGAGGCTCCGGCATGTGGAGGAGGAATGAGGGGGTAGCTGCCATCTTGTCAGCTGCCCTTTGTGCTGCTTTGCCAGCCACTTCCTTTTTTTCTGGCAGTGGGGACCACTGACTCCCACTGGAGAGCCAGTATTTTATTTTTATTATGTTTTTTTCAGTTGGTTGCACAGTTTTTGTGGACAATCCACATACCAATCATGGTATCTGCAAAACCGCAAAGTAGGCCCCTAGTAAGAGTTTATGAGAGAGTGTTTGTGCTTCTGATTTGTGTCAATTATTTTGATAAACTTGTTTTTATTATATTTGATAGAGGTCTTAAAAGCATGTTTGGATTCAGCAGTTGAATCTATTCACAGCAGTCTGGTGCCCATCCAGAGAGCAGGGCTGAAAGAGGCTGTAATAATATGCATGGAGATACTTAGGAAGGAAGAAATGTACTGCTGATTCTAAATATATAAAGTGAGGTGGTATTTTTTTTAGTTGTTTTCAGTTTATAGTTTTAAAAATTTCCATCAAGTCTAAGGCTTTTATTTTGTTTGACGCGCTTTGGGCCTTATTCGTACTCTTAGAAGACCCCTTCATTTCATTCTGACAGTATAAAGGGGTATTAGTATAAAAAAAGAATCAGGACCTTTCTCTTATTGTGCTTATGCTACTTAATTCCTTGAATTCAGGCCAAAGGACATGCAGATCTCTGCAGGCCAGACTCCATTTGGCTCTGGACCGTGAGTTTAAATGTGAAATGTTTTTAGATGCTCTGTCCAAACACCTTATGAGGGATGCAGACTAGCGGCAAAGAGATCGTACATTGCTGGTGACCACATTGGAGGACTGCTGATGCGTAGAGGAAAACCTGAGTCTGATTAAACCTGTTCTGTGACCCTGTTGTGCAACTGGAATGGCCCAACAAGGACAAGTTAGGTCTGTTTCACTGTTACATTAACCAATAGAAATGCCACTTTTTGATGCGGTAAGAGGAACTCCTCTCATCCCTTTAATATGGCTTTTGTTTTCTGGTTTCCTTTTTGGCTACATTTGATAATGTTTGCTTGTCTGCCATCTGTGTGGCTGACTTGGGGCATAACACAGAGTGCTGGTGAAGTGCCAAGAGATTTCATAAACTTTTCTGCATTTAAAAACTAGTTTGTATGGAGTTTATTTGAGTTAATGGTAAATATGCTGTCTTGTTGTTTTGTTTGCTTTTAAAAACAGCTGTCCGAAGATCAAGAAAAGTTATTTTTGCCTGTCCTAAATAATTTCTGTCAAAAGTTCCTTACACTTTTATGGTCTACACTTTTATCAAATAAATTCAGCCCCTAATAGCAGAGTATTGATAAATAATTTATGCAGGCTACAGGGAAGTATGTTTTTTTTATACGCTTCTGTAGCTGTAGCATAACAGTGCTTATCAAACTACTTCTCTTTTTTCTACTGCCAGTAGTAAGGGAACAAAGCTCTTTTTTAGCAAGCCTGGTGAGATTGACTCCAGTGGTGAAGTAGATTTAAAAAAAAAAGACTAAAGCAGCTAATATTTTGGGAAAGTTATCAAACTGTAGCTGCTCTTTTATTTTGTTTTTCAAACAGTTTCTTAGTGCAACACTTAGTACTATATCACTGAGGAAACCAGACAGGTAATTCAGTGTGGATAAAAGCTTTAATTTCTAGGTCACTGACTTCAGTGGAACTCACCTGAGTAGTGGCCAAGGGTTGTTATTACTTCATGGTTTTGTATTTGGTCCCATTCCTGGTGTCAGCATCAGAAAGCGTATTGTTTGCTGCTTGGTGCTAAATATCTTGGGGCCTTGACCCCCAACTGGGGCCTCTAGGCACTACTGCAATGTAAATAAATAACACCTTTGGCAGGCTTTATGGGAGAAATTGTTTCTTTGCTCACTGTGCCATACCTGCTTTAAGGATAAATAGAACACTTTATTTTCGAGGATTGTCAGAATGGCTTCTTTTATGAACTCTACATTCACTTAAATATAACAGATGTATTTTACTAGAATAAGAGGTGGGGATAAATGCAATGGTGGATATTCCTACAGTACATAGAGGTTATATGTTTTTAACTTTTGCATGTTTATGAAGATGAGAGATTTTTTCTAATTGGGTGAAATCAAGGTTGAAATCCTATAGTGTGGTGAGTGGGGAAAAGCTAGACAAAAATATATCCGAGGAAGGATGAGGCAAGATACGCTAACATTCTTTTTGAGACTGAAGAAGTGTGCATCATAAATTCATGTTCATGGCCAAGTCCTTTGCCTTCTTGTGGTTCATGAACAGTTTGAATGCAACTCCTGATGTAAGAGAAGTAGCTGTATAGAGAAAAATAAATATTTTGTTAGCTTCTTATTTTCTATTTTTCTTCAATTCTTGCTTTTTATTAAAAGTCATTTAACAACAAATTATTATTTGAGCTACAGCACTGCAAACAGATCACTGACTGCAACAAATGCATCTCACAAGTTTTGTATCCTGCATCTCCTGTCAGCATCAAGATTTTGATAACCAGCTAGAATAGTTAGGAACCTTGACTGCTCATGTTGTATGTTAATTTTGTGGTCAGCAGCAGGTGCTAGAGGACAGACACTCCTCCACTCTGGAACAGTAGTAAGGAATATTATGTAACGTACAGGTGCTACAGGTCTTTCTGAGTCTTTCTTCAGAAGATTAGATATCTGTCTTCTGACCCTCTGCTTGGAGTGTATGCCATTGGACCCTGGAGAATCACTGCTGAATAGGACAGGAGTTTGCTCTAAATGGAAATTGCAAATCTAGTTGCCCACAGAAAAATACCTTTCTTCTGACGTGCTTCCCGTATCTATTTATGGTAAGCTCTTAAATATTCTTTTGCTGCTAGTCCCTGAACCCTCATTAACTTCAGTAGTGCAGGATCAGAAGTTCCCAGGTTTTAAAATATCCTCCTGTAGGATACATTTTGAATTCTGAACATAGCTTGTAAAAGTTAGAATAGTCACTTGCCTATCATTATTTTGTTAGTCATGTCTTAGCAGTTTGGTGGGATTTCAAAACCAATATTACTGTATGTCATTATATAGTCAGTATAAGGCAGACTTGTTTTGTTTATAGACGAGCGCAGATATATTTTGGTAGGAGGAAAAAGTATATTTGTATAATATTGTATTAATATTGTTTATAAAAATATAGACATATAATATTAAGAGTGTGGTGAACAGAACTAAACTGCCTATTAAATTGTGGTGGGATGTGTTTGTTAATGGCGTACAGAACTACTTTATCTAAAAAATCAGAATTAAGAGACTTCCCCACCCTGAAAATCTATTATTTTATTTTCTAGAACAAAATAGAAGAATATTTGTCTTTCTTCAATTCCACTAGATAGTGTGTCTCACATTTCTACCAGCCAATTTAAGTTTACGGATTGCAGTTATATAGGTCTATAAGCAAATGTATATAACCCATTTTTTTCTTATCATGTATCTGTCCCTTCTTTTGGAAGCAAAAGGGACAGTGGCCCCACCTGTAGTCTGGTTCCTCCTTGTTTGGAACCAGTCTCTGTAGCCCTCTTCTTTTCCCATCTCTTAAGTTTTTAATGTAGATCTATTTGCAATACTCAGCCCATTTGGGGAATGAGAGGGGAAAGAATTAAGTTTCTTGAGTTCTTCAGCATTGGTGAAGAACTCAAGCTTCCCTGACATTCAGTATTATAGATGCATTACATGATGGGTACGTTAAACACTTTTTTTTGTAGAGGAAAAGTGTATCTTAAGGAACTATGCAATTGGCAAGCTCCTTTTAAGCACACTGAAATTGCTTGAGGGAATGCTTAAAATGTGTTTTTTTTTTTCTTGGAAAAGGCTACGAAATGCTTCCTGTAAGCATCTGAAGTTGAAAAGTGAAATACATCTATTTACACCTAACCTTTCCTGTCAAGTTGTTAGGCTACCTCTACACCTTACAGGTGTTGCACAATTAACCAGTTAACATGTGCAAAGTAGCTATTACATGATAAAAGGCTCCAACCAGCTATAAAGTTAGACCTTGAAAATTGTGTACTAACTGTATTTTCACATATAGCAGGATCTTCCCTACAGCTGCAGGGATGCACCCTGACAGAGCTCCCAGCTTTAGGGATGCAACTTGTCCAGCATGAAACCCCCAAGCACTAGGGATCATGACTGCCATGATCCCAAGGCTCGGGGGTGATTGAATTCCCCAGTGTGCAGCTGGAGCTGAGAGTCTTGCAACTAATGGGGCTCCCAGCTCTGACTGCCTCTCACACAAGGAAAGCCTCATCAGTTGTGGGGTCTCTTGGTCCCAGCTGTGCATGAGGTGCAGTAGGGGCCAGGAGCCCTGTCAGTTGTGGGGTCTCTTGGCCCGAGCTGCATATGGCCCCCATGTCTAGGAGTCCCCTCAGCAAAGGGGGCTTCTAGCCATGGTTGCCTGTTTCTTGCCAGTACACAAGGAGCCTAGAATCTGGCTCCCCCTGAACCAGCCATAAGGTGCAACTGGATCTAATGTGTGATTTCCACAGTGCCTCCTGCCATACAATTATGCCTTTACATGCAAGGCCTTAAATGCCTGTACACCAATGCTCGTAG
>NW_017729033.1:69168629-69169648 GCF_001723915.1 Gavialis gangeticus | reverse complement strand
CGACCCTTAATCTATGAATCTATGAATCTATGAACATGTAGAGAGAGCCTCGGAGATATCAAGAGTAAGTTGCAAAGCCCATTGTGGATAATCTACCAGTGTAGAAGATTTGGTTTCCCGCAGGATGTGTGCCTCTATGTAACAGCATTTAGCATTCAGAGCTATCAGACTAGCATGGGTAGCATTCCTTTAGGTCCTCCACAAATGAGTGATATAGTCTTGACAGACACTGTTTGGCATTTACTACATAAACAATGGAGTATCTCTTTTACCTTCTCTCCTCCTCCTCTGCATGGAAACAAACGACTTCTGGAAATAGCATGGCCTGCATGGTAATGGTGCTTCACTTAATTGGGATTCAGGGACAACGTGTAGACTTCCTAGCTGCCAGTCTTACCTGGTTGCTACAAGTGTTTATCTTGCTGATACTTTTGCCAGTGGGGGACACCTGTGATATATGGGTTTGACCACTGAATACAATGCTCACTACTTGATCTGCTCTGGGAGAGCACAAATTTGAAGTCAGGCCCATATACCTTCCTCCTACAATGTAATCAAGGCCTCTGATGTGCTTTTTCATCCCCAGGTAATTCTGAAAGCTGGATGGGAGCAGGCTAAACTTGTAGACTTTCTCTGCTTGAAGCAATTCTTGATGATTGACCCGTTCCAGATATCCGCACAGCATCTCAGCATACTCCAGTGTGGCCAGAGCTGTTCTTGCAAGATATAGGTCAAGTATGCCACCTGCATCTGAAATCACTGTAATCAGTGGTTTGTGTGCTGGCTGGCTTAGTGCCATGGAACAAAACTGATCCTTCTGATCATGCTACAAAGTGGACAAATGTCCTAAAAAAAGCTTACTCTGACAAATGAAATGATATAGGTAGCCTAGAGTGGCCTAGACACACGTACATGTCTAGGTACCAAGGTTCTTAACCATCTGTTGAAGCTAGGAATAATCTTCAGCTTTTTGTTTTACTTGGCTAATCATTGATTTAGCTAGCAGCAGTATGTCTTCC
>NW_017729033.1:69155885-69163629 GCF_001723915.1 Gavialis gangeticus | reverse complement strand
TCCTTCTGATCATGCTACAAAGTGGACAAATGTCCTAAAAAAAGCTTACTCTGACAAATGAAATGATATAGGTAGCCTAGAGTGGCCTAGACACACGTACATGTCTAGGTACCAAGGTTCTTAACCATCTGTTGAAGCTAGGAATAATCTTCAGCTTTTTGTTTTACTTGGCTAATCATTGATTTAGCTAGCAGCAGTATGTCTTCCTCTGATTGTGTTGTTCTTTGTCTTTTTCCATCCCATGATATAGCAGTTCTGCATTTGCTTAAGGCATATGTACCTGCCAGTCGCAACCTCCTCTGGCATGGGATGTCATCACCATTCTCTTTAGACTTAAAGGAGGAGGAGGGTTGTTCTTTTGAGCCTCTGTAAGTGGTTTTCCATTCAGTATCATGTTACTTAAAGCAGTGGTTCTCAAACTTTTTAGACTGGAGGCACCCCTTGGAAAATGCCTGGTTCTGGCTTTCTCTTGGCTTTTTTGGCTGCAGAAAAATAATAGAACAGTTCTTGTTGCAAAAAACTCAGACCACAACATGTCAGCATGTTTTTGATACTATGGATTCCTATTTGAAGTCTCTGGGTGTATCTTATGAATCATGTTTGTATACCTAACAATGGGTGGCACCCTGTGGCACTCTTGAAAGGATCTCAAGGCACCTCAGTGTGTCACAACACCCTAGTTAAGAATCATTGCCTTGGAATACTCCTAGTGATCATTTCCTCAGCCACTCATTTAAGTTTGAACTCCAGGTGCTTGTGACTGAGCCGTCTCTTAAATTAATTTTGTAAGAAGATTGTGTTGGATCTCATGCAATATTCATTTTCAGAATGGGCTCTGAATTCCATTTTAGTGAGTCAAAATACTTGCCTGTTTGAGATTTTCTGTTTATCTTTTTCCTCTTGTAAAAACCACATTCTCCATGAGAGAGGAACCTACATACTCTGAAAGCATGCCCTCTCCTTCCCCCATCCCAAACCAGTTTGTTGCCATTGATGGCCATTTCAAGTCCCTAGTCTGTGTAATTGCTGATGCTGTTAAAAAGAATATCCTGCCTTGCCACCACCAGTTGTTAGTCGTTCCTGACGCATTAAATTGGGCACTTAATAAGAAAGTTTTCATAATTGATAGCTACTCCTCAAAACATCTGCTAATGTAGGCATATTTGACATTTGAGATAATAAGCAATATGGTAGACTTATGTAAATAACCAGATTTTCCATTGTATATAGCAAACTATGCATCTGTCTAAGGCCCCTCTCTACACATTACATTTATGCCATGATTTAACATGTTAATTGCAGGATAAATAGGAAGAGTGCCACATGTGCACCTGATTTAAAGTACCATTAAATGGAGAATGAACCATTAAACTGCTTGACACAGAGTGTAGAACATTTTTATAGCTTGTTTGTATGGCACCTTAAGTGTCAGCCCTGCCAGAGGCTGGGGAAGTGGGGTAGGGAGGGAGGCAAAGGACTTCTCATGCTGGGTACTGTCTGGGCTGACCAGACCAGAGAAGCAGAGGCTCCCACTGGAGACTTTAAACCCCATGCCATCAGCTCTGGCCTGCTGGGGTCAGGGACTGCAGTGGGATGTGTAACCAGCTATGGTGTGGTCCCTGCCAGACTGACAATCTGCTGATTGTCATCTGGGTGCTTGGACTGCACTGGGGTCTTGAAGTGTGACCCTGATGCAGTCTCCACTGAACTGGCAGTCAGCTGATTGTTGGACATCCAGCTTTCAACTTGCTGGTGCAGGGGGAGGCCAGGTTCATGATTCCAGGCTCCTCCTAAACTGGCAAATAAAGCGCAATTGGGATCTGTCTGATCCTTGATCCCAAAATCATGCGTCTTACCATACACGTGATTGTTGTAGCATTGAGGATCATATCCCATTTCACCTTCTAAATGAATGTCTGCCAGGGGCCTAAATGTTACCAAAATGAGTCCAAGTTCAATATTCAGCTTGAACTAAAATAAAATGTGGTACAGTTGTTTTTAAAAAATACATGATGTAGTAACAGCAAAATTACCTAAACATTTTTGGTTTCATCTCTCGAGAATTGCAGCAGTGTGTACATTTAGTTAAGGTAAATGACATTTCTGTCATTCTCTAGGCATTTCATGAAATGACAGGGTTTTTTTGTGGCTTTTGTTTTTTTGCTTGAATTGTTTTATACACAGCATTATAGAGGATGATGGGTAGGTTAGCACCATCTCCAAGGCTATGCTTCTGATGGATCTCACTGCATATTGAACAGTTCTTATGTTTTAAAGTATTGTTTTGTTAAAAGTATTAAATTCATATTTAAATGTAAATAACCCATATCATTTTGTATCATTGGGTTTCCTTGCTTCTGGATAAAAATTTATCAAAGAAGAAAATCAACAACTGAAAACAAGTGAATCATCTCTGAAAGAGGCAACTGTGAAGATTTTGGCTTGTGGGGCAGAGTTAGTTTGGGATTATATTATTAACTGGAAAATTCTGTTGACATGATCAACTGTGATTCTGATGGTTAATTCTGTGACATTTAAATTGTCGTTTATGCTTCATACTTAACCCACTGAAATGAAGGGCAATTCACAGCTCTCAAAGCTGTTGTTTCCGACTGTCTGCAGAGTAGGCAGACATCCCTGCATTGCTTACACTGCTTTAACTTTTTTTCTTTGTAATCATAAGGACTAAAAATCTTTTAAAAGAGAGCCTAGATTCTGTGGCATAATTCGATGACAGTGGAGTTATTCTTTGGAGAATTCCATGGCAATGGGCAAAGTAATAGCTTTTGTTTTGTAGAGTTTAAATTGACTGTGTAAAAATGCATCTAAATTTGTTTATATTGTTTATAGACCAAATATTAAAATACACTGGTGCATTATAAAAGAAAGATTAATTTAGCATCTTTGGAACCTAGCTTCACACAAGAGGAGGTCTAGCATGCACTGTGTTGACTGGCTTTATTGATAATGTTGGGTGTCACAAGCCCAAGAAAATGTTATTACATCATTTAGGTAGGGAGATTTATATACATTTATGTATATTTCACTGGTAGTGAGATTTATTTTAGGAAGCTATTGTGCACTAGATTGAGGCCCAGCGATAGATAAGTTTTCTTGATTTGTCTGGGATGATTGCTGGTTTTGTGGATACAAGTATGATCTTCTGTGGGGTTTTTTATATATAGTGTTTTGAAGGGTGCCATCTTAAGTGTGAAGCATAGTATCTAGAAAGTTGATGTTGATGTAGGAGTATTCCAGAGAGAATTTGCTAGAAGGGTGATAGTTGTTGACCCTATGGTGCAAATCCAGGTGTTAGGTCCAGATGATGAAAATCCTGTACAGTACAGGTTTGACAGTTTTCTAAAAATTCCTCTTCTAGGTGACTCATGAAGAGATTGGTACATTGCAGGGGCCATGTCTGTGCCCACAGCTGTGCCTATGGTTTGGAGAAAGTATTGGTTGTTGAAAGTAAAATTATGGGTGAGGATGAAGTGGATGATTTGTGCAATACTTGATGGTTGTAAATCTGGGCGTAGTCCATATTTTTCTAGGTATTTCAGGCAGGCAGTCACATCCTGATGATGAAGAAGATGACTGTACAGGGTGGTGACAACCATGGTTGAAAGTATGGCCTTTTCAGGAGGTGGTTGATGTTTCAGAGCTTATTGAGAGAGCCTGTGGAATCTTGTAGAAAAATTGTCCTTTTAGTGACAAGTGGTTCAAGAATAGTGTCTATGAATCTTGATAATTCTTTAGTGAGGGTACTACAGTTAGATATGATAGGTCTTTCAGGGTTACCTACTAGTATAGATTTGAGGAATTTAACATTTTATTCAGACGTGGAAGTCTGGGATTAGTGTACACATTTTTTTCTGACGCTTGTATAGAAAGAATTGGATAATGGTTTTTCAGTTTAACAGTGAGGAGTGAGGTCCTTCCCAATTTCCCTATAGTAGTTAATGTCAGAGTTGTCCGTTAGCCTCATTGATGTAGACTCTACAGTTGTGAGGGAAGAAGGTCAAAGGTCAAACTGTAATTTAAATGGTTGAGGAAAGGTTATAAAATGTACTATATGCTAACTGATTTATGTCACCAAAATGTCCTGTATGGCAATAATTGCCAGTTTTTTAATCCCATCCAAAAATAGATCTAATATTATGTATCACATATGAAGACCTTAAAAAATACGTGAACTTAAAGATGCTTCAGAAGCCTCCCAGAATGAGTTCAAACTATGTTATCATTTCTGCCTTGTCTTCACTTTGTCTTCTCTTCCTCTCTATTCTCCATCTTAACTTAGAATCTTTTATATTTATATTAAAGAGCTATGCACATTTCTGGCATCGTGTAAGGAGGACTTGATGGAGGATACGTAGATGCATAATTATGCAGTTACTGGTTCACCTACAAATAATCTTTGCTACTTGAGAAACAAGAGTGAGAAGCCAGTTGAAATAGATTGTGTAGATTATTAAAACATGAAAATAAATATTCGGAGTTGCATTTTAAGTTATGTCTCCTTTTTAGTGAGGCTTGGGTAGACCAGGGGTGGGCAAAATGTGGCCTGCAGGCTGGATGTGGCCCGCCAGTCTGTTCCATCTGGCCTGTGGGGCCCCTAAAAAATTTAGAAAATTAATATTTATCTGCCCCTAGCTGCCTGTCATGCTGCAATGGCTTGCCAAAACTCAGTAAGCCCGAAATAATTGCCTGCCCCTGGGATAGACCCATAGACTCATCTGGATTTAAATTTGCAAGCACCAGGGTCATGGCTAGAGACCCAAATTCAAACCATGCCATGGAATCAAAATCTGTTTGCTTCTAGCCCTGATAAATTTACAAAGAAAAATTTAATAGCATTAATTGGGTGGAACTTATTCTGTGATGTCTGACTTTGCATATAGCTTTCATCATAGGGAGCTAAAGCATCACTCTAGCCTGTAGGAAAGCCATCTTATCCCAAACTGGGGATAAAGTGTTGCTCAGGGTTGGGGTGTGGACAGAAGTGGATCCAGAATATTATAAAGGGGGAGCAGGGTGTGGGAGCAGTGATCAGTGCTGCAGGGGTAGCTGCGTCTCCTGCTTCCAGCCTCCTCCCCATTCCTTCACTGAGGTGGGTAGACTGTGTGACAGGAGCAGAAGTGGGGCCTTTAAGCCCTCAAAGCAAGTAAAAATCTGTTCCCCTCTCCCTCTCCTCTTCCCCCTCCCCTCCCCTCCCTTCTCCCTGTTCAGAGGTATATCTGCCCCTCCCTTCTCACTTTTCCCCCTACCCCCACCTGCTGTTCCCTACCTGCTTCAGCTTCAGGGAAGGGGAACCTGCCCACCTGCTGCCACTGTACCATGCTGAGCCCAGCTCTCATGCAGCCCAGCTGGAATGGGATGGGAGTTCCCTTTGTCCCTGGAGCAGTGGCTGGTGGGAAAGGCAGTAATGAGAGGGGGGGGCCAGGGCCAGGGAGGAGAAGGGATTTTCTGCTGAGCACAAGGGGAAAGTGGGGGGGGGGATTCTTACCTTCTTTGGGAACTTCTAAAAGTCCCTGGCTGCTGTTCCTGCAGCATGGTCAGAAAAGGGGGGTGATGGGGGTGGGGGTGCAGCTACACTCTCTGGATACATCTCTGGGTGTGGATACCTTGTTTCTGCAGTGTTTGCTTGCTCTTCATAGAGCTCAACTCTTCTCCTTTACTTTTTGGCTTCAGGAATTAGTTGGGGTGAAAAGATGAAAATATGAATGCTCCTTTTACAAGTAGCCACTCATGGCACCAAATACTTACTTACAAAACAAAATCTCACTCTCATTTGATTATGTAAATACTAATAGGATTTTCACAGATCATTCTCTTCTTTTTTATTGCTTGATCAGCAATGAAAGAGTTTTACCAACTTTGACTTCTTATATTATCAACTGAATTAACACCCCTTTTGAGATGGAAAGAGAATTCAGCATCTTTCAGAATGCTTGAAAAAAATGCTCAACCTAAATTTTACTTACTATGTTTGGTACAATTTTGAACACTTTTATCAAGACCATACAGCTATTCCAGAGAGAAATCTACTGACCTGGAGGGGGAGAAAGGTGCTGAGTTGTCTTGCCAACATATTAAGACCTATGTAAAACTAATGAAGTAGGAAAAAATTGATTACTTTGGAAGACAACTACAATATTATGACAATATAAACCATGGACTCTTCACTCTGAAAAATTTAAAATAATTTTATGCTGGTATTTACTTCTACTTTTTTAAAAATTAGTTTGCCACTGTTACTATTAGTTTGCCAGTGATGGAAGTGGTAACTTGCTCCATCATGGGGTTTTTTTGTTTTGTTTTTACAATGGTGACACCTTGTACTAGTTCCCTGAAATCAAGGAAAAGTTTAAGCTAGTATTACTTCCTGTGAATCACTAAGGTAGCATCAGTCACTGTTGTTCCTAGACATAGATGAATATGAAATATAGAGATAACCTTTTTAGGTAATATTAATGCTTTTCTTATATATGGGTAAAGTAGATAATCTGTTTTAGCTGTTTTTGTAAAGGTATCATGAAAAGAATATAAACTTTATTTCTGTGTATATACTTTTTCTGTCAATAGCTTTGAGAAGGTGTTAGTGTAAAATCCATGCCCCTTGCTATTTGTTTAAGGTACAGTATTTATCAGTATGCACAGCTGTTATAGCTTAATGTTTTGGAGGCTGTTACTATGTTTGGATATATACTTCTACTATATGTTTTGTTGTTGAAATCAAGTAACAATAGCAGAGGTTGCCTGTTTTACTTGCTGTTTGACAATAGTCCAGGTTAAATCTTGGCAAGAAACCCATTGTAAAAGGAGTAGCTAGATAAAAGATTTCAACTTGGTTGGCAGATTTTCTATCTCCAAGAAACCCATAGTGTTAATTACAAAGGTGTTGTCCAGCTTAATTGCATGCATTTAAATTCCACATGCTGAGACATCCTTTTAGGTTGTGCTAATGGTGAAGCAGAAGTTGCCAAATTACATTTGTAGCCTCAAGGATTCTAGAAAATAATTCTGATATCTTGCCAAGCTAGAAGGATTTTTGTTTTCAAAATAGCTTTTTCTTCATGAAAGCTGTTTACATAAGGAGGTTGTATGATGTGCATTGGCAGTTGCTCCAGGAAGTTAATTATATCAAACAGTACAATTTTAATGGCTTGGCACTTAACGGCCAGGATTTCCTGATGTCACGCCATAATCAGGAATTACTGGGCAGGGCTCAATGCATTTTGGTCCTCGAAATTTATTCCTTTAACATTTTCAAGTGAGCCTTCCTGCTTCAACATTTCACTTTCCAAACGTGTGTGTACTTTGTTCTTCAGTCTTTCACTCCAGCTCTCCAGTATTGATAGTCACACATTTCTCCACCTTCATTTGTGATTACTGTGTACTCATGTATTTACTTTTTTCAATACCTGAGATGAAGATACCGATACCCTGTAAGACGCACATCATTTATATAAAAACTTGCCGCCTAAAACTGTTCAGGCACAGAGGGGCCGCACAGGGAAGCTGTCTGCTGCAGAAAGCTGTATGCATGGGAGCAGCGTGGGCAGCACACAGGGTTGTGCCCCCCACTGCTGCCCCTGCCTGCAGGGGAAGTGTGGCCAGGGCAACAGGGAGCTCCCAGCAGCAGGCAGTTTTTTGCACCCCTTGCTGTGTCCTGCCGTACTGGGTTCCTCGTGCTGCTCTGCGAAAGTGGCGGGGAGTGCAGCACACCAGAGAGCATCGCGGG
>NW_017729033.1:69139590-69155564 GCF_001723915.1 Gavialis gangeticus | reverse complement strand
ACCTGCTGCCTCCCCAGAGTCTGGGGCCCAGGCCTGGGCAGGGAGACAGCAGCTGTTTGCAGCCTCCTGGCTGCAGCTAGCCCGGACTCTGGGCAGCCTGGGCTATCAGCAGGTACCCAGAACCTAGGCCAGCTGCAGCTGGGAGGATGCAAAGAGCTGCTGCCTCCATGCCCCAGCCCCAGCTGTCTCCTGGCCTGGGCTCTGGGAAGGCAGCAGGCGCCGGCACTGTGCCCGTTGGGGCCAGGGCAGGGAGGCAGCAGCAGCTGTTTGTAGCTTCCTGGCTGCAGCCGGCCCAGGCTCTGGGGTAGCTGCTGGCCCAGGCTGCTTGCAGCAGGGCTTGTAGCCTCCCATCCACCTGCTGGGAACAGCCCGGGCTCCCAGCTGGCAGCAGCTACCCAGAGCCGGGGCCAGCTGCAGCTAGTAGGCTGCAGACAGTTGCTTCCTTCCCACCCCATCCCCAACACACGCTGAGGAAAATGGCCTCGCGTTGGCACGCGTGCCAGGGGTTACCAACCGCTGTCTAGTACTTCTTTCGTATTTTTCTGGATGATTTCTGAATTTAGTGTTTGTAAATTAGACAAACTGACAGCCAGTTACCCAGTTGAATCTCAGTTCTGTAAAGGAAAAAGTTGAGATTTATTAGCCTAACCTATTAATCATTTACTTTCTATTTCAAGTGGATCATTTTGTTTTCTGTTTTTCTGAATCCAAATGAAAGTCTTGTCAAAGGGTGGCTCTTACATTGATGTTTTGCAACTTAATAATGTCTTTGTTTTCCACATTCCAGGAGACTATTCAGAGGGCTTTTTGAACTCTGCTGCTCCTCAGCCTAAGAAAATAGGCTAGGAGGAACTATTGTAACTTAGACTGTCAAACACTAGCAGGGCCAGTTTGATTTAATCAGTTAAATTTCTAACCCAGTTTTTGTTTCCCTCAGTATCAGGTACCTAGGTATAAGAGGTATTAACATCTTCTTCCTGGTGTGTCTCTGGGGTTTGGCTTGGAACTAATAATAGATTGCTCTTTAGGAGCTACCCACTCTCTAGGTGCCACTTCTGTGGGCACCAAGAATGTTTAAAAAAAAAAAAAAAAAAAAAGCAGGCATGCAGCTGGAAATGTATTACTGTTATGTTAGGGGTGTCCTCTCTTTCTTTTGTGTTCCCCTGAAGGAGAATTTAAAAAACAAATTGGAGAGTAAGAAGGTGTCAGGAAATCTCAAGAAAAAACTCCTTCAGAGAGCTGGTAAGAACTTCTGTCTGTGTCTTTGGGACCAGAGGCTTACCATACATGGCTGAAGAACATATTGATAAGCATTTGAAAAAGAAAAAGAGTTATTTATCGCTGAAGTTAGAAAAAAAATAGATTTTTTTCTTAAAGAATGGATGTTATTTGAACTAATTCTAGAAAATATTACAAAATTGAAAATTAAAAGTCTGATGCTATAGTCTGACAATCTGTTATAGCGCTGTAGGAACAGAAGCCACTCTGAGTCTTTTGGAGACTAAATCCACTTGGTGTTTTAAAAAAGAATTTCCATTCTGGATTTAGTTGCAAGAGGTAATGTATTTTAAGACTACCATAGTCTGAAAGAGATTGGTTGGTTGGTGGCAAATTCAGAGATGATTACTTAGAATTTCCTCTAAATCTTATATGGGTAGAGTCTATAAAGTTGTAATTTTAAATAAAAAGTTGATATTTAATTTTTATTGGTCCAAATGAAAAAAATAAAAAAACCCTATAATTTTAAAGAATACGTGTAATAAAATACCTTTATTATTTAATGAATCCTGAGTTTTCCTATTATTTCCTTTGATTTATTTGAAGCAAGCATAGTGTGGACGTGCCTACAGGGATTAAATTAGTTTACTTCACTTTTGGGATATGAGAAAAAAGGGTATACACTCCTGGCTTAAATAAATTAAAAAAAAAATGCATAAGGTTGTGTCAGGATACTCGTTTTTCAGAGAGGAAATGGAACAAGATATGGGAAATGTAGAGAAGAGAAATGAGGGAAAAGTTGGAGAGAATCTCATGCTTGAGAGAGAGCTAGTAAAAGTAGATATCTAATAGATTTTCATTCTTCCTGTTGTATAAAGACATGTTCTGTGATAAAATAGTAGAATAATTAGTATTTGAGGGAACCCTAGGTAACTATAATTGTGTTGGCATAATATCAGACTCCAAAATATATTAGACAAGATACTTTTCTTTTACCATAACATCCTCAAGATCTCTCTCATTAGAAAATTTTAGTCTTGTTCACCAGTTACTCCTTTCATCTAAATACAGTGTTGTGGCAGTACACTGATAAAGGAATCATTATTTTTCTCTGTATTTAGCTACATCTTATTGCTGGTCATGGAATTAATTCACCTGTATAAAACTCCTAAAATGGATTGCTAGTTTGAAATTATTTGTGCTTATGTGCCACTTAAACACATTATAGCTAATTCAGAGCTCAAAATGCAAAATCTAGCACTCATGCAATTGATGACAGTCTCTGAAATTTTTTATACACTGTAAATTTGAATTTCTTTCATCCAAAGATCTGAGAGGCCTTTTATACATAAATATTCTCATTTCCGTTTTACAAATGGGCAAACTGAAGCATAGTGTTAATGATTTATCTCATAAAAATGTGAGGCGTAATAAATGAATGTAAAATTTAAATAAAACCTACCAGCTACTGTTGTTTACTCCTCTTGATCAAAGTCATTGTCAGTAGGACAGCAGGGAACAGAACTGTGTAGACTTAGCTCCTAGTCATGTGATGTATTATTCAGATGGTTTACCTATTAAATGACAGTTCTGCATCTGTATATTTCTTACTTTACATCCTGACAAACATGATGATTGGCTTTGTTAATTAAGTGTTCCAAACATAATTTGTTACAAGCTGCTAACTGCAGAGAAATCATTGAGAGACGTACATAAAATGCTGCAAATTCCTTTGAAAACGGTACATGACATAGCAGTCAAGTAATTTTGTAGCAGGAACAGAGAAATGTACTAGACAATACAAGTTTTCCTGATTACTTGTATTCTAAACTGTTTAAACCCTGTAATTTCAGCTGTATATTTGTTTTTTCTTCAAATAGTTCTGATCATTACTGTTGTTTAGATGCATGTAATGCTTTACTTGGATATTCCTTTACCAGATATTTACGAATACATATATAAACATTTAGGCAGAGCCATTAAGTATTATAACTTAATGCAGAAGTGTCAGAATTCTCTGGTCATTCCATGGCTTCCAGCAGGCCAGAAGGCTTGTGGGCATCAGCATTAATCACCACAGCTGCTTGAACTCCTGTTTCACTGTGGTTAACATAGGGACTTAATGAAATGGTAGTTGCACCCCTTCCCCCCTACCATTTTCCCCTGCCACTGATTTTCATTGTGAGGGGTAACTAAGAACTCTGATTTTGGTTGATGGGGGGCGGGGGGGGGCGCATATGGGGAGGAGAGAGGCACTCAAGCAGTGTTTAACTCCCTGCGTTTTGGAACCACACAAAAACAGCTGAAACTGGCAGCTACAGTGACAAATCCCATAGGCCAAATCCAGCCTATGGAGTTGGATGGTCTACTCTGCAAGAAGCTGCAGCTAGATGACCCACCTTTACAGGCTGGATCCAGCCTACAGGCCACATATGTTTGATGTTCTTGGCCTAGTTGAATTGAAAGCCAGATCCAGGTACATAAGCCTATTGGAAATACTAAAGAAAAGGGCAATTTATGACATAGCTACCACATTTACAGTACTTATAGCATTAAGCATTTTTTTCAAAAAAGGACAAAATCAAGTGTGTAGCTATCGAACTACTGTTTTGAGAAAATAATCTAAATTTTATTGTAAAATCTGGAAGTTGTTTAAGCATTTATTTAAAAAAAAAAAAAAAGAATTTTAGTGGATTTATTTGTTTTTCTCTTGTCAGAATCTATTAATTATTTTGTTTTCTTTTCCTAACTGAAGAAAAGCATTTGCAGGCACGGCTGTTTTATGGGGAGTGTTTCCTTCTGGTTTTAAAATAAAACAGAAAAATGAGCAGCCTTTGGTGTACCTCCTTGGCTTGGGAGCATGCCACTGCGTACAGCCACAGCAATTTTGAAGCACCTCAGGCAGGGGGCATGACAAGAGGATGTATCCACAACTAAAAGCCTCCATTTAAAAAATACTTCAAAGTGCAGCTGCGTTTTGAAGTGGTTCAGAAGTTGTCTACCTCTACCCTGAGGGACCAATGTGGGTCCTGTCCCAAAAAGATAATTAGTCTAAAAGAATGATCCTATGAAAGCTTTAATAAAGCTCTAAACTTGTATGTACAGGAAGTAAATATGGAACTGTGCAATACTAGTGATTCTTATAGAACTTGTGTTTGTTACAGTTTAAACTAGTAGGGTATTCATGAATCTGAAAAAGGGAAATAAATGGTTATGTATAATAAAATAGATTCTGGAGAACGGGTTATAAATAATTAAATGGTTAGAAACCTCAAAGGGAAAAATATTATAGTTCTTGAGAGAAAAAGAAATCTTAATCTCTGAATTTGCTAAATTCTAAAATATTAAGTTCACTGACATGTGGCCCAGATCTTACCCAAATATTTAGAAACAAAAGTCCTGAAAGAGAGGATTATGTGCCACCTAAAGGTGGGACCTCTACTCAAATACAAATTTAGGGTTACAGCTAAGGATAATTTGCCGTTTTTATTACCTAATTCAAGGTTATCCAACTGGTGACCCACAGGCCACATGTGGCCTACAGAAGGTAAACATGGCTTTTGGGCTCCTACTTGGCCACCACTGGCCCTATTACTTGGGCTGCAGAAGCAGCTGGAATCTTAGGGCCCCTCTTGGCTTCTGCTGTATGCTCCTGCCCCTGGGAGTGGGGCAGTGTGGTGTGGTGTTGGGGGAGCCAGGAGCTTGGAGCATCTGTACAGTGTAGTGCCACAGGTGAGCATACAGGAAGGTGAGGCGGGTGCCATGCTACTCATGGGAGCACTTACCCACTCACCTGGTGCAGCATGGTTGGGGAGTGTCAGCCCTCATGTGCATGCATGGGGCGTGCAGCCTGGGGCGCCCATGGCCCCTACTAGTGCTGCCCCTATGGTGTGTGGTCCCTGAGTCATGTGTACCCCAGCCACTTCAAAGTTGCACAGTTCTGAGTAAATTGATAATACAAAGTGGACTTAATGCTAATGTAGAAATAAAATCTCTTATTTTATCGTTTTGCAGTTAGACTAGTTACAACCAGTTTGGAACTGCCTTCCAGTTCTTCACTTCCTTGTTATTATATCATGTACTAACCTTTATCATTGTTCTATAAATCTCTTGCTTATGATATTGCTGTTCTCATTACCAGTACCTCAAATTGTATTTCCTTTAACCTGGTGGTGGGTGGCCAACATTTTATCAGGTGTGCAACAAAATTAAGTCCCATGTCCTCCCTGAGAGTCATGCCAATCTCCTTCCTCTGCCTGATCTGCTCTGCTTTGTCTTCCCTGCCCTATCAGCTGCTGTGTTGCTTGCTTTCTGATTGATCTGCTGTGTGCCACACATAGGCTGCCAGTGCTACTCATGATACACATGCCGTTGGTTACCTACCTCCTACTTTAACCTAACTGCACAACATGGCTTTATAGGTGTAGATTAAGAAAGACTAGGCCAAATGATCTAAAGCTTATTGAAGTCTATCCTGGACAGGCATTTGCTTTGTTTTATTCTATAATATACATTTTATGCTACGATAGTATCTAAAGGGTATAGGCATGGGTACATTTGGAGCCATTTAAATAAAAAGAGGAGCAATTCTTGCTGTGAACCAGAGCTGTCCAGCTGTCCCACAAGGTGGTGACATGCAACCCAAAGGCTTCAGTCTAACTGCCATTCCACTCACTGCTCTTGCAGCAGTGGCAGCCAGGGTCTGTGAGCTGCTTCTTCCTACTCTGGCTTTGGGTTGTTGGCCCTGCTCCTGGGGGCATGTGATTTACTGGGAATGGCCCAGGTTGCAGGTGCTGCCTGCATGGTGTGGGAGGGTGCTGGTGTGCATGCACTGTGCACTCAGAAAAGGAACGAGCCATGCTGCCTGTGCTATAGACTACCTATGCAATATGTGTGGCCAGCAGGGGGCTGAGGGTGTGGGTGCTGAATGTGTGGCTGTGGGGAGCAGGCTTGCTTGCATGGTGGTTGGGAGTGGGGGTGGGGATGGGGATGGGAGGAGCTAGGCTGTGCACGTGGAGGGGTAGCTTGCAGAGGGTGGCCCCTGGAGTGTGCAGCCTTCATGTGTAAGCTGTGTGCGGACTCCAGTTGCACAGAAGTTGGACAGCTCAGTTAAATGTGCACAAGCCAGGAACAATATAAATGTAGCAGAACAGCTGCAACCCTAACACTTCTATCCAGGGATAAAGTTCCAGCACTTTTGCTACCTTTGTATTGTTCCTGGCTTGTCTATGCATTGCTGTTAGAATGTAACCATTGCTATACACGCCAGTCAGTACTGGGGACATGTTGTGCTGCTGGTCTCCTTTTAAAACCAATAAGATAAGTGCCTTAACGGTAGTTGTTGCAAACCAAAACTCAGTCCATATGTTAGGAGGATAGAGTGCATATATATTTATTTATTTTTTAAGTTAAACTTGTTTCAACAAAATAGAATTAAAAATATTATATCTTAACTTTGGATACAAGCAAGTGAATACCTTTGACTAAACAGGTTTAACCATCAGTCCATATTTCAGCTCCAAAGTATTGGAAGTAGAATTCTGAGTCTCAGTAAGAATAGACTGCATGGGCAAGTTTTTAATTGAAAAAAGTGTTTTGTGTTGGTACGTTTTCAATTTCCTCTCACAGAAATTTTGGAAGGAAATTCCACAGGTGAAATTCATATGCTTCATGAAACTGCTCCGTTTCTTTCCACAGGCCTCTGTGAAGAAGAGTAAATTTGCCTTTATTTACCTTTTTTTTCCTTTAAATAAAGCAGCTTCAATTCTGCAATAGAACCAAAAGAGTGCTTGTTCAGTACCATTCACCAGGTCAAGGTGACTCTTCTTTTTGATCAGTCAACTATTATACATAAAAATAAACAAAACAACAGCTTCCCAAAATGGATTTGTTTTATATTTCTGTGCTTGCTTGGTCAAAAGGACCGAGTGGGTATAGATTTGGAACCAGCAAAGTACTGAGCACATGTTTTATTAAAGCATCTAAGTAGTTCAGTTGAAATAAACTAATCATGAACTCAAAACTTGTACTGAGCTGTAGCCATATGTACAGGGAGAGTGCACAGTGGATTTGTGAATCTGCACATTAGAGGGTATCATGTTTCATTTTGTTCTTCAACCCTTAAACTTTTATCAAGGCCTTTTGATCACTTTACATTGTAATGGTGTTTGCTGTCCTTTTCATATACAACACTTTGGCTTCAAGTTCAATGTACAGTGGTCTTGTATCACCATTTAGCAGAATGTGAAAGGCAAGGATTTTTGGGGGTGATATCTTTTATTGGACTAACTGTATGGCTGGCATTCTTCATCAGGTCTAAGGAGGAAAGGATACAAAACAAGGATTAAAAACAGCAGGTAGATCTGTGAAATTGGAGAGGGGAGAAATTCCCAAGGGTAGCAGCGGAACAATTAGCAGAAGTCAAGCAGATAATAGTGTGCCATAAAGTCAGTATCCGTGTTCAATCTTTGGTTCCTAGTGTCCAGCCAGTTAATGATTTTTTGCTTCCAAACTTGCCTTTTAAAGGTGTTTGGTAGATTTCCCTTGAGCACAAGTATCATGAGATCAGAAAGGGAATGGTTGTTCTGTGAAAAATGTGCTCCTAATGACATTTGTGGTGTTCTTTATATATTTTTCTGTGAGAGTTCAGTCTGGTGTATTGCTGTTTAGTTTCACCCACGTAGTTACCATGAGGGCATTTGGTGCCTTGGATTAGATATCACATTTTGGGAAATGCATGTGTGGGATCCATGGATTCTGATGTGTTCATTGGGGGATGGGTATTGATTGTTGTAGCAGTGGAGATGCATTGACAAGTTAAGCATCTATTGTTAAAGCAAAGCTGTATCCCATTTGATGATTGTTGAGTAGTGAGGAGCTTGCTTCTGATAGTGAGTTGGGCAAGGTTAGGGAGTTGTTTAAAAGCCAGGAGTGGAGGAGCTGGGAATATTTGTCTCAAGATCTGATCTTTGTTGAGTATAGGCTGTAACTGATGATTCCTTTATATTTAACCTAATGGCATTTTGTCTGTGTAATTATGTTTATATGTTGTTTTACAGTTCCCTGAAAGTATCCAAACAATTCAGTGTCCCTAGCAGCCAAAATGTTGGGGGGGGGGGTTTACAGATATTTTCTTCTGCTCTACAGGGACGCTTGCTTACAGATTTCCCACATAGTAGCAGCTCACAATGCAAGAGCATGAAAACAGAATAAACAAACAGTGTATTGTTTAAAATGAATAATGTTCCGTGTGTTCAAGGGATGATGAATGTAGTATTTTGTTTTTGAACTATTGTGAGTGATATGGTTTTTAGTTCCAGATTTCATAATGTAATACTTTAAACACATTTGGTATCTGATTATAGCATTTATTTACTTTAAAAATATCATTAGAATTTTAAATGCAGTATTCTCTTTGAGATTCTGTATTTGTGGCATTTATAGGTAGAAAAAATGCGGATATTATTGATGGAGCTTTTATGAATGTAGTAGTGAAGGTTTAATCTTTTCTAGGACAAGAGATGTTCTTTTCTAGCTGGACAAAGAGCAATCTTCTTGGAAGAGGAACAAAATTACTTCATGCTTAGAAACAAAATTGTAGCCAATATTTTGTTTATTGTTCTCTAGCATGTTGCAGACTTTGTAAACTTCCTATATTCAATACTTTAATATGGCTCAGATAAGTGCATGCAGTTTTCAGGTATGGTTTTAGAAGAACTAAAGAGAGCAGAATTATTAATCCTTGCAGTAAAATGCTTTTTAAATATGTAAATTAAAATCCACAGACTTTTTTTTGGAACAAGATTGTGTTGCAAGTGCACATCTTCCCTTCATTAGTAAATGGACCCCCTGGCCTCCCTGGTGCCTCTCACTCCCAAGCCACAGCACCCCCCAGCCCTTGGAGTGCCTCACCCCTGATCTGCAGCCTCCTGCTCCCCCCAGTCCTGCTGGAGGGGGTGCACAACTCCCCCATCCTGACTGGGCCAGAGCATAGTGGTTCCAACTCGTGGGCGGCAGCAGAGTGAATCTGGCCCCAGCACAGGCTAGAGGGAGGAGGAGGGGATGCCCATGGCACCTTCCACCCTGGGCAGCGTCTCCCGGCTGCCCCAGTCCTCTGGGCATGGGCACCAGCCAGGCCATGGAGCTCCCTACCACCCCTGAAAGGGCCCCTCTACCCCCTCCCACTGCTGGAGGGTCAAGTGCCTCTCCCATGCCCTGCAGCAGCCCCAGCACATAGACAGCTTCCCCCAGCAGTGACAGGAGGATATATATAGACAAAGACACAGGCAGTTCCCAAGCCCTGGCCCTCCAACCCCCATAGGCTTACTTGGATCCAGCTGCCAAGGCTGATCTCACCACCTTGCCTGGCTGTGTGCTGGCCACATGTTTGTGTGTGCACACATGTACATGGTGCCCCCTGCCTCCAAACACCCTCTCCCTGCTCCCATCAGTGGAGCAGAGCAAAATCCCAGACATTTGTTCAAATTAAAAAAAAAAATGCCCAAACTGAGATGGGAGGACCCAGAAAGAGGATGTGTCTGATTTAAAAACCTGGACGTATGGTAACCCTACTTAAAAAAACAGACCACAGTCACTGCTTCTGTGGTACAGTCTGTCCACCTGAGGGCAAGGGTGGGGAAGCGTGGTCCTAAACGGTAATGTTCATGTTCTTTTGATAATAAAGTAATAATAGGAAGTTTTAAATAATCAAGAGCAGGAAGTAGAGATGAAGATGTCTTCCTGCTTTTCCTCCTCTTAATTATTTTAAACTTTTTACTGATTACTTTGTTGTTAGAAGTAGAACAAGACCATTACCATTTTTGACACGGAGGCCAGTAATATGAGCCATTAACATTGTTGTAAGTTATGGGGTCACTAATAGCGAGTGCATAATTGAGTTCAGATTGAGATTTAATGTACTTTTACACTTTAATGACTAAATTTAATGACTGGGTCAATTATGCCAACACATTTTAGAAAACAGTTGCATTTGCCATGTAATTTTTAGAGAAAAATACTGTGTTCTTAAGGCAAATATTTATAAATACTCTGTTCTGAAATACTCTTTTTTCACGTTTCTTTGTGTTCCCCAAAATAAATAACAACAGTTCTTATGAACTTGTGCTTTTGTCTTTGTGTAATAAAGGTATTTGGTGGATCCAGGAAATTGTGGCGGGGTTGTGTGGGAGCAGTGACTGGTACAACAGGGATGTAGTCACCCAGTTAGGCAGTTTGTACCACAGGAGCAGCAACTGGGGTCTTTTTAAAAATCCCTCAATTTTCCCTTCCTCCTCCTTTCTCCTCCATGCAAAGCAGTATGTCCTTCCATCTCCCTCTAATCCTCTACTCCCCTGCCTGATGCTGCCATTGTCCCCAGCTGATCCATGGCATCATCAGCTGGAAGGGTTGTTTGGCTGCACCACTGCATCCTCTCTGGATCCACACCTGAGGGTATTGGGTGTGTTCTTAATGTTTTTATGCTTTGTCAAATAGGTCTTTGAAGGCTCTAACTTTGTCCCTCTCTGTCTTCTTGTGAGATGTGAAGAGTGCCAATTGTGCAGCTGCTATTAAATGTTTACATTGCTTGACCCTCGGGAGAATCCTTCCATGGTCCTGGAAGAAACAGTACCTTTATGCTCAGAAGTCTTGTGGCTGTAGACATTTGAGTGACAAAGGTGAACTTTCAAGAAGTTGCTGTTTGAAAACTCCCTAACTTTTTACCTTCTCTAGTGATACTCACTGATAACTCAGGGTGGACTGGAGTGCTTATCTAGATCACTGTACTTTCAAAACTTTGTAGACTCTACTCTCTTCCACACCTGAAGTGTACTAAAGTTGTGGTTTATTTATCTGGCATGCAATGATTCTTTCTGTTCCTCAGTTTAAAACCAGTCCAAATCCCAAGACATCACCATGCTGTGCGTCATTGACTAAACGCCTGAGCTTGCTGAAGTCAGCCTTCCTAAAGTCTAGTACTTCCACCCTACTAGTTGCCTTTCCCACTCTACACCTTATGGTGAATTCTGTTATTTGGTGGTCACTGTCCCCCAGGTGACTAAGGTCCCCTACCATGTTATCCCACGTTGCTAATACCAGGTCCAGTAAGGCATTCCCTCTAGTGGGACCATCTACCTCCTGCATCAGGATAGGAACCTGTATGAACAGTGGGGATTTGCTGTCTCGTCTCCCAGCAGATGTCAGGGTACTTTAGGTCCCCTATGACTACTGCTTTCCTAGTCTTTATGGTCTCTGAGAGCTGCCTCAGGAGTTCCAAATCTAGTTCTTCCCCTTGGTGTGGGGGTCTGTAGAAGACCCCTACCACCAAATCCTTTTCCCCTTGACCTCCATGTATCCTAACCCAAAATCCTTCTACTTTCTCTTCCTCCAGTTCCATTTTGATAAGGGTCAATGTATAACGCTCCTTGACATAGAGTGCAACCCCTCCCCCTCTCCTCTCTACTCTATCCTTTCTGTACAGCTTATAGCCCTCAATGTGTACTGCCCAGTTGTGGGTAGAGTCCCACCAGGTTTCTGTTAACCCCACTAAGTTGTAAGTGTTTTATGCAAGCAGGAGTGCTAGTTCATCCTGGTTGTTCCCCATGCTCCTAGTATTAGTGTATAGGCACTTGAGCCCTGTGACTGGTGCCTTTGTTGTGTCCGTCCCCGCCCCCCAGCTCTGATGCCCGATGAGTCCCTTATTGCTTACCATGCTATACTGCTGGATGTCCCATGGATTGCAGTTTCCTGATGTTCTGCTTCTGCCTCCCTATCCCCGTCTGAGCTAGTTTAAAGCTCGACATAGGAGATCAGCCAGCCTGTTGGACAAAATACTTTTACCTTTTGCTGAGAGGTGAAGTCCATCATGCCCCAGGAAGTCCCAGTCAGCCCACCCCAAACTAGGGTGCATATATTAAGCAAGGAAGCTCATTTTCTGCCTCTTGCTTTGATTCATATTCCACAGTGCAGCAGCTGTTGCATTATTATTTGGGACTCTTAGAGCATCCTTTGGCTTAATGCTTCATTGTTCTTTACTCTAGATGTTAACAGTAATCCTTTTTAAATGGTCTTGATGTTCCACTAGTTTCCGTTTCGTAGAACAGCTGATGATGCCACAGATCAGCTGGGGACAATGGCAGTTGCATTGTCTTTACGATTTTGAAAAGAACCAAAGAATTTTCAAGCGTGCGAAATAGAAGAGACCAAGCACAGCTAGCGAAAGTGTCTGTTCCCTTCCCCATGGACTGACCTGCTGGGCTGGGGCATTCCTGTACATGCACGCGGGCACTCAGCCTCCCACCCCAGCCTCGGATAGATTCCAAGAGGCTCTGAGATCTACTGGTGGATCGAGATCCATTGGTTGGTGACCGCTGATTTAGGAGTTTCTGTGCCTGGAGAGTACTGTAAAGTGCAACAGTTGGAAATCCAAGAGGCATTCTTCCACCCTCCAGATGTTAGGTGATTATGAGAAAAACTTTACAGTTGGATTTTGGAGAGAACCATGGTCAACAGCAGGGGAATTCAGCAGAGTTCCACAAACAAAGTAGTTAATAAAAGAGACTTAAAGGAGCTGGGACAAGTTTATGGAGGGGAGAGGTTGACAGCAAGGGAAGTTCTGGCTCTCTGGCAAGAGGGTGTGATGTATAGAGTTGTTTGCTGTCTCCAGGTTGCAGAGCTTGAGTGGACGGTGTTGTGGTTTTTCACATTTCCAGGCTTTACTGGTTACCACACCACCCACAGGGGTTTTGCAAGCGTGTGTGTGTGTGTATGTATACATGTTATTTTTATTTTATAGACCATATATAATTGTACCTCTAACAATCTGTCGTGTGACCACTGTGGTTCACTTGACAGACCAAAAACACAGTTAAGCTGTTTTAGTCCCATTACACAGTTTGCACTGCACACCAATCATTATTCTAGTGTTTTCGCTTGTGGTTGTCGTATACATTGTCATCATCATTATCATCACCTTTGTCTTCCTCCTAGTTCTCTTCAGAGGGCTTGCCTCTGAAAAGCCTATGCCAGTCACTTCTCCCACATGCAGTCTGCCATCTCTTTCCTGTCATCCTCTTCTGTCTTCCTGTAGTACTAGTACATTTCACTCAGCAGCCCCATTTTAATACAGTCCTCAATTGTGAGGTCTGAGAGAAGAATCTACCACCAAGCTAGGTTGGTGCAACCCATCGGAATAATATTTAGTGGCCATTGTGCTCAGACCCCCCTCAGTGCCAACTGTTTTTCAAGTCATGGTGAGTCACTACATTGAAAAAATGTCAACTTCCTCTTCACACCCACAGCTGAGCAGCATCTTTCTTTTCCATCTCCAATCATTCCAGTTTCTTCACCAGCTTAAATGTGTAGCAAACATCACCAGACCAATATGTAGATGAGAGGCTTTGTCACTACCTCTCTTGGCCTGTCTCGTGATTAGTGTGGCCTCACTCTCCATGAGGTGGAGCCAGACTAGGTGGCCCTGAGCTTCATCTGTATATAACTGTTTGCAGGGTCTCAGTACTTGTTATAAGAGCATATGGTTGCAGCTGTGGGGGGTGTTAATTATCATGTAGATCCTTTGTGGGGGGTATCTGGAGTGTACACACATAGTGAGCAGTGCTGAGCTGTGGGGTCACCATGGCTTGAAATGCCATTGACTCTGCTGGGGCCCAGCCCAATGAACTGTCTGGTAAATCGCAAGCAGTTGGTTTTGGACTAATATCATGCATAGTTTATGCTATGTAAAATGAGGTATAAAAGTGCTACTCAAAAGTGTACTTATAGAGTACCTGTGCTGAAACTTCCAACAGTTTGCAAAACATGTAACATTCATCCGTTCTGGATGAACTAAGTCTATATATACTCATAGTAATTTGCCTATATGCAAATCACTATAGTATGTTTCTTTAAAAGTCTATTTTTTGGTCCTTTGGATTTCAGATTTGTTCCTCGCTTTTGCATGCTCAGGGAGGGTGCAGGGTCTGACAGTAAATTGGGGAAAAGAACTGCAGGGAGAAGACATTGTGAGGGAGGGAGGACAAGGGGACCACCTCACCTCCAGCTGCTGTCTTTCCCTGCTGTAGCAGTGGGAGGGAGACAAATTCAAGACAAACCTCCTGATAACAACAAATTTATAGTTTTTACATATATAGAATCTAATTACTGGGGAGTCAACTTAAATTCAAGGAAGTCTTAAATTTGAGTAATGATAGTATCTTATGTTTGTGAAGAGGGTGAAAAACCTAATAAGCAAATGTGCTTCGAGCCTGTTATTGACACAGTTATTTAAAGGTTATTTTTCCTCATTAGCAACTCTAAGTGCTTAAAAATAATATTTTCCTCAGAATACTTTGAATATTTTTCCATTTGTCAAATCAACCTTATTTTTTCCTTTGTGTTTCTAAATGCTGAATATAACCATGGTTATTTTTGTTTATTTCCTTGTTTGTGCACTAGTAGAATTGATTATATAATTACAGTTCTAAGAATAGTTGTTGAAGACCAATCACATGGTGCACTCACTTTTGTGTGCAAGTGTTCTTTAATTATGGTTCTTAGAGCTTTTTAAAAATATATTTCTAGTGAGAGAGAGGTGAATGGTTAGAAGTAGTAATATGTATATGTGTAGAATCTTGAATTTACCAATGAGACTGCAAATGACATTAATTAGCTGGATACTAGCCCAGTATGAAATGAACTGATGTAGCTAATTCATTTCTCACACAGCCACACAAAAAAAGTTATTGGATGAATAGTGTAATAGAACAGCAAATTTATCTAGTAAGTGCCTACAAGTAAAACGGTAGGCTCTAAGAGCTTGGGGAGGTGGGCAGGGGAGGAGAGTTTATGAAAATACCTGCTTTTTGCAGGGGGGAGGGAGGTTGAGTGGGATAGTAATAATATAAATGATGATCCAGCACAAAAGGAAATACAGTGAATGTTATTTTTAGTAAGAGCTGTAACACAATTTCAATTGATGCTTTTATATGGAAAATAAAAACAATTGTCTTACATAAAAATGTAATAGAGTAAAATTGGTGAGAAGGTACTCAAGGAAGTTACTGTTCAGAGTCAAACTGAAAGAGGATATTGGGGAGGTTACCAAAAGTCTGGTCCCAATAAAAATCTGTATCTTCACTATAGCTTAGAAGAATATTACTGTAACCTCATATGCAGATGATACAAGGGTAGAAGGATTAGTTAGTAACTTCCTCTCAGATGCTCAAATAAAAATTAGAGTTTAAAAAAATCAGCTAACTGGGCTGTAATACTAAAAAAAATTGATAAAATAAAGAATTATCTAAATATATGGGAATACATATCTAAATGTAAAAATATAGACTGAGAATATCCTGTGTATGCATTAATTGTAGAAAATGAGTCCTTGTTATCAGCACAACTTTCCTGCCCCTGAAAAAGTTCTACTTCTGTTATTGAATATCCTTGTATTGGTTCAGATTATTCCTTTGTATAACAGTGAGTTCACAGGAGTCATTGAAAACTCTTGTGTGCAAAACAGGAATGTGGTGATCAATGTTGATTAATAATAATAATCAGTACAGTAAATGTAGTATTAACCAGCATTTAAGTAACTGGAATGTCTGGCCGGCTGGCCAGACCAAGTGGGTGGGGGTGGAAGCGTGCATGTGGTGGGGAAAGCTCGCTGCTGCCGCCACCCACCACCCTGCACTACTGCCACTCATCATGCCCCCCGGCCCCCACTCCATGCCCAGCCAAAAACCCCCTGCCCTCGGGTAACCAGA
>NW_017729033.1:69134067-69134590 GCF_001723915.1 Gavialis gangeticus | reverse complement strand
CACACACACACACACACACACACACACACACCACCCTGCACTACTGCCACTCATCATGCCCCCCGGCCCCCACTCCATGCCCAGCCAAAAACCCCCTGCCCTCGGGTAACCAGAATTTTTATATAACCGGCACCCCCCTTACCCCATTCATGATGGATTTCAAAGCTTTTATTGTACTAGTAATACCTGTTTTTCAATACTGCGCTTAGTGTTAGATAGTGAACTCACCATTCAGTGCAAGGTGGCAAAGGCCTACAGCAAGGCAGCAGCCCTAGATTTCAGGAGGGTGGACTTCAGTGAGCTAAGGAGAATAGTCGGGGAAGCACTGAGATCCCGGAGGGGAGGGGAGCCAGGTGTCTAAGAAGAGTGATCGCTCCTTAAGAAGACGATCCTCCAAGCCCAAAGGGAGGTAATCCCAACACAGATCAAAGGGGGCAGGAGGGTGCAAAAGCCCCCATGGCTCACCAAAAGCATCCAGGAATGTCTCCTAGCTAAAAGGGAGGCGTATACCCAATGGAAGGGA
>NW_017729033.1:69124241-69132921 GCF_001723915.1 Gavialis gangeticus | reverse complement strand
GATCTGGAACCAACTTCCAAGAGAAGTGGTGCTGGCTCCTACCCTGGGGGTCTTTAAGAGGAGGCTAGATGTACACCTTGCTGGGGTCGTTTGACCCCAGTACTCTTTCCTGCCATGACAGGGGGTCAGACTCGATGATCTGCTCAGGTCCTTTCTGACCCTAGAAACTATGAGATATCATATATAAAACCCAACTGATTTTGCATTTGAGGGGAGAGTAAAAAAAGTTTGGTTAAATTGTGCTCTGAGACATGAACATGGCATATTTGGTTTAGAGAATGAAAAACAGACTCTAAAAGTTATAGAGGAATGTAATACTGACAGATGAAAGTGACGGGCTTATGATATAATAGGGAAGATTATTTTTATTAAGTAAACTTGCTTGGTGATGGCAAGCTGTTGAGTGAGAACGGAATTGGTGTTACTATAGGTATCTGAGGTCGTTCTGGGAGTATGGACAGTCAGATTATAGCAAGTTAAGAGGAGGCAGGGTCTTGCCATTGAGCAGGTGCACTGTGATAAATTTCTATTTCCCTCCTCTTTCTTTGTAGTAAACTAGGGCAATCACATGGTCATATTCTCCATCATGCTTTTGGGTACTGCAGTTTGGTAGGTGTTTGGTATCAAAAGGAGACTTAGGAAACTTCAAATGAGGCAATGTCTGCCACATTCAAAGGAAATAGACTACATTGCCTTTCATGGTTGGCTGTTAATCAAATAATGTTAGGACTTTTAGTCACTTTCAAGATGGGCAGTACAACTGTAACCCAGCTCAGCAGTTAAAGACCCTAAATTTCATTATTAGTCTCCTGAGCCACCCAGTGCAGTAACCCTCATTATTCCGAATGCCCCATTAAAATGGTTTTATATTTCGCTAATAACAAAAACCAGAAGTTGTATTGTCCTTGTTTCTTAGAGGGTAAGAGATGGTGGTTTTCTGTTTCTAGTTTGCAGGCATGTGCACATATGCATGGGTATGGTGTGGTATGCTTTAAAAACATTGATGCTTTATTGCTTTATTATTAATTTTTTTTGTTTATTTTTCTGTAGCCTCAGCACCAGCCAGCAGTGTAAATAAACGCAGAATATCTCCCAGCATCACTTCCACCTGGGAAAAGAGGAGTGTCATCATGTCTAACATTACTATTGATCCAGATGTCAAACCTGGCGAGTATGTCATCAAGAGCCTCTTTGCTGAGTTTGCTGTTCAAGCTGAAAAGAAAATTGAAGTTGTAATGGCGGAACCCTTGGTGAGTCATTTTGCATAGTTGCTACTAAACTGATCGTGCTTTTCTAAACTATAAAAATTCATTGTTTATAATTTTGTGAAAAATGCTGATGAATATAAAGTTGGTGTTGAATTTTCAAAAAGACTATTTGGGATATAGGAGTGAACAGTTCTCTACAAACAGGATTGTTCTTCACTAAGTTTCACCAGAACTGTTACTGACGATCCATAAACAAAACCTTTTAGAACTCTGAATTCTTGTAAAAGTGAAAATTCAAGTCAAAGCAATCGAAAGGAGCCTTATGTTCATTTTTTTTCTTTCCAAATTCCTTTAGAAGAATGTTTTGAAGATGTGTTTTCAAGGTGATTTGTTATTTTGTGTAGAGTGATGCTAGCAGTTGAAAGAGTAGATGGCCAATGTGTATATTGCAAGCTAAGTAAATGCAAAAACCTACTGGAGATCAAAGTTTGTCAGGTATTATTAATGTTTATTTGCTTGAAAACTGGTGACACAGTAGGTCTCTGTTGGCAGCTCAGTGACTTCTCTTCCAAAAATTGAACAGGAGATGCAAAATGCACCTAGTCTTTCACCTTGCAGTGTCTCTGAGCATGACTTGCAATGGGGTAGTTCATATGCATTTGTCCACGGATAGGTGGATTTAATGGTGAGCTGTAGTCAAGTTATGTTCAGTTTGTCTTCTGCTCAGAAGTGGTACCATATTGAGCTACAGTGAAGCTTAAAAATATTTTAGAGAATTGCAAGGATTTCTTAGGATGATACCTTTTATTGGACCAACTCTGTTTAGGATAGAGCTAGACAAGCTTTTGAATGCAAGACATTCTTCATTAGGCCTCTTAGAGTTGCTGTATTTATAGCTCTTTATGGAACTTCCTTTTAACACTAAGTTGTTAAATTCAATAAATCCATGATTGCCTCCTTCTGAATAATTTTTTTTCATATACTTTTTACATTTTAAGATAAACTTCCTTCAAGCATATGTCAATATGAATCCATTCCGTTTCTGGATGTGTGTAAAATGGGTGGAGTCCACTGTTCAGGTCACTCTCTCTCTCCTTGCAAACTCCACAGTTCAAGCTTTAATCCTGTTACAGGTGTTGCTCAGCTAAACACTGCGGCCAGTTTGAAAGTGGCTGTCATGGGATTAAATTGAGTTGTGGAGCTTGGAGAGAGTGTGCGATGCATGCATTTGGGAGCATTCAGCAATGGTGAGTCTGAGCTGTGGTAGGGAAGACTGGAAAAATCTTTCTTCATTCTGCCATCCCAAAACAAGGTGCATGTCTTATTGGGAAGGGAATTGCCGGAGGTATGTGGCATGCAAGAAAATAAAGTAATACAACTAAAACTTTAAATTCCCATTCATTGGCAAAAGGATAGTATTTGCCAATCATCTACAATTTAATCCATATGGAGTCTTACTCAGAATAGTTTTTACCCTGCGGTACAGAGAATATAAAGAGAGACAGGGTGAATGCTTGCTTCTGACAGATACTGCTGATTAAGAAAAATACAGTCTTGAATGTATGAGGTACATATGCTAATCCACTGGGATCCAAATTGGCTACAACATCATGAAGAATTACCATTCTTTTTGATCTCTCTCTCCAGGTAGTACAGTAATTGTTTTAATTGCAAAGATTGATCTTCTTTTCAGCTTTCTGTGAAGCTTGAGCCTATTTAATTTCAATAGAAGTTGAGGGTGTTAGGACCAGGTGCAGAAGTAAATTAATTGCCTAAAGGTGAAGGTAGGCCTCTAGTAGGATTTGCATGCCTGGCAAGTTAAGCATATGAGGTTAGGTGAGTCATTTGGAAGATCATATCCCTTATAGCTGCAGAGAGAAAAATGGGAGAACAGAATGCCTGAGATTTCATTTTCCTACCTTCTTTGAATTCTTCTTGTGAAAACTTGTCTTCTGGCAAATGTATATTTTTGCTGGCCACAAGTTAGAGCAGGCAGTGATAGGAGGTAAACTTGGAAAAAGGCATATTTTTATTAGCAAATTGTGCAGAATGTTTGTTTGGACTCTGATATTTCCATTATAAATATGATGCTTTCTTATTGGATCAAACCAAAATTTTATAAAATCACTAAAGTAACCAGAAAAGGCCGTTCTCCCTGCCCCGCCTCCCCACACATGCACCTTTAGTTGTCTTAAGAATGAATTAGGCAATTTAACTCTATACTCATGGCCTGGTCCAGTACCAATTAGTTGCAGTACTTTTATATTTCTCATCTGTGTGGTAGGCATAAGGTAAATACGTACTGAGAATCTACATGAAACCAGCTGCCTGGTAATCCCATGCCCCTGTCTGGTTCTGGTTACCCTTCAGTACTTTTGCTGCTCACCAGTCAGAGCCAGAAAGGATTGTTCCTCTCCTGTGAATGTGATTGGCGTCTGAACTCCTTTTTCCACCTTCTTATGAAGTGTTGAGATGTTGGTTGCAGCTAAGACTTGGTGGGGGATGTTCACTGAGGTATGTTGATGGTCCTTCTGGTATCTCAGTTGTTCCTGGTTAGAGGGTCTTGTTCTTCCTCTCAGGGTCATACAGATCACAAAATTTGGGGTCGGGAAGAAATGTTCATATAATTCAGATTGGCATTGCTTGTGGTCCCTTTCCATGTGGTCCTTTTCTTTGGCTCTTAGCATATAGTTAACCAGCATTTTGCTTGTTGCTGCAGTGGCAGCACCCTCATCTTCCCTGTGTTTACCTACAGGATATTGTAGTGATGCAGCTGTTTTGAATGCTGTGCATTTAATTATGTGAAATTTTTTGAAGCAACAGTTTTGAAAGTTCTGTGAGTAAATGGTTACCTTCAAATGCAAGGGACTGGAGTCGGTGACTGAAGAGGCTTCTTTTAATCTGTCTTGCTATATTTTTAAGGTCTGTTTTACATAGGCCTATTTTAAACTATTTTATCCTCTTACCTTCTGCTTTTGTTTACTTTGGCAGTAATCTAATTACATCCTACTCTTGAAACATGGAGAATACATGTAGTCAGTCTTATTTTCAGAGTATGTTTGTTTAATTTAACCATAACCATATGTAAAATAGAAGTGTCCTGTGGTATGAAGGGAAGTAATGTACAAAGTCATTCAGATACTATTTTTTTTAATAAAAAAAAGAAATAAAATAGAAAGCTAAACTTTGAAAGAGGCTAAAAGATAAACAGGAAACTCATAGAAACAGCATAAGAAACTGGGGAAAAACTTAACCATTTATTTTTGTATGTTGATTTGAGTTGTATGTCATTACAAAGGAAAAGATTGGTATGGATTCATCCCTGAGTCAGTGTTATTGAAGAGAACTTCAAAATGAGGAGTTTTTCTGGTCTTACAAGTACTGTTGGCTTGTATTGGAGGCCTTGAATTAAATAATTTTCATAATTTATTGTATTTTGTTTCAATCCTGATTATCTGCCCTATACTACAAAGAAAGTGATATCAGTAGGGAAGAGGACAAAACATATGAATGTCTTTCGCATCCTGATGCATTCAGAGAGGATGAATCAGATTTTAATCAGCAGTAGTAATTATTTTGACACTGTCCTATTTTTTGTAATGTCCTTTTCCCAGTTTCCTCTGTTTCAGACTAACAGAAAACAGCTGCTGAAAAGAAAATCTGTTTAAAAATAAATAAATGAATGGCCGTGGAAACAAGTAAATTAATGTAAGTTGCACAAGTAATGTGTCAACGCCAAAAGTTTCTAGTGGCCTCATTTCATTAGGTACTGAGCAAATATGCAATGAAAAGCAGTCTTATATTAGAAAAGTTAAAGGAAAGGGAGCAGGATACAACATGAGTAGGCAGGTTTATTGTTAGTTCCCCAGAAAATTTAACATATGGCTGAGAAAAGTAATTAAAATCCATACAATTTTAAAATAGCTTACATACAGTATACTTATTTAAGATATGTGCTATATTTTAATGACTATATGGAAGCACATATTATGTGTACCTGACAATCCTACCACACAAACATTGACTCATTTCCTGTAAACATCATGAAAAAATAGGTTGTTGAAGAAGGATTCAGTTTGAAAACACAGGGATGTTAATGGTACGGTCATGTCAACCTAAAGGTTATTGTCATTTACCTGTAGAGGAAGTTGTATGCACGCTGTTGTAATAAGTGATATGGGTACAATAAATATAGGGAACATGTTTGGCAGTTTATGACATGCCTTGAAGGTGAGGATAAAAAAACTGTTAATTTTAAGTGGGGATGGAGCTTTTGGTCAGAATGGTAACAGTATTACTAACAGCTGCACTTCAGGTTGTAGAGAAGTGATAGAGAAGTTGGAAATAGGGAGGCTGTGGTTTTTAGGACAAGTAAATGCCCATGGTCTAGAAGAGTTTTAGTGTAAAGATAGAAGGCAGGACAGGGAGGCATCTTGGGGTGCAGATACACAAGGTGATACACGTGTAATTCCAGCGCTTTGGAGCAGACTTGATTAATTCTGTTGCTTCCCATGTATCAGCCTTCCTGCACTTAAAAATGGAGGCGGGGCACTGATACAGGAGATGTGGCAGCATTTTAAAGTGGCTCTCAAAGCTGCTTTAATTAAAGTTCCACCCCACCCTCGGCGCATGTGTAAAAATGCACTTGGAGACTAACCAGTGTTGGTTCAGAGAGGCATGAAGTTTCACAGGCAACAGCATAATTCATCCTACCCTGTGAAAAGATTCCTAGAAAGAAGAAATTTAAAAGAAAGGCTGGGGGTGAGGGGACTGCTGAGAGGGGGCAAAAATCCCTTGATTATAAATCAAGAGGGATAAACAAGGGTATAGATTGTAGCTGTGTTGGTCTAAGGACATAGGCAGACAAGGTTCTTTGGGTAAATCTGATAGCTTTTATTAGACCAACTCAAATAGTTGGAAAAAATGTTTTTTGCAAGCTTTTGTGTACAAATATCCTTCATCAGGGTGAGGAAGCATCTGAATTGGTGTGTGCTCTTCCTGGATGGGATGAATAGTAAAGGGATAGACAAGGCAGTTAACACCTTGATAGACATTGTAGTTAACAACAGGAGTAAGCAGCTAATCTGGGCAAAATAATAAGAATCCATAAACCTGGATGATCTCTTGTTGTGCAATATTTGCACTCTCTCTCAAGGTGTTAACTGCTTTGATGTAATCAACCAACTTTTTGCCATTGTCAGCAATGCCTGCATCCCCTGTCCCTTTCTTTTAAATTCCTTATTTCTGCAAGTCCTTTCATTGCATCTGATAAAGTAGGCTGTTGCCTATGAAAACTCGTGCATCTCTGAACCTATTAGTTTCTAAGGGTACCTGTCTATGTGTGGGGATGCTGCTCCAATGTGCTATAATTATGGTGCATCAGAGCAGACTCGATTAATCAAGTCTGTTGGAGCATGCTAATTAGTGAGCTCCAGCAGCTTCTGTGTCTTGTGTATTGAGCATCCCTGCACTTGAAAATGTCAGTGGGGGTGCTTTAACTAAAGCTCCTCAAAGAAGCTTTAGTTTAAGCACCCCACTGCCATTTTGAAGCTTGGGACACTGAATACATGAGACACTGCAGGCACTTCAATTAGAGTGGTTCTTGGCACTGCTCTAATTAAAGTGCCCCTCCCCTGCTACCCCTTTAGCACATGTAAAGACATCCTAAGGTCGCGGACACACTTAAAACTGTTCAAATGTGTTTTACACTTGAAGTGGACACTTACAAGTCTGTTAAGCGAGTTTAAGTCTCCCTGTAATGGTTTAAAAACTACTTGGAAAATTAGGTCCTATTTTGACCTGGTTCAGTGTTGTTTGGACACCAAAGTGTTCTGTAACTCGGGACTGGTCAGTTCTTCAGGCATCCCAGGGTGTATTGCTCCTCACTGTCTTGAACACAAACTGTTGTAACTGGTACATAGCCAGAAATCTGCTGTTCCCCACACCTTTCCTTTTGTTGGTACTTTTTATCAGCAAGCTGTCTTGCCTTGTTCAATAAAAGCTATCTAAAATCCATGTGACTAGATCCATACTTCCTCTTCCTCCTTCCCCTTCCTCCTCTCCCCCAATCAGTGACATTCTGGAATGGTTCAGTTATGTCCGTCTGCACCCTAGGGTGCCATCCTCCCCTGGCTTCTTGATTTTAGACTAATGTGGCTAACCACATCTTAGTGCAAGGATATACAGTTAAGATTCTATCTTTGAGTGTTAAAAAACTTTCAAAGTTTTGTCAGAGCCTGGATTAGCCTTTGGGAGAGAAGTCATGGATGGCTCCTGGTATATAAATCTAAGTGACAGGAAAGGTGATGGTGGTGTTATCAGTAGCAGGAATGGGTGAGTAAAGAAGAACCACAACATATGATTAAGATTTTAGTTTTAGCTGTGTTAAGTTGATAATTCAACATCACGAGGAAATTGTCTCCATAGGCTGAGACAGTGAAATTTGGTTTTAGATGTAGGGAGGCAGGCCATGAATGGAGATATAAAATTTGCAGTTGCAAGTCAGCAGTGTAGAGATGATAGTTGAAGTAATATGGACAAACATACAAAAGGTATGTTGTGAGTAGAAATGAGCAGCATAAATAGCTTTTTGATAAACTAAAAGAGACATATTCTGCTCTTAGTTATTCTAGTGTAAAAGTAAATAAACAAAAGCAGTTCATGGATATTTTCCCCCTAAGCTGTTTAGTGAGCTAGCCAAAATAATCTGTTTCCTCAAGGTACTGTGTACATTTTTATTTCCATGAAAGAGTCTTATATTCAAATGCTCTGAAGAGTATTTCAAAATATAAAAATAGTCATTCATTTACCATGCAAATATGCAATCATGGTGATTTTAAATTGCATGAAGCAACTTAGCATATGTTTGAACTAAGACAGGTTTTAATGATTTTCCACTTATTCAGTATTAATTCAAAATATTTTATTTTTGGTGACCTTCTTACCTATTGCTGGAGAAGAGAGATGATTTTTCTGATTTAGTTTCTTGATCCTTTGAAAGAAAAATTAAAAATACTGCTAGGTTTTTGATGTAGGGAAAGGGCTGAAAGTAGCAGATTAAGAGGAAATAACTTGTAATTTTTTCAGCTACCCTACATTTAGTACTGTAAATATTAGTATACATTGTAAGTTACTAGATTGGTCTCTTATACGTAAAGATCATAAAGTTAAAAGATGTATATATTCCTTTTGAATACAGTATTTTATATATCTTGATTGCTTCTCTAGTCAATGAATAAGGAGCTTTGTTTGCAAACACAGTGTCTACTTTATATATAGTCTTGGGTGTTCTGCTAGCACAGGGGTTTTCAACCTTTTTTAATAAGTGTACCCTGGCAGCTGGAGAGGGGGGCATGGCCGAACACGAAGCAGTGGCAGTGTGGGGTGGTGGATGGTGGTGGCCACGTGCTAGCTTCTGCCCCCACCCCCAACGTCTGGCTGGTATCTGTGCGGCCCACAGAGGGGTGCCACCG
>NW_017729033.1:69118638-69124109 GCF_001723915.1 Gavialis gangeticus | reverse complement strand
CCCATTCCTGGGAGGTGGCGGCACAGGATGATGGGTGGTGGCACTCCATCTCCAGCCACCCCCACATGCCCCCTAGGGCCTTCCCAAGTGCCCCCTGGGAGTGCACGTGCCCCCAGTTAACCCCTGTGCTAGCAGGATCAAAATCTTGTGTAATTTTTTTAAACCATATATGTTTGGATTTTGTGCAGTTTTCATGATAGCAAAGTTGCTTGCAATTTTAAGACAGGCCACAAAAATACAAAATGATGTGCCTCATTAAAGTTGGGGAAAGCTTCCTTACATCTCCTAGTTTGTTGATATCATTCTTTACCTATGTGTTCAACTTACTTCGCTCTCTAGTTCCACTCCTTGTTTCAGGTCTGCAGCATTTCCCCCTACCTGTTACTTTTTCATTGAAGGAAATACTTTGAGAAAAACTGTTGTCTATGTGGCACTCAGAGCAGGGGTGGGCAATTATTTGGGATGGAGGGTCACTTAATGAGTTTTGGTGAGCTATTGAGGGTGCCTTTCACATGCATCCGCATGTTCCCCAGCCCTGTCCTGTCCTGTCCCCCAGCCATAGTTGGCATTTGCTGACTGAATCTGCAGCAGCAGGGTAGGGGATGGAACCTGGCCACAGGCCTCCACACTGTCCTGCCTCACCATCAGGACTCCTGAAGTATATGTGTGTACAACACCCTGCCACCCCGTGGACCCCAGAAGCTCTGATGGCTGGGTGGGACAGTACAGAGGCCCACAGACAGGCTTCATCCCCCCTTGGCAGGGACTGGACAAGCCATGGTTGGGCCCTGGCAGCTGCTGGATGGAAGTAGCTCTGCACATCTACTTGCCTGGCACTGCACAGTGGCTGAAGTTGGAGCTGCGAGGGGCTGTGTGGCCGTCCCAGGGTCTGCTGCATGGCACCAGGCAGTTGGGGTGCTTCCACCCAGCATGCCTCCTGGCTCCAGCAGGGGTGGGTGCCCAAGCACAGCTAACCCAGGGCTTGCTGCATGGTGCTGCCATCCCTGCTGCCCTCCCACAGATTAGATAAAGTCAGCTGGTGGCCCAGATCCAGCCCAGAGCTCACTGAAACATTATGTATTTTAATGTAGCTAAATGGAGATTTAAACATCTAGGAATAAGGAATTTCAGGCAACACCTGAAAAATAGGAAAAAGTATTATAGAAAGTAGAGGCTCTGAAAAAACTCCAGAGGCCATTGTGAACAAACAAATCAACATAAGGTCCTAGCATAGTGCTATGGCAAATGTGCTAATGTGGTTTTTGTGTACATAAACAGGAATATTCAGTGTGTAATTGATTTTAGTTCTATATATGGGATTGGTGAAACTACTGCTGGCATACTATGTACGTTTCTGGTGTCAGTGTGTTGAAAAGGAAAGTTGGAGGCACCACAAGCTCGAGAAAATGTCCTGCAGGATGATAGGAAAGTGTTCAATCTCTTTAGTTTAATCCAAATGTATTGACCAATTATTTCATAAATGTGTATAAGTATTTTCCCAGGGAGAAAGTCTGGGTGCTGTGGAGCTCTTTGCCAGCCAACAAAAGGCAAAACCAAAACCACTGCCTGCAATCTGAAATTAGGTAAATTCAGATACAATACATTGTAACTGACTAGATCATGGCTAGAGTGATTCTCAAGTGGGGTAATGTCAGAAACTGTGAAGGGGGTAGTATAAGCTATGGCTGTGTGAGGGTTTGGATCCGGAGAAGCTTCAGAGTCTGAAGCAGCACGTCCAGGTTGAAGTGCTGGCTTTGTTAGACTTCCCGAAGCGGTTCAGAGCTTCCAAAGTGCTTTGGAGCTGCCTTGGAGATCCGGCCATAGGGTATAATTCGCAAACAGTAGAATATCTATAACCTAGTTGTTTTTTGTCTGATATAGATGAAATTTTCAGGGGTGGTAGACTCTGCAGAGAGCATGAATTCTGTTACCAGTTACCAATCAATCATGATTCACTCGGGGACCAGCTCAATACACAGGACCTCGCTAATATAGCCACTTAATTGCCATCAATTAGCATGTATAAAACCAAGCTAAGGAGAGGAAAGAATCAATACAGACAAATCAATTGCCCCAAGGCAGACAGTCAGTCCCACAACCACCCATGGCATGAGTTTTGCCTGTCAGCATCAAGGGGTGCAGGGCCTCAGAACCCAGGACCCCTGCATTGATCTCCTTGACAGCTGGCAGGCACCATGGCCGCAGCAGGGGCCACCATCCCTGCAGCTTTCAGCCCGCTGCGCCTTAACACACGCAGTGTCATCCATGTCACGAGTTTTGCTTGTCCGCAGCTTGAATTGCAGTCCCCCCCCCAAACCCCTGCACCAATCTTCTTGAAACTAGGCAGGCTTTGTGGCCTCAGTAAGAACTACCACCCCTGCAGTTTTCACCCCCCTGTGGTGTAACATACAGCCATGACATGAGTTTGGCTTTCAAGAATTTGGGGTACAGTTTCCCCCAAACCCCTGCACTGATCTTCTTGAAACTTGGTAGGTTTCATGCTCTCTGCAAAGGCTACCATCCATGCAAGTTTCTTGCAAATCTGACAAAAAACAAAGTTATAGATATTTAATTGATTCCCCCATTATACCCTGTGGCCCGATCTCTGAGGTGGCTCTGAAGCTTCAGAGCCGCTTCGGCCGGATAGAGGCAGAAACCTGGTCTGGAGCTCTGGATCGGATCCCTGCCATCTGAAGTGGCCAGATGCAAAGCTGGATTGGATCGCTGCCAACCCGCGCAGGCCTGGTATAAGCAGATAAACTAAGGCTTGTCCCTGAGATCCCCACCTCCACTACCCTGCCCTTCTGCCAGGCAGTAAGCACTGTAATATATAAATTAGTTTTTGAAATTGGGTGCCACTCAATTCATGAAAATTATGGAGGGGGTGTCTCAACTCTCTTAAAAGGTTGTGAAGAACTAGGATAAATAATAATTGCTCCTTCTTGCTTTTTAAATTCTGTTAATCTGCTAGGAATGCAGTGAGCTAAAAGAGGACAGTCTTTCTCATTGTACTGTTTCAGTTAATTGAAGTAATCTTGTAGTAAATTAAATTGTTGGGTTTTCATAAATTAATTTATTAGAACATAATTTTGAATATATCATTCAAATTCCAAAAATAACTGGAATAAATGCGAAAGGGGTTCTTGTGATCTAAAAATTGTCTAATTGGTAATTGCTGTCATAGTTAATATACAAATACCTCTGATGCTCTTCATCTCCAGTGTCCTTGTGCTTTTTCAGCAGTGCATCTCTTTTTTTTTTTTTTTTTTTTTTTTTTCCAAGAGAAAGTTGCTGGGATGGGCTCGTCAGGAAGGGTATGAGTATCCAAATCTGTTTGTCAACATTAGCAAATACGTGCTGTTTATCAAGTTTATAGATTTAATCATTGAAGCACAAAGGTATTTGGAGTTGACAAATCCAATGTTAAATATCTTTTTAGGGATGTATTTGGTAGCTGTGTTGGTCTGAGATGAAAAGAAATGCAAAAATCTAGAACTCTTGGTTCAGAGAATTATACCTTTTATTAGACCAACTAAGAAATCACAAAAAAAAAGCCTTTTTCTACAAACTTTCGGGCTCACGTGCCTTGAAACGTGGAAGATGCCAAATTGTAGCTGATTTTGGATTTTAAACTTCATTGCTAACAACAAGAAAGATTTCTAAACCTCCCTGCATGCCGTCTGACACCAACAGGGATGTAATCCTGCCTGATCTACCCAAGAAGGAGCAACTCTCAGAGACACTTGTGTGGCCCAGAGGGACAGACTTCCATCTTCAACTCCCTCTGTGCAAAAATGAAGTTTATTTCCTACCTATGGGGACTTTTTACCATTTTTAATTTTCCCTGAGCCAGATGAAGGGTGTGTGAGCCCAAAAGCTTGCACAAAGACATTTTGTTTTGCGATTTCTTAGTTGGTCTAATAAAAGGTATCGTCTCTGAACCAAGAGTTCTAGATTTTTTAAAATATCTTTTTATACATCTTTAATATCTTTTTATATACCTTTAACTATTTCTACTTTGATTATATGTAACTTCAAATTGATCTGTATTTAGAAACAGAGCATGAGAGTTAAGATTCTCATAGTGGGACACTAAAACCAGTGGATTTCAGTGGCAGAATTAAATGTTTTTGAAAACTGCCACCCAACTTGATTTTAAAACCCATAATAAAATCCATGAAAATAATAAAGGTCGTAACTCCTTAACTAATGCTAGGCTTGAAAAAGATATCAAACTTGCATCGGTTTGACGAGGAGAAAAGGAAGGGAGTGAGGGAACTGCTCATCCTTCAGCCTGTTTTAAGGACTATAAGGGGCTTTAACACATGCTTCTCGTAGCTCTTCCAAGCTAAAGGGGATGAAATAAATGTGCCAATTCTTACTGCCTAAAGGGCTCTCAGTAGCCAGAGTAAGGCTTATCAGCATCTTGTATGTGCTGGTGATAGATTCTCTGTACTGTGAGCCTCTTGTTAAGGCGGTATATTGCCTTTATGATTTGTTATTCCTGATTTTATCATAAGTGTACAGCAATTCTGCCTGAGCATTAGAAATTTTCAAATAAGGGTTTTCTGAGGAATCTTTTAAATAACAGTATTGTTGCAGGTATTTGTCTGACATGATCTTTTAGAGTTTACAAAATAAAAGTTTTCATTCAAGCCAATTCCAGTCCCAGTAGACGAACACTTAATGGAAAATAATCAAATAGGCAACACTTTGACCACCTCACCAACACTCTATCTAGTAATTGCTCTGACTTTGAGTTAAGAGAACTCAGCATCTCAGGCCAGTTTGCCATTGTATGTACTGTATAGGAAACATTGTGTGCCTTATTTTGCACTGGTTTAAGCTTAGGTTTGATGGTCATGCTTGTTGAAAGTGGGTGTAAAATATTATTCGTCTGAAATAAGTGTTTTGATTCATAGGTACAAATGCACATATAAGGATCTAGATCTGGTTTTATATGTGTTAAATAGATTACAGCCGGAAATTTTTAGCAGCTAGCAAGATTTTCTGTGACATAGTAGTGTTGGCCTCTTTTTGCTATCAGAAAAAGGTGATGTTCTGCTGATTAAAGAAAGAAAAGCAGGTTGTGGAGATTTTGTTTGTATTTTGAAAGCCATTAGATTTTGACAGGATAATCAATTAGGATGTTTAGAGTTGTTTGCCTGGTTGCTTCCATTTTTTTGACAAGTAAAACAGGTATAATAAAACCAATATTTGTTCACCTGTTTTGTTCACAGTAAATATGTAGACTTTAGAGGTTATTGTATCGCATGTCAGCCCATTTATGGAGGCTTTGCCTTACAGGAAAGTCGCTGCTGTTTCTCTGGGAAATGGTTTTCCAGCTGCCTTTCTTTTAATTGCTTAGTCATACAGTGTTTTATATAGGGTGGCGAACTTTTCATATGTCTCCATTTATAGATAAGTTTACAATTCTTTGTTTTTTGTACGTTAGATCATAAACCACTATC
>NW_017729033.1:69110907-69113638 GCF_001723915.1 Gavialis gangeticus | reverse complement strand
CCCATTTATGGAGGCTTTGCCTTACAGGAAAGTCGCTGCTGTTTCTCTGGGAAATGGTTTTCCAGCTGCCTTTCTTTTAATTGCTTAGTCATACAGTGTTTTATATAGGGTGGCGAACTTTTCATATGTCTCCATTTATAGATAAGTTTACAATTCTTTGTTTTTTGTACGTTAGATCATAAACCACTATCGTACTGACAGTAAAATGAACTGACCAGCAGTAGGAGGTTATGCTAAGAAATATGCACCATTCAAGCAAACTAGTAGCTACCAATATTCTATCTTGGGAAGCAGCAGACTTTCTTAACAGTAATGGGTGCTCAAAGTCTAGTATTTGCAAGATCTTATAAGTTTTAAATTCTTAAAGCTCCTGTTCACCAGTAATTAAAACCCTTCCTTTTTTGCATTTGAATACACAGGTATGGATGTTAGTTTGTTCACAAGCAGAGATGAACAGAGTATACCATTATAAAACAGTGTATTTTCTTGAGGTTTTTTTAAATTTATGTTATTTGATATAAAGCATTTTGGGGTACATAGCAAAATTAGGTTTGCTTGGCAAATGTAAAAACTGTAATTTTAAGTTTGTTATGTTCAGCTGTAGAAGTAGACAACATCTAGAGGAAGTGGATATGTTTCTTTCATAGCTTGCAGGTAACTTATGTTTATACTCTTTATACTTTCAGAGTATCCAACTTTGCCTGTAGGTAGGGCATGCTCGGAAAACCCTGTCCCTTCTAAACAGGGATGAAAGGGTTTTGGATAGGGAGCTATTTCTGAAAGCCTGACTGTTCTGATCTTGCTCTGAGTTTGTAAGACTGAGTCAGGTATTGCTGTATGCAACAAAGACTTTTTAGCATTTGTGATCTTGGTTATTTGTAAAATGCACCCAGAGTTTATATGTACCGTTTTAATTTGATAAATAAAACAAACATAGTGAAGATTGACAATTTTAAGGGTAATTTGAATGAAGTCAACTGACTGAAGCAAGGTTGAGCACCACTGTACTATATCATTATCAACTGTGACATTTACAAGAATTCTAACAATGTAGTTACTGGTTTCTTTTTCCTTTTCCAAACCATTCTCTAAGGGCTATATAAACTCCCATTTGTGCCATTTGGTGTTGAGTTCACAGAATCTGTATTAACAATCTGACCTTTGAGGCCATACAGGTTCTTCCTCATCACGTTTTCAGCTCCTAAACCCATGTAGAGGAGTGTAGACCCAAGTTGCTTCAATTTTTTCGTCTCCACTACAAAGAGGGTTAGAGAGCTTTGCTATGTATGGCATGTAGGCTTTGCTTTGCCCCCTTCATTTAAATACCACTAGCTCATTTAGCCCTTTTTAGTTTTAACTAGGGTTAGGGTTAGTGTGTATCATTTTATTAATTGCCAAGACCCTGACCTGGTATGTTGCATGTAGCTTTTGCATTTTGTAAATAACATTAATAATAGAGATGAGCGGAAAGCTAATGATTTTCTGTTTAAACAATATTAAATATGGTTCCTGAAGACTCAAAGTAATGCTGAAAGTGCTTAAATTGTTTTGGTGTGGCAAGATTAATTTACAGTGATTATGGTAATCAGGTGTTCAATTCTGATTTTTCTCTCTCAAAAAAAGTAAGTTCTCTATTAGATATTCAGGTGAACTACAATAGTGATGGACTGTAAGTGTATCTGCATTTATTTTAAATATAATGAGTCAGCCTCAGAGCTGGAAATGATAGCAGCACAAGTACTTTAAGTGCTCCATGGAGGGGACAGCTGTCTTTGCAGAAGGAACAGGTGTGCTGGGGGACCAAGGAGCTGTAGAGCTCTGGGACAGCTCTCTCCTGGAATGTCTAGAGGAGGAGCATGGAACCCTTGGAATGGGAGAAAGCAAGGGAAAACTCAGGGCCTGTGTCATTTTAATAAGGATACAAATATTTTATTGTACATCATTTTATTTTTCATTATTGTTGTATAGTTTAGTGGTTTACAGCTGTAGTATAAATTTGTTATGGGGCTGTGATGACCTGTTGGGGGAAGGGGAGATTTGAGAAGCTGAGCTTGTCCATTTACCCAGCTAACTGCCCTACCCACCAAATGTTTAGATCAAAATTCTTTCACTGTTCTCTATTTTCATAGTTGCTGCCGCTGCTTGGTACTATAAACAGTGATCTACGTACACACACAAGCAGGCCATAAGTAAGCATTGCTGTTGCTGTCAGACTCCTCTGTGTGATCTAGTCCCCATGCTGGTCTCATTCTTAATAATACATATGCTGTCTCCAGATTTTCCTATACTTGGCTCTGATCCCTAGTATTATTTTTCTGTGAAAAGTGGGTTTAGTCCACAGCTTTTTGTTTTGTTTTGAGGAGACAATAGTGCTTTCTACTCAGCAGGGAAGCCCATCCAAAACATCTTCACAATTTTATAGAAATTGGACTACAGCAGGAGAAGCTAAACTGCAACAGGTGTGCGATGAGAGCAGTGCTTGTTCTGCTGGTGCCACGGCACTAACAAAGGATTCTACCCTCCCAAGTGTCCGCCCTTGAAGGGCGAGGAGGAAGCAAATGGAGTAATGGGAGCATACTGGCTGGCCTAATAGTACAAGTTGTGAAGCTCTTATATTGAGTACTGTGATAGCAGAAGGGAACATCTGGTCTCACTGTAGGAATTGTCAATACTGTTGCTCTTTAAGGGGATAACAAAGTTTGGCAAGTGCACAAGCAGAATCCTAATGGCA
>NW_017729033.1:69094840-69105907 GCF_001723915.1 Gavialis gangeticus | reverse complement strand
TCTTATATTGAGTACTGTGATAGCAGAAGGGAACATCTGGTCTCACTGTAGGAATTGTCAATACTGTTGCTCTTTAAGGGGATAACAAAGTTTGGCAAGTGCACAAGCAGAATCCTAATGGCATACCAACAAAACAAACAAACCTCCCCCCCCCCGACAAAAAAGACTTGTACTGAAGCATCATACCAAATGTATCCCCTTTTTCTTGCTTAGAGAAATCAGAAAACAATTCCAATGTAACACTTGATAGCAGAAACTAGTTAGACTAGCTAGAAAGATGGAAACTTTTCTAAGAATGCACTGACAGCCACAAAGAGGGTACCTGACTGAGGAAGGAAGATGCTTTATTTTGTGTAGTTACATTGTAAGGTTCTGATATAAAAAATGCTAATAGGGGATTTATTTTTATCCTCTTGTTCCATCACATCCCATAGGTCAGAGTTAGAAAAAATCAATTGCATGTCACATTACAGTGGTAATGTAGCAGGGTGCTTGCATGTGCCAGTTCCTTTAAGGGGCTTCAGAGGCTGCTTGCAGGTGGCAAAGGGGAGCTAATATCAGGGACTCACCTGACCGGAAGAGGGCTCAGACTTGAGCTATATAAGCCTGCCCCCGTCAGTTAGTTTCGCCCTGGAGTGAGAACAGAGCAGCAGGATTCCTAAACTGACCATAGCTCTGAATGAGGAGGTCTGCAATGCAGGGACAAGGGAAGGTAACTGGAGCAGAGAAGGGCTTAGTTATATGGACAGGTGGCCCCATTTTATGTTAAGTCTAGAGAAGACTCCAGTGCCTGCCATAAGTTGTCCTAGCAGTTTAGCCTGGAGCCCTACAAGGGAAGGCAAGGCTTACTTAGAAGACCAGTAGTCCAGCAGGGCCTGAGAGTGGGGGCTCAGCCAAGGGTGCAGCTGCCTAGAGAGTAGGGACCAAAGGATCCATGAGCCCTGGGCCTGGAAAGGACTGAGAGTGTGGTCAGAGGGTTCAGGGAAAGCAGGGCTGAGAGTGAGTGAGACTCCAGAAGAGCCAAAGATTGGGGGAGTACCTGAGGAGTGGACAAGCGTGTACATGTGCTAAAATTGTGTGAGGTTACCTTGACCAGCCAAGCTAAATGAAAACTACAAACTGCTTTGTCTGTGTCCCCTAGACATTGTAAATAAATAAAAATAATAAAAAAAAATCCCTTTGTCAGTATAACTTGATTAGTACATAGGTGGGTGTGATACGGTGCAGAAACCATTGAAGGATCCAGAAGGAGTGGCTGGCTCTGTTTGGTAATTATATGCAGCTGGGGAGTGGGGGAATTGGACCCCTGGGTAGATTCTCAGCTGGGAGAGTTTAAGAAGGGCCCTAACTGAGTGAGAAAGCAGAGGTTGAAAGATGTAGTTACTGGTAAAAGCTGAGAGAACCTTTATGGCCTAAACTGAAACAGGCAATGTTATTTTCTTTTGAGTTAATCTGTTCAGGGTTAAGGCCAGAGGGAACTGAACTTTGTGTTAAAGCAAAACTCCAAATAAAAGATGGGTTTGTTTGAGCCCTGTAAGAGGTGGCTGTGACTTGCACTAATCAGCAGGAGGCACAGCTAGCTCACGGGGGATTTGTGTGATTTCTGCTAGCAGGCAAACCTTGCCACTGGCATTCCGGATTTCTCGAGAAACTCAGTCTGTTGACCTTCAAAGCATCTGCAATGCACATCTTTATAGAGGAGCTGCTGAAAAAACAACTATTGGTGGTGGTAGTGCTGCATGTAGAAGAAATGGGAAATAAAACAGGTCTAACAAAGCAAAACAAAAAATGGTATAAAAATGTATGCTCTTTGCCATAATTTCTCCCTCTTTATGTATCATTGTAATGTTTAAAATATGCACGTTATTACCACTTTTCTTTTAGTAAACTACTGAAGCAGTTTTGATGAACATAAACCATTCATTGTACCATGATTTTTAAAATCTCTTCCATTATAAAATTGAATTTCAGTCTCTAAACCAATATGTATATTTCTGCTGGACCTACTGTACATCGCTCTGAATCATGATTAGGGCCTCCAGGCTCTTCTCTAATTAGTAAATACTGTTGTATTTATTAATTAATAAATACTATATGGACAATATGGATATGTAACAGTTCTGCAGTGAAGAATTTCATTTGAAGGAATAATCACCATTTAGAAAAAGCTATCTTTCAATACAGTGTGGGGACAAGTAAGTCTATCACAAAATTCTAGATTTTTAAATTAAACAAATATAACAGAGCAGACAGCCTTCAAGCGACGTTGCTGTTTCCAGGCACTGGGTGACAGCACCAAAGGACAGGTTCAGATTTAAGGGGTATACAAGCTTTCTAAATCTGGCTCAAGCCTCCACCAAGGTTCTCTCCAAGCTGCACACAATTTAATACCATACCGCTGTGTTGGTCTAAGGACATAGGCAGATAAGGTGCTTTGGGTAAACTGTATCACATTTACCCAAAGCACTTTGTCTAACCATGACATAAGATTTCTGCATCATGAATGGGGAGTCCCCATTACTGACTCTGGGGAACTGCTCCGCTCCCCAGCTCCCAGTCTTGTGCTTGGAGAGTTATTGCAGAATTCATTGCATGAGGATCCACTATATGAGGATTCTAGTCTGTTAGGCTTAGTGAAAGGGGGAGGCAGGACTGAAGCAGTGTGTTCACTGATCACTACACCTTAGGGGAAACATTGGCCTCCACCCAGAAACCTGTGGAAAAATTTTAACTGGGCTTTCTAAAGCAAACAGACTTCCATACAGGCAAGAAAGATTCAGCTATAATTGTGTTTATTACAAGGGGAAGGGGTCAAAGTTTAGACAGAACTTTATTTAATAGTATTAATTGGAAAGTCAAACAGTTCCATCTCTGTCACTGGCAAACCAACCCAGAAGAGCTATCACCTAGCCCAGTCTTTTGGGAAGGGAGATTTGCCCAGACTGTGCCAGGCAAACGTGGCAGGTACTTGGTAGGGAGACCCACCCTGAAGAACCATGCTGCTCCTTGCCATCAAGGGTTGTTGCTCTGTCCCAAGTTATACTACTTACACCAGCCAAAGTGGCGATGTACAGGGACAGCAGTGACTTCTGCCTGGCTCTTTTGTAACAAACAACTTTAGCAAAAACACATTGGAGGAATTTACTACCTTTTTAGAGCTGTAGCTCTAAACGTCTGCTTCTCTTGACCAAAGGCTCATCTACTACTTGATTAAGTTTTGCTTATATATCAAAAGAACTTGTTTGTGTAGTTGGTTTATTACTCTGAGTAGGGACATATAATATTTTAATACCTGCTCTTTTGATTACTCTGCATGTAGTTGCAAACATTAGGACGTGTGTGTGTGGATGCGCGTATTTAAATAACATATGGTCAAGATCATGGAAAGGTGCTTAGTTTCTGAAGTATACTATGAAGCAAAGATGATCCAGTACAATTTTTGTGGTCATTTCTGATAGTGCTTGTTCTAAATTTCCTGATGAACAGAGATCCAGATAAGTTTATAATGTAGTTGCCTTGGCAAAATTAATTTTGTAGTCTCTTGGAAGGAAGCTAGTTAAGTTACTTTCTTGACTTTTGTCAGGGTTCATAGACTATACACATTTGTTTTCTGATGTCTGTAATTTTGAAGGCATGTATTTTGTACTGGGAGTAGGGGCCTGTACAAGTCAGCCCTTTTCTTCTTTAGATGCTCTTTTCACCCAAAATACTTCTCTTAAAAAGGAAAAAAAGAGAAAACCCACACATTACTTTTCTTGTTTGTTAAAGTTTTTTTTCCATAAGAGAGATTTTTCCCTCCTCTTTTTGTCTTAAATCTTCTGGCAACAGAGCCTTGCTTAATTTGGTTAGTAGATGTTAGCCTTAGGCTGTAGTATTGTTATACTACTTGTTGAGTTATCAGTTTTTTGGATTTTTCATCTCTACATTATCTTTGCATGGTAGTTTTTGTCCATAATTATGTTTTTGGAGATAAACTGTATTTACCTATAATTTTGTTACAGCAAACCATTTTGTGTTTCACTCTGGGTGAGGGCTGGGGCCCAGCCCAGGCACATCTTGACCAGTCCCCACGCCCTACAAAGCTGGAAGGCCTCCCTGTGCAGGCACTACTTAATGGTGCTCTTTGGCAGTAACTGGGGGTCTTCCCTTTTCTTTCTGTTTTTTCTTAGAGCTCTTAGAACTATGTTTTTGTTGGGTAAAGGGGAAGGAGTTAGGCATTTTTTGCAGGGGGAGGGGAGTGACAGCAGCAGTTCCTCTGCAGGAGAGGGGGTTCAGGCTTATGTGGGATCATTGGAGGAGGATTATGGGGGATATTCCTGGAGATGAGGTGAAGAGGTGTAGGGGTGAGTTGAATGGGAAGGATGGGGGGGAGGTGGGAAAAAGTTTTATTTTTAACTGGATGTATGCTAATTGAGATTAGAGGGCGGGTTTGTCTGTGTGGGGTTTGGGGAGGGAGGTAGTGGTTGAGAATGGGGCAGTTGCCGTTCTTGCATTTTGAAGGAATTCTGCAAGTTATGGGTTGTCTGTTTAGTGTAAGATGCTCTGAGCCTTTTGGATGGAGCAGGATATAAATCTAAATAAATAAATTTGCCCTACAGTACTCTATTGTAACACTTCTGGGCTCTCTGTATTGTGTTCGGCAATTTTGGCAAAGGTTATTAAACAGTAGATTAGAGCCACATTTGCTGAATCTCATAGTAGGTTGCTCCGATTTTTGGCTCTTATAGCCATCCAGTCAACAACATCTAAGGCAGACAGATGTTCAGTTGAAAGCACGATGGGATCTGACTTGCGATCCCAAAAATTGCACCTCCTGCCATGTTATTTGGACTAGGGATTGGATCTCAGCTGCACCATACCTATCAGTGCAGTATGATCCTGGGGCTGCCAGTGTAGCAAGCAGCAAGCTGAAAATCAGGTGCCTGACAATCAGCAGATAGTTTGCAAGTTCCAGCCCCCTGTGCAGTCCCCAGAGCTGGTTGATGATCAGCAGACTGGCACTGCCCCAGGGCATATGCCCCAGAGCTTAAACTCCAGAGTGGTCTTTGACCAGTTCATCTGCCAATGATCAGATAAGCTCAAGCTCAAGCTCCAGAGCAGTTCCAACCAGCAGATTTGCTGATGATCAAGCCCAAGAGTGGTCCCAAGCAGCTTTTCATTGGCAGGATTGAACTGCCTTGAGGGCAGTCCTGATCTGCCATTGACTGACAGCAGTGCTAGTTCAGTCCCTGCCAACTGACAATCAGCTGATTGTCGGCAGGATTCAGACCTAGTGGGTGTTGCACGCCCAGCACAGTCCTGATCGTGTGGATGATCAGCTGATAGTTGGCTGCTGGGGACCACACCAAGGCCAGCTGGAAACATCAGTGCCATCCACCCTGCCACATGTTCAATTTAAGGGAGTATGGAAACCAGCCTAAAAGTTATTACACATATTTTGTGTAATAGCTATGGCTGGTTTCCTGCTTTATTACACCATTTATCTCCTGAATGTATCTCCTGAGTCTATGCTTTAAGGCATAATTAACTGGTTAGTCATGTTTTAAGAGTAACATCTGCCTGGGTCCTCATAATCCAGTAAGTCTATTCCTTATGCAGTGGGGAATTCTTGAGCATTCTAACAGCTTAGAGTGATAGCCAAGAGGTTCATATTTGACTGAAAATGGTGTACTAGTCCTGAACTTCTCAATTCTGATTTCTAATTTGTAATTCAGGTTGGCCATGCCAGAGATTAACTTTAAATATCCAGTATCATTTTGTACAACTAAAAAGATCTGTACACACGTGTGGCATACATGTATACATTCATTCTGTTTTAAATAGGAGCTACTATGTTATTAGCTAAGATTATTTTTCTGTGATATGTTGCTCACCGTCAGTTAGATCTGGAGTTTGTCTTTTGCTGAAATGTGTCCTGGCTAAAATGTAAAATAACTTTAATCCACTTTCCACCAGGCTAACAGTGTTTCCTTTCTGTTGACCCCTAGCAATTAGTTGCCTAAAATTTTTGAGGGTGTACTTTAGTTTAGTTTAATTTAAAGTCTTTAATGTTGTTGGAAAATTCAGCAGAAGTTTCCCTAATGACTAAACTGGATACTTTTTCTTTCTTTATTGAATATTAAGAACTATCCCAGGTTAAATTGTTTACAGATATTGGTGTCCCACTGGTTTATTGATTTTTTTTTTTTTTTTTTTTTTTTTTTTTAAATTTAAAAAAAAAAAGTGCCTAATCTTAAAGTTCCTTTGTAACTAATGAACATTTTTCAACATAAATCCTGTGGGTGTCTCATTGTACACTCAATCATAACTATGGAATATTCTTTTGGTCTAGCAAATTGACTAGTAAATAATAGACCTCCTAATAAAGTTGAGTGGTGAAGCTACAACTGCTTCTTTTCTTGGTTTGGCATCATAGCAAGGGATTTAAAAATGTATTTTTGGTAAATATCAGCGTGATCAAGTTAGCTGTTAGTGCAGTTCTAATGGATTTGTTTTTATATGGGTACTGTCTTTCTATTTTTTTAATATTTTTTTCTTGTATATTTTGGTTTTGATTAATTAATTTTACCACAAATATAGTTGCTTTCTGTTCTTAGACCCCAGTGTTTTTATAAGGGTGATGATCATGAGATACTGAAACCAATTTTTAACTTTAATCTGATTATTATTGCAGTTTTCCTTTACTTTACAAGGTTATCTTTGCTGTAATGGTACCTATTGATATTTTCAATTTTATTGTACTTGGACATTAATTTGCATCTCCTTTTCATGTCAGGGAAGAAGAGAAAAAGTAGGGGGGGGGGTGTTCAGTGTGCAGCGTTATAAAGAACTTGTTCCCATCTTGCGACTTCTTTTCTTTTCATAACTGCATGATGTGATCATGGATAAACTGGGAGGGCAGCACTGGATTTCCTTTACAATCAAATTTGATATGCACTATTAGCCGTTGCTGTTGAGCACTGTGTTGTTCACCTTTTTAAAATCCCCTGCTCATTTGAAGAGTGAGAATTTGAGTTTCTGGAATTCAGGCATTCTAGCCTTTTTATCTACATTGTATAGTGCTACTGGTAGACCACCATTATAGTTTCTGAATCTGTTTGATCTTTTCTGAGTGCTTGGGAATAGAGCAAATATTGAGACTGCCACTTGTCTCCTTATGTTCCCATAATGTAAATGTGTAAAATATCAGGAATTAACCTGTGTTAGATTACATTTGCCTGTATTGCTTACAGTAGCTCATTGGTAGCTAATTGCCTGTGTTCATAGTCTTTGTATTTGTTCTTTTTGTAGGAAAAGCTTTTATCCAGATCTCTTCAAAGAGGTGAAGATCTTCAGTTTGACCAGGTAGGAGACATTTTCATTAAAAAGAATTTCTCATATAATTTCAGTAGCCTCTCTTTGCACAGAATGATAGTTGTACTGTTCAGATAATTTAGAGCTTTAAAGTACTGATTTGTTAAATAACCATTAGGGTTAACACAAAGTCTGGTTTTGTTAACAAAAGTGTTCTAAAAGGATATAGAAATATGACAGGCAGCTGAAAGATTTGGGTTCTATTTTCCCAGCTTTTGCTACAGAATTTGTGTAATCTTGGGCAATATATTTCATACCTCATTTTTGTTTTCCCCAGCTATACAGTAATTATAATGATCTCAGTAAGGCTCTGTATTTATGCAGCACTTTTAAATTCATGAATAGAAAATCTAAAATATAGTTGAAGTGTTACCTAACCTGTTTAAACAATAGAGTTTTCTATAGTACCTCACAATATGTTCTGTAAGACCTGTTCTCATTTCAAAGGCACTCTACTCAGTGTAGTAGTAGTAAGGCTGTGATCCTGCAGAGGTTTACTGCCTATTAACTTTGTTTCCTATTCCACCATAGCTTGGCTCTTATAGAATCATAGAAGAGTAGGGCTGGAAGGGACCTCTGGAGGTCATGTAATCCAACCCCTTGCCCTGAGGCAGGATCATCCCTATCCAAACCATCCTATAAATCTTTGTCTAAACTATTACTAAAACTATACAGTCAACTGTACCACACCCACAAGGCATAATATCTTAATTTGCCACAGGTAAAGTAGAGAGAACAGCAGTTAGTTTCGTGGTGCAAGGGCTGTTGAAGCACGCTCAAGAGATCCAATGAGGAGGGCTATGGCCCCAGTACAAGAAAGGCAGAAACCTCACCCTACCCCCAGTTCATGCCCCTCTGAGCATGGGGTAGAATTCCTGCCTGACCCCAGATATGGTTATCAGTCTGACCTTGAGCAGAGGAGCAAGACCTTCTAGCTATGAACCCCCGGGGTTTAGTCTCTGCAGGAGCATTGTTCCTTGTACCTCTACGTACGTGTATATCTGTGCCTGGATGGAGCCCCACTGGACTGACTTACAGTCTGTCCCTATTTATTATAGAATAGCTTCCAACATTTACACAGTTCCCTAGGTCATATGTCAGAGGGTCAACTGTGGTGGGGAAATACAATAGGGAAAGCTGAAAGGTCAAGCAGAGTACAAGAGGCAATGGTGGTACTGGACACTGATATAGCTGAGCTTAATTGAATGTATACTCTTGCTAATCAGTGTTTGACGTATGACCATGTTCTTGTGGCCCTAGCTTTGATCCTGTTACATTAATTTGATTTAAAGCCCAAAGGTAGCTAGAATACACTATTCAGAAGTGAGGAAATGACCAACCTCCACTGTGCAGAAGGTGCTTTGGTGCAACCAGTTTTGCTGTAGTTCCCTGCTTAATGTGAAGAGCTTTGGGATAGGCCTTGCAGCACAAGAGGAGAATGTGAGCCAACTCAAAGAGGAGGCTGAGTGTATACTAGGTGAGGATTAGAAAGAAGGGAAACTATACAGTTTGTCTTTAAACGCTTTCAACTCAGGACAGCACTATGCTGAAGCGAGAAGCTGAAGATAATGAGTGAAAGATACCAGAGAAAAGAAAACACAGAAGGTTATACAGCAGACAAAAGGACAGGGAAGGATAAATTGAATACAATATGAAGTATGGGTATTAGAGGACACTAAAAGTCAGATGGGAGAGAATGGAGGGAAGTGGCAGCCTTCACATTGAAAAGATCAAGGAACTTTGGATGAGTTTATTCTTTTTTTTTGCCCTTTTAGTAATACAAACCACTTTTATTAGTGATATCTTCTTGTCCCTGCTTTAAAAAGATGGTTATGAAGAGCGAATAGTTTGCCTTTAGAGATTTGAAATTCACCCCATTTAAAAAAATCTTACAAACAAAAAAAAATTGTGGTAGCATTAGCCAGAGTATTATTAGGGCGGGGGGACGGGGAATGTAATGTGCATTTGTTTTTTAACTGATTATTTTGCTATACAGATTACTTCAATCAATTATTTTTCTTTTTACATTTTGAAGAAAGAATGTCCCAAGCCCCCTTTAAAGGTGTTATTTCAGAAATGTAATAAATCACTCAGCTCAGTGAGTGGCTAGAAAGAAAGGGAAGTAAAGAATGCAGGGCTGATGAGATGATAATTGAAAAATCTGTCACAAACTAATGCATTTGTTCTCTGGTGCTTTCACCAGGGTTGATGTTAATGCTTTTCTCAAAAGCTAAATATTTCTGGTTTAAAACTTCCCCTTAAAAGAACCCTAACAAAAATACTACTGTGATAAACCACTTTTAACTGTTCCCCATTTAGAAATCTTACTATTTATGATTGGTTCCATCTGTTAAGCTGCATCTGAAGAGCTACCAGAAAATGATATGTTTGTAGGGAGAAATCAGAATTGAGCAGAAAAGCATACAGAAAAAACTCCTTGGAACACTGAGACCTAAACCAAATTTTGTGAAAATGTAATGTTACCAATTCCCTATTTTGATCACTTTTTTTGGTATGTCTCATTTTTTCCCATCTTGTTTTCAGGACAGAGTTTGCTATAGTAAAGTCTGTTTTAAAGGCAATGAAAACGTAATGTGGTGCTGGGCCAAGGTAAAATGGCTTGGATGAATTTGTGGCACTTCAAGATTCTTAAGAGAATGCCCCATTTGGTGGCAAGCTAAACATTGTTTTTCTGTGTCTTTATTTTTGCCTGTGTATGTTAAATCCTCCCACAAATAAATTCTGTTGTGGTTGAGACATTTGAAAAGCATATGAAGACTATGTGACTCCTTATGCAGTGCAAATGTTTAGTTCATGATTCTTTGAAGGAGGTAGCAAACAGACAAACTCCTGAATGCTGATCAGCTGCCAGAGAGGAGAAGCCACAGAGCTTTCCAGTGAGGCTGTGAATGAGGCAAAAATTGAACTGTAGAAGCTCACAAAGGAGCTAATGAGCAGGAAGAATAACAGGGAAAATCATGGATGGTGAGTTGTCATCATCCAAACAGAAAGTAAGGAGGAAGTGGTATCTGGTGTTTGTGCCTTTCTGATGGAAAGCCAGTTAGCTGGTCAATATGACTAGAATTTATCTTTACTGTAACTGTGCCTGAGAGGCATATAAGACTATGATATGGAAAAGCAATACTTCTTCAGGTTTCAAACAAGATTATTCTCTTAAATATCTTGGAGGTTTTTAACAAACTTTAAAAAAAAATTAAAGTTTAGGCAAAAAGAGTACAGTTTAGGGAAATGACAGTTATTTATATGGAAGCATTTCTGATATGTTGAAACTAAATTTCAAAATTGGAATATTCCTATTCTTATTTAAAATGTTATGAAGAAGTGATGAGAAGCAGTGTTACATTATGAATTATTTATATAGCTGATTTATATAGCTGATTTGTTACAGTTCTATGTTTGAAAAATCATATTTTAATTAAGAAATGTGTGTTGCTTAGGAAACATGTTACAAAATAATGTATGCAAAACTTCATTCATTCGCATTTGCCTTATTGGTACTTTCTGTAATGCTGGTCCCAGTAATATTGAAGTGCAACATATGTAAGTACAGAAGTAGTTAGCCATGTTAGTTTGAGGTCAGGATAGAGATGTTTGCTCTCAAAAGTTTATGCATCTCTGATTTGTTAGTTTATAAGGTGCATATGCAAGTACATTTATAGTGTCATGCCTCTGCTAAACTTAGAGTATTTTGCT
>NW_017729033.1:69086340-69089840 GCF_001723915.1 Gavialis gangeticus | reverse complement strand
ATAGTGCTGTCTTCTACCTACATCAGCTCCAAGTGTGGGACAGAATTAGACTTTATTCCCCTCCTACATAAACTGTAAGGGTTGTTTTCCAAGTAGATGTCAACGTAAGCTGAATTACAGCTTTTGTTGTGTTAATGGTTTAGCCCAGAGCTGTCCAAATTCATGGCCCATGGACAGCATGCAGCCTATAAGCAGTTAATTTGTAGCCCATGCACTTCCACCCAAGTACCACTGCCCCCACTGCTAAACTTAGAGTATTTTGCTCTTTCTTCTTAGGTTTTATTGAGTCTCTTTTGGAGGGAATATTTTATCTCTCCACTTCCCTACCTTACCTTTTTTCTTGCTCTTTTTTTTTATGCCACTTAGGGTCAGGAAAGCTTTATGAAGAAGGTAGGTTTTGCATTGTGTTTTAAAGGCAGTCAAATATTAGGTTACTTGATAGTGTTGGATTGATGTTGTAGCCATAATGTGAGAGTAAAGGATGTTTAACTTTAATTCCAATCATGCAGCTGGTTCAATAAAAGATCTCGCCCATGATGCTTCCTATGTCATGTGGTGATGTGTTCCATATCCAGATTTGCTTTACTCTGAACACCCCATCTTGGGCTCCCGTTTTGGAGGTCCTCAGTTGCATTGAATGAGGTATGCAGCTTGCATGAGGTACAGTAGACACAGAGCTCTTACTTGATATTACTGGGTCCTGACTTGTTTTTGGCCTTCCAAGCATGACCAAAACTCAGAACTGACAATAGAAGTGGTTTGGGACCTAAAGGAATGTGCAGAACATGCATGAGATATTGTCTAGATCAGTGCTGCTTAACTTTTTAAATGGAAGACACCCCTCCTGAAAGGCCAGCTTTTAGCTTTTCCCTACTATTTTGACTAGAGCAGTTTTCTCAGATGCAGAGAAATACAGCAATCTGAACTGAAGGTGATGAATATGTAATTTCCTTAAATAAGTGATTTAATTTGCATGGAGTTAACCATACACCCTTTTTTTCCTGTTGTTTAGCTTTCAGCAAGCTGAGGATGAAAGGTTTCTTTGCTTTGCTTTGCTTTTTATTTGTATCCTTGATCATATTTAGTTGTTCACATATATCAAGACTGTCTTTGCATTTGATGTCATATGGTTGCTTAATAAATACAGGGCCTTCTGTGATCCTGGCTTAGTGCAGGCCTTCAGCTCTCAGGTGTTTTTAATTGTCATGTGCCTGTCAGTATCTGAGTTTCAGCATATGTAGATGGTTATTAGTATTTTTATTATGTCTGTTTTGTGGTTGGTGATTTAAAAAAAAATCCCAACATGGGTTAGGGTTGAAGTAATTGACAAAAATCCCATTGACTCCAATGGTGTAGGACCAATTCCCAAAATATCTTTAGGTTTCCCTTCTCAGGAAAATTCTTTGTGCTAGGTACATGGATTTGCATTGCCTTTTATTTTTTAAAAAATAGTAATACTATTTTAAATTTGCAAACTGAATTTCTGGACCCATATTCACAATACTGGGACCAGTGAATCTCTTCCCATGAGTAAAAAGCAGTATTGAATTGCAAAATATATTTTTATTTACTGATAAAATATCACTAAGTTGCTTAGTATCATGGTACCAAACCTTTTGGCCCCACGGGCTGGATGAGTGGTGTGGGATTGGTCTGTGAGCCCAGTCGCATGATGTTGTGCCCCAGACTCATGCCACCTGCCACCGTGACCTAGCTGCCTGCCATCTCAGTGTAGCCGTGCACCAATGTAATCTGGCATGTAGGGCCGCATAATCTGGCCAGCAGGGCTCCCAACAAGACTGGACATTTGGCAGCAGGGGAGCAACAGTTGTTGCTGCCACCACTCCCCTGCTGCCAGATTTCTGGACCCCTCAGGAGCCTTGTGGGACAGATGATACGGCTTTGTGGGCCAGGATTTGTACACCCCTGGCTGAGTGTATGGTGATTCCCCTCTATTTGTAGAATTTGGTTGGAGTTACACAGGCCCAGATGTACAAATGTAAATGCCGTTTGAAACATTCCAAGAGCAGCTGAATTGCTCCAGAATAGTATGTCTTGAAATGAGGTATTGTTTTGGAGCATTTCACTTCTTGTTACACGTGCCTGGGGACATGGGATCCATAGATCCTTTAGCATCCTACAGTGCTCTGCTCTACTTCCCCCCCCCCCCCCTTCCCAATTCCCAACCTCCATGGGGAGGGAGAATAGGGTGGACAGTCTGGCAGACTGACCAGCAGCCACTGGGTCCCTCTCCAGTGCTCAGATTGCTGCTGGGCCCTGGAGCACTGCCTGCTGTCTGTTGGAACCCTCCCTCCCTCCTGACCCTTTTTCCACTTACCACTATTATTGCTGAGTTCTCCAGCCTCAATCCTCCCCTCTGCCTCTCTCCTCTGGGAAGAGCAGGGTGTGAGAGGTGTTTGGGGTATGGGCCCTTGAGAGCTGGGGAGGAGCCACCACCATAGACCCTTCCACACCATCCTGCTGCTTCCTTACCAGACCACTGCTAATGCTCCAATACCCCACAAGATTTGCTTTTTTAGACAAGTCATTCTCATTAGGTGTTCTCATTTGAATTATATATTCCCACAAATATCCCTAAATTTAATTATGGCATATGTTCTAGAGGTGCACTGATACATTGGTCTGATATTGGATTGGCACCGATATAAAGAAAATTGGCTGTATCAGAAATCGGCCTGATACAGCCAATAATTTGGCCGATTAAATGCCTGTGTCCATGCACAGATGCACTCTGTGAGGGCATGGGGTGGGTGTGCCCCGGGATCTGGGCAGGGTGAGGCAGGCAGGCTGCAGCTGCAGGGTAGAGCTGGGGCTTCGGCAGGGGCTGTGCTTGGGGCAGGTAGTGGCGGTGCTGGGAAGGAGCTCTGGAGGCAGGGGGCAGCAGCCACCCCAAATTTTGCCATAGCCCCTCCTCCCAGCACCACTGCTGCCTGCCCCAAGGCCAGCCCCTGCTGAACCCACAGCTGTAGCCTGCCTGCCCCACCCTACGCAGATTTGGGGGCACATGCCCCCCTGCCCATGCCTGCCTGAGTTCTGCAGTGACAGGAGCCCCTCCCGGACTAGCCATGGCTCTGCGCCCCACCCTGGCTGGCCAGTGTTTGCCCCTGCCCACTCCCTCCCCCATCACAGGGGACGTTGATCTGCCTCCCCATGCCCCTTCCCTCCCACCTCCCCTTCCACCACAACAGACTTACCAGTTGCATGCAGCTGTATTGGAAATCAGATCAGTGTTGACTGATAGCTGATTTTTAAGGAGGCATGTTGGTCAACACCTATCTGATTGGCCCCCAAAATCTCTATTGGTGCACCCCTAATATTTTTCTCTTTTTTTCAAGTACTTGGACTCATTCTCGAGTATCGGTACTTTCTGTCTCTGAAACTTAATGTTCCTTTTCCAGAAAAGCTTGCAGGAATTTTTTCTGTTTCAAAAAAGTCAGGGTTATATATATAAAAAAAAAAAAAAAAAAAAAAAAAAAAAA
>NW_017729033.1:69072568-69086274 GCF_001723915.1 Gavialis gangeticus | reverse complement strand
CACAACAGTTTATAATTGTAGGGTTATAAAAAAAAAAAAAAAAAAAAAAAAAAAAAGACAAATATTTCATATGATCAACATTTTATTTTATGCATATTACATTCTATCATCATTACTTAGTTTTGAATCACTTATTGTTTGAATGTAATGAAATTAGCTGAGGCCTTTTTTACTATCTTTATCTCAGTCTCTGTTTGTATGAGTCTGACCTTATAATGGTTGTTTATTTTTTTGTTGACAGATACTATGCAGGATATCGGGTTATTTTGTATTTCCAAGGAAGGTGCGATAACCTCATGGAGATTTTTAAGGCGTCCAGTGATAGTTGGATCTTCATGAGGCTAAGCTCTTGTTTTAGGATGTTGGGCATACACAAGCTTAAGAGAATTTTTTTTCAGTGGCTTTTCATTTCTTTTTTTTTAATTTGTGCTGATGAACTTCATGTGTTTGCTGTCGTCTTGGCAATCGCACACTGACTTCTAGTGTTAGCTCAAAATGAGGTTTGGTTTTTTTGTTTTTTATTTTTAATTTATTTTTCTATTGCAACAGACACGAGTTTGGAGCTAGCAGCAAAGTGGACAGATCTGTCGTAAAAACAGTCCTTTTTAAGTGTCCTGATTGTGGAAAAATTAATTACATTTTTATTTTCATTTCATATTTGTTAAAGCTATTTTTTCATTATTTTGGATATCTGCCGATGCTGTTAGGAAGTAGGAAATGCATTTTAACTTTGCAGTTCTTTTATTGTTTTAGTTTTCTTAATTTTCAGTACAGTTTTATTGCATTAACTCAGGGGTATAAGACTCAAACTAATCAGTGGGCTGGATCCAGACTGCAGGGCTTCTCACTGCAGCCAGAATACAGAGGTTAGCACTGATGCCAGTCACCCTAGTGCTGTAGATTCATGTCCCCAACAGGGTGGCATTAACATCTTGGCTGCTGGTTCCTGTTTGCTTTTGGGGCAAGCCACTCGTGGGGCAGGGAAGAAATGTTGGCATAGCCAGCACCATGAGTTAAAGTTGCAGCTGCTGCCAAATCATATGCCAGGTAGCAAATTGAAAACCTAATTTTGTGGTGAAAAAGGTAGGCAATAATAAGGTTAACCCAACACTGCCACTCTGCAGCAGCAGCTTCCTTAAGAACCCTGCTGCTGCTGCTTTGCTACTCCTTGCCTATCTTGTGCCCAATGCTGCACCTGGCCCCTAGAGCTGCAGGGCAAGCATAGAGGGAAAAGAAGTGGGGAAAAGGAGAAAGGGTGAGGCTCTGCCTCTATTCTGGTGCTCCCCTTAGTTGGTGCCTGAGGCTCATGCTGCTGCAGAATGGTATTTGGGCTGGATCTGATGGTGGATCATCTGGGCAACAAGAAGCCCTGCAGGCTAAGTGGCCCACCTTCCTGGGCTGGAACTAGGCCATATGTTTCACACCCTTGCATTCAATAAGCTATCTTTCAAACAACCAAAAATATCTCTTAAATCTTGTAAATAGATGTTTTGTTTTGTTTTGTTTTGTTTTTGTTTTGTTTTGTTTTGTTTTGTTTTTAACCTGGAGGTTAACCCTTTTCATATTTCAAAAGCGTGTGAACAAGTTTGTGATTTTTACCTGTAGGAAAGATCCCCCTCAAATGAAAACAAATAATGATACTGTTAATGGCTCGATTGGGTTTTCTTGGGGTTGAGAGTATAGAAGCAAAGTGTTGTGGTATGACTGAAGCTTTCATGGAAACTTTATTCTTGGAGTGTGCTCAGGTAATGCCCAAGCATTGATGCATGTTATATAGCAATTTATATTTCCTCAGCTAGTGCTGTCCTCTATAGGACCTTGCTGGCTCCTTTCTTAGCAGTGAAGAGGTTAGAACTGCCTTATGCTATCATAGACTACTTACAGACATTACACCCCCCCCAAAATGGCACTTGATTTTAAACTTGGTATGCTCCCACACTGAGACCAGGGCGTGCCCAGAAGAGGCATCATGTTAGTTGGACCTAGCTTACCCAGCATCTGTATAGATCAGGCACTTTAGTGGGGCTTTTTTGGTGCTTGTATCTAATAGCTGATTTAATCAGCTATTAGATACAAGCACCAAAAAGCCCTGCTGAAGCTCCCAATCCATACAAATGCTGCAGAGTGAGGTCAAACTAACATGCTGCTGCTTCCAGCAAAGCATGTATTTTTGGGAGGGGTTTTGTTTTGTTTTGTTTTTTTAACATCTGTTAGCAGCCACAGCCTCCAAACTTCTCTTTCCCTAATAAACTTTCTGCTACTAATAATCTGTACTGGAATTTAGGCTAGAAGAACTCTGGAGTATGCGGATGTTGTTATACAGCTGTACTTTAATTATAGTTTCTATTAACTGTACTCTTGGTACATTTACTGAATTCAATCTTTGCTTTTTTTTTTAAAGCAAACAATATACTTGGTCTACATGAGCTTACCTGCATGCCTGCAAGTGTCTGATGGTGGTGATATTGTTGTGGTTACATAACTGAGTTACATTGTGGATGGATATCTACTGAAACAGTCATGTTAGAGAGGAGTAGAACATTTAAATGCTTTCATTTCAGCTTATATTGTGACCAAAAGAGCATGCTGCTATACCCAGAACTAGTAAGTTTATAACAGCTTTAGGAAGAATATTGCTTGTCCATTATTGATTTTAAAATTATGTATTTTAAACATGAGTTTTCTTTATGGCAACATTTATTTGATTTATAAAATATCTGACATCATTTAGTAAGTTTTATTAGGGTTGCTTATATAATTTTACATTAATTTTGCAACACTATGCCTGCTTTCCTATATTACATTTGTCATAATTCCTGTGTTCAGAAAAATTACCTTGGGTGACCATGATGTATAAAGATTCTGTTTTCTTATTGTTCAAAACTATTAATAAAACAAAAATAATTCAGTTTCTTCAGAGCATTCTGTCACATGAGCCAATAAAACTTTATTTTCTTTCCAGTTGATAAGCTCTATGAGCTCAGTAGCAGAGCACTGTCTCCCCTCCTTATTACGCACCTTGTTTGACTGGTACAGGCGTCAAAATGGAACAGAAGATGAATCTTATGAATACAGACCTCGATCGAGCACAAAATCAAAGGGGTAAGGAATATTGTATTTGTCGCCGGTAAATCTACATTTGATTAAGTTAGGCAATTAAGAAGAAGCACTAAAATAGTGAAATTACATCATGGAAGCGCCACCTTGAAATTTTTAAGTGTACAGTAGACAAACATTTATCTGGGATGGTTTACATGGGGATGATCTCACCCTGAGCAGGAAGTTGCAGTAGAAGACTTTCTTATTCTGGATCAACAGAAGTTAAGGTTTTTGACTTTTGTTTTTAACCTGAGGGAAGAAACAGTTTGGGGGTCTTTGATACCTTTTCTGCAGTGATCCCAAGTTCACTGCCAAGAAACAAAAAAACACCCTTTTGGTTCTGTTCCACATATGTTTTTGTTTTTAACATAGGTTTGGGCATGGTTAGTGCCACTCTCACAAGAGATGCCTGGCCCTGGGAACGTGCCAGAAAGCAACCACACAATAGTTTTTGGCAAATGATGCATGTCAAATGGGAATGAGTTGACAGGACTTGTTTCTCAGTAGCAATTGTAAAATCACAGAGGTGGTATAAGTCTAGTGTTTGATTTCTGAGGCTAACTTAAGGACAAATGTTGGTAGACTCAAGGTTTTGGGCACTCTGATGCTATTGTAGCTATTTGATAAGACCTTTTAAAAAGGAAAGAGAAATGGAAGCAGTATGGTAAAGAAGGGGATTGTTTTCTAGTCTCCCTAAAAATAATTAAAAAATAATCCCAGCTCCTTCTAAGACCCAAATTCTTTCCTAGCTATGCAGTGTTTTTGATGTATATCCAGGGATTTTTATATGAAAGAAAAAGACCAATAACATGCAACTCTTGTGTTGTATCTATATTCAGTCTTACTTACGATTGATCTTTCTTGTTCTAGGGATGACCAACAGCGTGAGAGAGATTATCTACTTGAGAGGAGAGATTTAGCTGTAGATTTCATTTTTTGTTTAGTTTTAATAGAAGTTCTAAAGCAGGTAAGCGCTTTATGTTCTGCAGCTGTATGATTGTTAATGTTTTGCTTTTAATTGTTATAACGTATAATGTACCTACTTCTGGCTTTTCCATACAAAACTCAGGGTACCATAAGATAAATTCATATGATGTGCTATTAATCCTTTCAGCATCACAAAGTTTTCAGCCTCCCTTCCCTTTCTACTTCTATCCCTGGCACTATCTCTTTTCTAATCTCTTGAAGCTAATAAATATAAGCTGGTGTTTTAGTGAAAAAACAGAGCAGTGAAACTATGTTCTGTTATGATGAGAAGATTCCATTTGTTAAATGTTTTATTGAACAACAGCAGTGATATCGATGAATTTAAGATGACTTTCCACTAATTAGATTCTATACATGGAAAATTATAACAAATTTATAATTTTCCATGTATGAAATCTGAGGCAGGGGTGGGGGGGGAATGGATCTTAAACTGAGAGTTGTCTTGGAATCAGGTAAATCATCATCTCTTATGGAGTGTTACTTCTGAAGGTTTAAAACTGGAGTTTAGCTTTCATACTATGTTGCCTAGAAAGTTAACCTGAAAAAATCCATTTTCAGCAACATCCTTGTACAGTAAAAAAGCCTAATTTTAATAAATTAGCATTCTTTCATCTTGCCTCCTTGCTTAATTATTCCCAGGAAGCAAGCTGATATTTTTGTTGTGGGGGTTTTATATATATAATGCTATTCAGCTTTCTTTTGATAAAAATGTTTAAGAATTGCAAATAAGATAAGTGACAATGAGGAAACAAATCATTTTGTCAATTCTCATTAGCAATAATAGTAGTAGCAATCATCAGCATACTATTTTGCCAGAGAGAGGGGCTATATGCTAGCATATGCCATCATTTGCATTGATTTGAATTTCACAATGATTCATTTATTAAATACAATAAAAGAAAACCTTACTGGAAGAAAATTTTAGGACAGAGATAAATGCTATATTCTCTTTAGCTGAAGCATAAAATTCTCTTTTGTACTTTTTAGGCGAAGACAAATCTTAATGCATTGTTAAATACTAATAAGTACTTGGCAGAAATAACCCATTTAAAATAGGATATTGTCCCCTTCAAAAATATTTTTAAAAAATCTATACAATGATTTTTTTTTAAGAATGCAACTGATTCTTTTAATCACTGACTATTAGGAAATAATAATAATAATAATAATAGTCCCCCCCCAAATATTAATGATACAGTTCTGTTAACTGAAAACAAAATTCACATTGGCATTGGTCTGTAACCAAATCTGCCTAATTCTTAAAAAATAATTAATGTTCCCACAACTACTTTTATTCAACACAGTTTTTTTCCCAGAAAAATTCACATTTATAATTTTGGGGTGGGGGACAATTTTAAAGTTTTTAAAAAAAAAGTCAAATGGCAAACTATGTATACGGGATTGATTCTCCCCCTCCCCCCAACCCACTTCTGCCTTAGTTATGTTAGCTCATGTCATGAGTGATGCTACCAACTGGGTATACATTCCTTTTCTCTGATCTTATTTTTTTTCTCCTCCTCTTTGAATGGATGAATGACATCTTTTGAGCTACCATATTTTATGGTGTATAAGTCAAGTTTTGGAGTCCAATTTTGTCCTCTGAAAATGCAACCTTGACTTATACACCATGCCACCTTCCCCTGCGAGTAGCTTTAGGCTCAGTGCTTGGCTAGCATGGCCAAGGCAGTACTGCTCATGGGGGATGGGGCCATGCCAGCTGAGTGCCAAGCCCAGTGCCACTTGCAAGAGACAGGGATAGGGCTGGGCTTGGGGTTCAGCACTTGGCTGGTGCAGCCCCATCCCCTGCGAGTGGTGCTGCCTGGGCCGCACCAGTGCTTCTTGCAGGGGATGTGGCTGCACTAGCCAAGTGCCGAACCCAGCCCCATCTCCTGTGAGTGGTGCTGCCTAGACTATGCCAGCTGAGTGCCGAGCCCAGCCCCATCTGCTGCAAGTGGTGCTGCTGAGCCTAGCTCTGTCGATTGCGAGTGCTATTGGGCTTGGTGCTCAGCAATACTGCTTGCAGCAGATGGGGCCAGGCTCAGCACTTGGCTGGTGCAGCCTTATCCCCTGGGAGCCTGGTGCTGCTTGTAGGGGACTGGGATGCGGCTGAACTCAGCACTTAACTGGGGATGTGCTGCTTACCGGGGCTGGGCTCTGCTCGGCTGGCACAGCTTCATCCCCTGCAAGTGGTGCTCAGCTTGCAGGCGATGGGGCTGTGCCAGCTGGGTGCCGAGCCCAGTGCCGCTTGCCGGGGCTGGGCATAGTGTTCAGCAGCACTGTTCACAGCGGACAGGGCCAGGCTTGGTGCTTGGCTGGCGCAGCCCAGGCAACACTGTTTTCAGGGGATGGGGCCGTGTCAGCTGAGTGTTGAGCCTGGCCCTGACTTGTACTCCATGCCTATGAAAATCCTAACTTTCCTAACTTTTAAACTGAGGTCATCTTATACGCTGTGTCAGCCTATACACTGTAGTTTTTTGGGTTCTGTTTTCTGACATGACTATTCTGCATGTGAGGTTAAATCTGAAATTGGCAATCAACATCAGTTAGAGGTCTGAAGGATACACAGCTAATCTAGACTCATAAGTTATTCATGGCAAGCCCCTAGTGCTTTGATTGCTGAATTTTTCATTACCATTTTTGATTGCCTGAATCCAGAATTCCAGATAATTTAAGAGACTATCATACAAATGTACATAAAATTGATATTTTTGGTGTTTAGTCAGATTGCTTGAATATATAGGTACAGGTCCTCAGCTATTTTAAACTGTTATAGCTACATTCTGTGGAACTATGACAGTTTATACTAGTGGAGGACCCACCCCTCTATTAGTCTCTGGATTTTTCTAAGAGGTATGTCAGAGTGGGATCTGCTTACAGATATAGAATAAAATGAAATATTTAATCTATATTCTAGATACCTGTTCATCCAGTGCCAGATCCTTTAGTACATGAAGTTCTAAACTTGGCTTTCAAGCACTTTAAACATAAGGAAGGGTAAGTTTAGTGTGTGTGTGTGTGTGTGTGTGTGTGTGTGATTTATATGTCACTCTTTCCAGCAGAGACTCAAGGTGGCTTACAGAAAGAGAAGAGATAACTTATAAAGCCGGAAAACAACTAGAAAGAAAGCTAGTATATCAGCATAAAGCAGAGATCCCCTAAAAACTATCTTATTATAGTTTTGCTTGCTAAATACCTACCCAAATCAGGAAATTTTACAGTGCTTCTGAAAGATGTTCAGGCTTGGGCTCTTGTAGGCCTCAAGAGGTAGGGTGTTCCAGAGGTTAGGCACAATTGCTGCAAACAACATTTTGCCTGTTTTTGCCAAGTGGACTTGGTATATGGATGGTACTTAAGGAAGTTGCTCTTAGCTGACCTGGAGATTACAATGAAGTATAAGGGAGAAGATAGTCTCTTAGGTATATAGGACCCAGACTCTTTAGGGCCTTACAGGACAAAAACAGTACCTTGAATTGTGCTTGAAAAGCTATTGGGAGCCAGTGCAGACTCTGGAGCACTGGAGTTATGTGCTCCTGGAGACCATCCTTGTCAGATGGTTTACTGCCACATTCTGTACCAGCTGCAGCTTCCAGATGATCTTCAAGGGCAGACCTAACATAGAGCAAATTGCAGTAGTCTGGCCTTGAGGTTATGAAGGCAGAATGTTGGTGGCCAGACCTGAATTGGTCACAGATAGAGGTGGTAAAAGGCACACTTTGTCACTACCCCCACCAAAAGATACAGGTGCAGCAGAGTATCTAGGAGCACCCCAAGGCTACAAGGAAGCTTAAACCCCATCAATGATAGGTGTCCCAATATCTGCCCCTGGCTGCTTAGAAAGTACAGCCCTGTATTAAACCAACCCAAATTGACCTACACACATTTTAAATATCCAGTGATTAAATATAAAAACAAAAACCATATAATTTTTGTGTCCAGTTTGTATTATCTTTATATTTTGATTGCTAATTCTTTATGGCAGACATTTCTCTCTCCCTGTTTTGTACCTTCCTGAACACACCATTGATACTTAAATAATATCTAAGAATATGCTTGTTCTCCCTTACCCCACTTTAGGTATTCAGGAACCAACACTGGGAATGTTCATATTATTGCAGATTTATATGCAGAAGTGACCGGAGTTCTTGCTCAGTCAAAGTCAGTTCATTATTTACCTCTTATTTTCTACCCCCCTCTAAAATACCAAACTTTCCTTAATATTTACTGTTTATGTTAATAATTATTAATAATAGTAGCTAACTGGTCAGTGTTGTACATCCTTTCCCTTTTTCTTGTTTGGTCAGATTATTTTGTTGCAATCCTGTCTTTTCTTAAATTATTCATCTTTCTGCTGAAAATGGATCCAGTCTGATGCTTTCTAATAGTAATTACCCTCATTAATTTGAGTATATATCCAAGCCTTTCTAGTGAATATTGAAACAAAATTTGAGTTTACAAGTTGTTACTCTTATCACTCATAATTTCATTAAACGTACATATATGTATTTCCAATTTTCCACGGGATTTTGCAACTATATTATATAAGTCATGTTTTCTAGGTTGACATGGTAAAAATGATTTTGCCAACTGTTTTGAATTATATGTGCATCGATGTATTTATATATCAAGGCTTTTTTTCTTGCTTTACGTGTCTATTTTTGTGAAGCTGTGGGCTGTTGAAATGTATATGTGCCTTCTTGTCCTATGAATACCATTTTCTTAAATTACATCCTTCAAGCAGTTGTTCGCATACACATTCCTGATTGTTAGTTGTCTCTCATTCTGAGCCTCTGACTGGAGATTTTTGTAGCTGCTACAGTCTCCATAAATTACACCTTGGCCCTGCCCCCCATGTGAATGGGATAAAGGGTGGGTTCACACTTTATGCTCCTCAATTCCTTGCAACTGTCTGGCTGAGACCAAGCATTTGATGGTAAGTGCCAAGTGGCTTATGTTCTATTTCCTGTGAAATTTGTATCTGGTTTTCCTCAGCAACTTACATTTTAATTAATTTTTCGTTACATATCGACCATATTTACTTATTTGCTTCCCTGTACCTTACACTTTTGTGGGATAAGGTTCCATGCAGCCTTCAGGACTGGGAGATGTCTTGCTGCCCCATTCATGACTCCATCAGACCTTGATCCTTCAGGCTTCCTTGGGCACTAGGACTTCTTTGACACCACCTAGCTTTCATACCTAGCACCACTATATCCCATTGAGGCTCAGCCTCCCTCTGAAGTCTCCCAGCCTACCTAGGTCAAGGAAGGCTCAATGGCTTTGGTTCCAGAGGCCTGGCAGAGATGGAGACTGTCAGCCACTTGGGTTGTGTTGAAGCTGTCAGGGAGCCACCAGACTTTACTCTGCCCCTGTTCCCTGTGATTGAGGGCTCACTAATTACCATGCCTCAGATGTCTAGATCCAATGGCTGAAGATTGGCTGCAGCATTTGGCACTAGCATGCTGCCAAACTCCATTCACCATTACTCCACAGTTGCAAAGAGTCTGGGTGTTTATAGATGTGCTCTGGGAGTGTGTGTGGGGACATTTTAATTAAAGCGTCTCCAAGAGCCACTCTAATCAAAGTACCTGGAACATCATGTATCAGCATCCCTGCGCTGAAAAATGGTGGCAGAGGTGCTTTAACTAAAGCTCGTCAAAGGAGCTTTAGTTAAAGCTCCCCTGCTGACATTTTTCAGCGTGGGGATGCTAGAGTTGGCTGGAGCGTGGCAATTACCATGGCTTTTCCTGATAAATTGCAAATTCTCTGATGTATTGATTTATTTATTGATTTATTGATTTATTTTTAAACCCCCAAAATCCGTGATTAAAATTAAAGGCCCCTCACTGCCCCCCTCAGCCCTGCTGGAGGGGGCCCCCAGCTATCAGGGCTGCAGGGCCAGGGACCTGGGTCCACAGCCCCCTGCTCCCAGCGGCTGCTGCAATGGAACATGGAGCCTGGCTCCCAACCCCCGGCTGCCTGTTGCCTACCCACTGCAGGCTCAGTCAGGGGAGCTGGCTCCCCACGGCTGTGCAGTCCTGGGGGGTAGGGGGACCCATGCCCCTCCTGATCTGTGAGTAGGGCATGGGCGGGTGCCAGAAAGCTGGCCTTCCCCCCCACCCCCTCCCCCCATGCCCTGGATGAGCCAGCCACAGCCCTGCCCTGCTTCTCCCCGGGGCCCTGTGGCTGCAGATTGTGGCCCCAAGCCCCACGCACCACCCAGCTGGGTAGTAGTCCCAGCCCTACCCAACCCCCTCCCTCCCTACAGGGGCCTCAGTCCTTCCCCACTTAGCTTGCAGGGAAGCTCCCACAGGTGTCTGGTGGCCATGTGCATGTACATGCACATGGCACCCCCTGCCTAACTGCCCTCCTCTCACTCCCTCCCAGCCTTCTTGCAGGCTGGAATTCTGCCAAACTGCAGAGAGCTCTTTACAAAAGAGCAAAGTCCATGGGTTTCTCTGGCAAAATGAGAAATTCACAGTTTCTTTTGGCGAAGGGGAAAATCCTGTGGAAACATAATTACCAGGGATCCAGGTTTTTCCACGTTCCAGGAGACTTGATTAATCGAGTTTGCTCTGATGCGCTGTAATTACAGCGTTGGGGCAGCCTCCCTGTACGTGTATAGGAGCCCTCTGATACTGAAACAGAATAGCACCATGATTTCCCTGGAGTCAAGCCATCTGAGTTTATCTGGTGGACACCTGCACTGAGCTGGTACCCTTTTTGACCCAGGGTCTGTTTTCAGGTCCCCACTTCTGATGCAGGCTTCTCCAGTGCTGTTGGCCTTGTCACCAAACTCAGGTTTCAGCATCAGCTCTGGATCAGATTATTCCTTGGCACAAGCAGCCCTCTCCACTTACAGACCAAGGCAAAGTTCTAGGAGCTTCTAGTCCTAGCCGCCTTTTAGTGGCTTCAGAGTATCAGTCCCAGTCTGGCCTCTGGCCCCTGCCTTAATGTACATTAGTCTTCTCTTGGATCCTACTATCTGATCCTATTCCAGTTTGTCTTAAATTTGGTCCGGATTTCCCTGATGATTCAATTATTTGAGTCACGATTTCATTCTTATTAGTCCTTGTCCATGAATATAGCCTTCCTGGTGGCTGTTATCTTCACAAGGCAAATAGGTAAGATCTGAGCCCTGGTGGTGAATCACACTTTACACTATTCTTTATCAAGACAAAGTGACTTTACGGATGCATTCTAAATTCCTACCCAGCCTGGTTTAAAATGTGAGCAGATCTTGTTGCCAGTGTTTTTCCCAAAGCTGCATTCCTGTTGAGTCGAGCCCTTTTTATACTTCTCTGATGTTGCAAGGGCACTATTCTACTACCTGCAGAGGACCGACTTGAATAATCAGAAGGCATGGCAGTTTTGGCCCAGAGACTGTATAATTGGATCTCTGATGATATCTAGTTATGCTAGATACTGCTAGAGTTTAGCTACCCCTGTGACATGGACATATTTCATAAGCGCTGAGGCTATATCACTTCCATCCCTTCATGATGTCCCCATAAATGCTACCTGCAAGGTAGCTGTACATTTACCAAACATACAAACATGCCATTGCAGAAGCCTCATGACTTGATAATTCTCATGCCATTCTTAGCATAGGGACACAGAGGCCTACCACCAAGTTTATGTGGGCTTTGCATTTAAGTTACCCACCAGTAAGGAATGTTTGTGGGCATTAATTGAAAAAGAAAAGGAAATTACAAGTAGCTGGAGTTCTTAGAGATCTGTTATCCATACGTGCATTCAGATTCCATTTTCTTTCCTTTCTAATTCTTTCATGAAGTCAAATATGTATGTGGACAGTTTCTTGAAGAAAAGGGAGTTCTCAATAACTGGCATTCCTGGATGTATAGTCCATGCACATATTTAGATCTCTCCACCCGCCTGCCCTCTTACCTTTCTTCCTCAGAGTCAGATGCAGTTACGTTCTGTATCTGAAAGGGGAATAAGTAGCAGAAAGTATATTCTTTATCTCCTCAGCCTGGGACCAAAGTGAGAAACAGGATTGGGGTTCATTTTAAAGGTACTGCTATCGCAAAAACATTTCTGATCAGAGGGTCAAGTTGGGAGAGACATTCAGTAGTCAGGAATGTATTTGTCAACAGTACGTCTCAAAAAACTGCAATTCCTGTTAAATAGCCTTTTTATACTTCTTAGTCCTCAAAGAATGAACCCAAAACAGTAACAAACAAACAAACTGTGTGCATATAGTTACAGAGAAAGTGCCTCAGATTTTTTTTTTTCTTTTAGATACCATATATATTTTTAAATAGTTAAGTACTCACTTGTGTTGCAAAAGTATGGAACAAGAAGATAGTTTTAAAAAAAACACGTTACCAGTCTTAGGTACATAAAAGTGGACAGAAGGCTGACATTCTTCAGTTGTTATCATTCTACCATGATACATCTGCTAATGTATTAATTTATCATGGCATGTAGATGCTAAATACAAGACACAGAATGTTCAGTGTCCACCTTGCCTATATGTCTACAAATGTAGTATCTGTATCAGTTAGAAAAAGTTGTTATTTAAAATATTTATAATAGGTTTACATCATTTCTAATTAAACAAACTCGGTGTTTGCAACGTGTATCACTTATTCAGGTTTCAAGCTGTTAGGAAGAAGTTTGTCACTGAATTAAAGGAACTGCGACAAAAGGAACAGAGTCCTCATGTAGTACAAAGTATCATCAGCTTAATTATGGGGATGAAGTTTTTCCGAGTAAAAATGTATCCTGTAGAAGATTTTGAAGCATCATTTCAGTTCATGCAGGTAAATGCGCACATTTACTTCATGTATCTATCTTGTCTATTTTGTAAGCTGTTTGGGAAAGGAACCACCTATAACACTTTGTATGCTGCTTAATCCAATAGGCCCTAATTTGTGTTAGTCCTTAATTCAGGGACGTCAAACGTATGGCCTGCAGAGCTACTCTATCCAGCCCCCAGTGCTTCTGGCAGGCCAGGGAATTTGGAGTGAGGTGACCCCATTGGACAAGGCCATCAGCAGCAGGCAGGTGGATGAGCAAGGGCTGCTTGGGTCTCTAACTCCTCTCCCCATGGCTGCTTGCCCCAGCATTGCTGTAGCTGTTGGCCTCAGTGTTCCTGTCAGTTCTGCTGCTTGTTCTGCAGTCTGGATCCAGCAAATTTGACACCCCTGCTTTAAGCAATACTGTAATAAACAAGATTACCACTTTTACCGAAAGCTAAGATGACCCTTAATTTAAGATGATCCCCCCCGACAATAATTGGATTCTATGAATGGAAAAATTATAAATTTAGTATAGAACTTAATTTTATTGGAGGATCATCTGTAATTCATCCCCCCACAGCTGTAGGATGCAGGTGGTGGGGGGAGGTCAAGCAGCTTGTCCCCTGCTTGTGCCTGCCTCCTGTCTGCCACCCCAACAGCCTTGTGCCCCCCCTTCGCATCTGCTCCCCTTCTGCCCTACTACTCAGCCTCTGCTTTTTCCCTCTCCCGAGTCTCCTCTTCCCCTCTTACCCCCAGCCTCTGTTTTCCCCCTCTGCCTCTTTCAGTTTGCACCAGGAGACTCCATTCCTGTTGTAGCCTGAGGCACTGAGCATGGCACCAGTCTCAACCCCCCCCCCC
>NW_017729033.1:69053623-69072533 GCF_001723915.1 Gavialis gangeticus | reverse complement strand
TTTGCCCCAGGAGGCCCCCTTCCCGTTGTAGCCTGGGGCACTGGGCATGGCCCCAGCCTCAACCCCCCCCCCCCAGCATCCATGCAGCGTGCAGGATGTTTCTTTGGGGCTGGGCTGGGACTGCCTCAGTTTGCAGCTTGTACAGAGCCTGCTGTCATGGAGCAAAGGAGAGGGGCAGGTGAGGGGGTCAAAGGCTGCATGAGAGGGAGAAAGGGGGCAGGCGCTGCACACGGGGGATTGAGAGGGGTGCAGGGAGGTGAGACAGAGACCAGCAGCAGTTGTGGCTACAGTTCCAACTCTTGGTAGGAGCTGCAGCCCAAGTTGCAGCAGCCTCCTGCCCCCTCCCCTCTGCCCACTGCCCTTGTACTTGATTCTAAGACAAGGGGTTTTTCCCCCTGTGTTAAATGGTGGGGTGGGGGGGAGTACGTACCTTGTCTGGTAGAAGCACAATCTGAGACTTTACGGCTGCTTTTCATCAACAGATTTCTTTCATCAATTTATCAGAGTGCAAGTACAAAGACCTCTTGGTACTCTTTTACTCTTGGTATCTTTAATGACCTCATATATAAAGACCTTTTTAAGAATACAGTATTAGTAACTGAGAACTTGTTTAAAACTAATGTTATATTTTTGGTAGTCAATTACTGGTTTAAGTTGTAATCCTGGCGAAGACTTACATACATACATGTAAGTGCTTGCAGTGGATTTAGGATTGACTCAAGTCTTTAAACATGATACAGTCCCTCACTCTCAGGGCACGACTGTCCCATAGGCATCCTCCCACATGTCAGTCCAACGCTAATATAAACAGGGTCCATAAAGGGTTAACTTACAGGTCTACATCCTCTTCAGCCTCTGAGAAGGTTCCTTTTCAACTTGAGAAGCTCCTTCCTCACTTCATTCTTTTCTCTCAAGCTGTCTGTGACTCCCTGATGTGGTGCTGCTGCTCCCAGTCTCAGCACCTGGGTCTTTTCCCAGATCCTGAGAGTCCCTGGTCTGGTATTGCAGCTTCTGGCCAGGACACTCTCTCTCTCTCTCCCCCCCGCCTCCCCCTTTTGTCTGCCTGTCTTTCTGGCTTCCCCTGCCTACAAGCCTTTTGACTTCCTGTGGCTGCTTCTCTCTCTCACCTGGTCCAGTCCCCTTGAGCAGCCTGTAATTGATGTTACTGCTCGCAGCTAGGCTGGAGCCTCTGGCCTTACAGAAGGCCTTTCACAGTGCCTTCTTAAGGAGCTGAAAATTTGGACCATAACAAGACAATTCCTGTAGTATGAAAGTGTAGGAGGGACCAGGGATTTTAGGGTAGGCTGAACAAAGGTAGGGTCTGTTGCCAAAATCTGGGATATGGGGGCAGTGCTTGGGATGCATTTCAGCAGTTTGGACCAAGTGTTGGCCACATTAATCCTGTACCCTCCTGACTTTACTCACCCTGCCACTCGAGGTGGGTCTTGATCCAACCCATGGGAGCCCCTAGGGTCCGGATCTTGCCTGAGGGACCAAACCAGTTTGACACCCGTGCTTTAGGTTTCCTTTGGAGTGTTGTGTGCGCACACATTTTCTCCTCTAAATGGTGTTACCAGTTATTGACAATAAATCAGGTTGAAAAATTAAACCACTACATAAATGTTAGTTTGGTTTTGTTTTGTTTTTTTACCTTGCAAATTGCTAGTAATGATAGAAAGACAACCGCTTTTTTCAGAAGCTTTAAAATAATCATTGCAGAAAATGATCCCTTCTGTTATCTGTTAATAAGTGATAAGTAATTGCTACTGAGATATTTCCTTTTCAGTTTTCAAAAACTTGTGGGAGTACTGCGAATAGTTCTACAATATTGCTGGAGAAACTTTTGTTTGTTACATTTTAATTTTGACTAGTTGTCATCTACTGTCTTACATAGATATTTTTATGCAACTGAAAATCCTTTTTTTTAAACTCTTCATTATAAAGGAATGTGCTCAGTACTTCTTGGAAGTAAAAGATAAAGACATAAAACATGCACTTGCTGGTTTGTTTGTGGAAATTCTCATCCCTGTGGCTGCTGTAAGTATGTCTTGAAGAAAAAAATACCCCAAACTCCTTAAAATGTATATTGTGCAAAAACTTGGTGTTGACTAATGATAAAATAGTTTAATTTACTACTTTAACTTGCTTTAAGTGTGGGAATTCAGGTGACATGTTTCTAACGCTCCTTAGTTGCAACATTTTCATCATTTTGCTAGATGTTGTGCTGTATGGCACAATTGTATTTCATGTACTGTTAATACGTCTCAGATGGAAGGACTTGAATATCTCCTCACTAATCTTAAAGGTGATCTAAATGCCTTTAACTGTCTTAAGTGCACGCAGTTGTTCTTAACATTGTTCTTAATTGCATCTTAACATTGTTCTTTATATGTCTTTGTACTTATGTATATTTATTTCCATTAGGCTGTTAAAAATGAAGTCAATGTACCATGTTTGAAAAACTTTGTGGAGATGCTCTATCAGACTACCTTTGAATTGAGCTCAAGAAAGAAGCACTCACTGGTATTTAAGAAATATTTCAACTCTTGACTTGACTGACTTATTTTATGGTTTTAGACAAATGATTTGCCTTAGAAATATTGCGTGTTCTTTAAATTGAATCCTGCCCTCTTATGAGGCACAAGAATTAGTGTCATATAGTTTATGCTAAACCTGCCCCATCTTTAATCTCAGTCTTACAGTTTAGGGCGAAGTACAGACAGTCAAAAAGCCCCAGATTGAATTGAATCAGTCTTTGCAGGTTAATCTAAGATGCAGAGATTAAACTGAGAAGCAGGGAACAGACATTCACTTTTGATTCAGGAATTGCAGACACATGCCTGCAGTGGCTTAGGCCATAAGTCAGGGAGGGGGCTAAAGCACACCTCCCAGCCTACAAGCCACTGCCAAAGGGAGAGGACTGAAGCTTCAAGGCTTTTCTCCCCACCCTCTGCTCCAACGGAGGGAGTGTGACTAGGCTCCAGCCCTGGGCTAGCATACTGGAAGTTGGGATTTTAGATCCCGTCCCTGGCATACACAGCCCCATGGGGTCTTCCTGGATGGGGGGACAGTGCCTGCCAGGGTTCTGCCTCCTCCTCTCCAATCCCTGCTTGAGGCTGCCAGGCTGGGGAGGGGATGGGTGGAGAAAAAGGTTATTGGCACTGAATGGATAAAAGCTTGAACAAGAATAGTCCTTTTTCTGATGCAAGCATGTATTGAGCACAGTAATTTGCAAACTCAAGCACACAACAAAAAACAACCAAAAGTCTTTGCCTAAGCTAAGATACAGCCCAATAAACACAGCGAGAGCACACACAGCTTAGTCTGAGTTAAAATGTAAACCAAGAAGACAAGAGAAATCCTTGCATAAGTCTCCTTACAGGCAGGTATTCAGAAAGTCCTTGGGAATCAGCATGTGGTCTTAGGTGTTGTAGTAGAGATCCCAGTGCTCACAGGTGGCAGGGGACCAGTCCCTCCAGCCCCGGTTCCCCAGCCTCTTCCTCCTCCCCCATGGCCTGGGGGAGCTGAAGGGAATTACACCCCCTCCCTTATCAACTGCTTTCCTGCCTCAGTCTCTGCCAGAGTTGGGTGGGGGTGGAGTCTGCTGGTCTCCTGCCATTTTATAATGTAAACGTAGTTCTGTGCTTTCTTTGGTCACACCAGCACACTGAGCCAGGGGATGGGGGATTAAATTCCCTCAGACTTCAGACCCCAGCTGGCGTTTTGCATGGGGGGTCGGGCAGTCCCCCTCAGGCTGTTGCCCACCTGTACCCTGCGTCCTACTCAAGCAGAGAGCAAGGGGTGTGGCCAACACTGAGCTTGGGGGGGGGGGAATTAAAGCCCCTCCCAGACCCCAGCTGCAGTTTGCCTGGGGCAGTGGGGGAATAGTCCTTCTCAGGTTGTTCATCGCTGCCCCCTCACTCCAGTGGGGCAAAGTCTGGTAGGGGCTGCTTTTCCCACCCCCCCGGCCAATTCCTCCAGCAGACCCAGCTGTGGTCCCCAGCTGGATTTCTCATCTCCACCCCCTTGTCAGCCAGCCCTCACTGCTCCAGCTAAGGGGCAAAGGGGTGGGACCAATCCTTCTCTCTGGAGTGGACAGCACAGCCCAGCCCAGGGCTGTTTCTTCTTCATTTTCATGTATGGGAACTTTTAGTGGAGTGAATTCCTATATTAGGATTCCAAGAATAAAGGAACTGCTGTCATTCTTACTTACAGCCAGAGTGATGTAGGATCACTATCGAAGTAAGCATTGAGAAGGTAGTTTAGCATTTTTTTAAATTCAGAAGCACTTGCATTATTCTTATTATTTAACTACACTGTATTGCTCTCCCTTAAATCTCGTGTTATATCAAAATGGCTGTAATTGACATTAGCTTTTATAATAAGAACTAGTATATATTCTGCTCAATAACTTATTACATGTTAACAGATCTTATGGTACACCAGCAAACAAAGCTCAGTGTTGTTCCAGTACTTACAAACTATATTAAATTAAATTTATTTTATGCTGAAAGTAGACCAGAAAACAAGGCAATATTATTGATGATCCAAACCTGTCTCAGGTTTTACTAAGATGATTGTTTTGTCCCTGCATGTATTTCTCAAAGAGCAATTTGATCAATTCTTTTTTCCCCCCTACTCAGGCTTTGTATCCATTGATCACCTGCCTGTTGTGTGTGAGTCAGAAACAATTTTTTTTAAATAACTGGCACATTTTCCTGCAGAACTGTTTGTCACATTTAAAGGTAAGAATCATTCTCAGTTCAGGAACTGTAAATCAATAGCAGTTTCTTACAATTGCAATATTTTAATACCAAATGAAGTTACTACTTGTTTAAAGGACACTGTGAAATAATTGCAACGTTGAAGTTTTCTGTGAGGTTTTATGTGGTACCGATGTTGGCATGGCACGGTAAAAGAAATGTAACAACTAACTCCTTTCTGCTGTCTTTACATTAGCTTCACTGGTTTGTCTGCACAGCTCTGTCAGTAGTATCTGTAGTAAATGCTATTCTAGAACCAACAGAGCAACATGGAAGCAGCTTCCAGCTCCCAGCCCCAGCCAACTCCATTCCAGCTGGAAGCTGTGCTCACATCAGGACATGAGGAGCTAAGAGAAGCAGTGGCAGTGTGGGTGCAGCTCCCAGTGCATGACTTAGGCGAGTGTGCAAAAAAAGCCTCATGCTGCTGATATGTTGCCATGGCTGTCTGGCCTGCACCAGAATGGAGCAAAGTTGTTCTGGCCTGCACCTTGAAAAAAGTTGCCAGTCCCTGTTGCAGAGGGCAGTTAACCTTTCATATATGCTGTCAGTTATGCATGTTTTCAGTATTAAACTTAGTGTTCCTTTAACTCCCCCCAGTACTTGATAGAATTCTAAACACTACTTGTTTGATCTAATATACAAATCACTGATACTTGGAAAATGTGTGTCCTCTTGTTAATTAAATTATTTAATATTATACAATGTTTTATCAATTTTGATTAAAGTTCATGATTCCATTTAATATCTTGATTTAGATATTTTAATACAATTGTGTGTTCCACGTCAGCATTTTTAATGGTTTTCTGCATTTAACAGTTTCCAAATGGTGTCTACATGCTGCTTATTTAAAAATTTGTAAATCCATGATGAAAGCTGCCAAAATGAAATACCGATTTTTTACTCTGTGAAGGGTCATTTGTTTTCATGACATCTTTCATACTTTTCTGTTGCTTGTTGGTTTTTTGTATATTTTTCATCTAACATATTTGCAATGTCTGCTTTGATTTCTGTTTTATTAATTTTGCTTATTACATTAAATCAGTTTTTTTTTTTAATTCTTTACATGCTGAGAACTAGATTTTTCTGGCTTAATGTCCATTGCTGACAATGGACTCATTAAAACTATCAGTGCCAAGGAGTTTAATTAGTAATTGCACAGCATGCACTTAATATTTTGGATAGTTTTGTTAGATACTAACAGCTTAACACATTTACCTTTGGGCTCTATTCAGCAGAAATTTTATAGATAAGCTTCTGCAGAATGTTGTGGTTTGGGCTATTATGCACTGATTTAGCAGGATATGTAAGTAGAGTGTGGAATCATTCAACCTGCACTACTCTCTTTTGGTGTATCTGGCTTTTGACTGGGAGTTCACTGGAGTGAATCATTAAAACTATAGCCCAACTATATTTCTGTTTCACTATGGCTAAATTTGTGCCTCTGCCTTTTGGAGATGATTAAAATGCATGCAGTGTATAATGAGTAATCCCTTTACTTTTTGAAGCTATGAATTGCCCAGTAAGTTCCTCTCTCAAGTTCTCACTCCCTTATTTTTATCTGATCTCCTGATGATAACATTTATATTTGTGTGAATTTACCAAGTTATATGCACAATACTAAAGATTGTTTACCCATTTGTTCTAGGTGTCCCTCACATCTTTTAAATTATAATGGTCAACATTACAGTTTTAGCAGGTTATGTCTGAGCACCAGTGGGGGCAGGGTAAACTAGGTAAATTAAAGACCAAAACAATAATATTTTCAAACCACTGATTTATTCTTACAAACTTGCTTCTCATAAGCTAGGGAAAAACATGGGCTTTGCAATGTGCCTTAAAGGTTAGAACTTTTGGGCTATTTCACACCGGACATGGGCATTCCAGTACTGAGGTGTTGTCACAGAAAGCACCCTATCAGCAATCTCTCTTTCTTCTGCTGCTCCAGTTTAAGAATGTCCAATGATTAAACCTGGGACAGTATAGCACAGAGAAACTAGTGGTCTCTTAGGTATATTCTGTAGCTAGAAGCTAGATCCCAGGACATCTAGGGCTTAGGGCAATAGCAATAACTTCCAATTCTGTCTGTGCAGAAAGTCAGTGGAAATTAAGAATACAGAAATATATATATATCTCTGTGATTTTTTTTTTTTCCCCCCCTACACAAGTACTTCCCTGAATCAGTGTAGTAGTCTGCAACCATGATGATAAAAAGTGGTTAAAACTATAGTGATCTGCTCTGGCCACTTTTTTAGTAAACTCATCACAAGATAAGCAGGTTCCTTAAGTATGGGGATAGGGGAGTTTGTTACCTCTGCTGACCATTAGGGGGAGGAAGATTTCTAGGTTCTCCCTAAATGGAAAAAGGATGTCATGTAGAAGAAAATGATGACAGAAAACACTTTTTTTTGCCTTATGGAATTAATATTAATGTCCACTGCAAACAAGCCATGGTATTTGAAGGAGCATTCACTGCCGTTGTCAGCAAAACTGTATTTCTACTGAATAGAGTCCCTAGAATACAGCTATATGTTGTTTTGTGCTTTTTTTCATCTAACATGCATGTGCCTCCCATTCTCATGTTTGTTATGTTTTGCTGTTTCACATTGCTTTATTTAGATGCCATCTAACAACAGTATCAGAAAACAAATAGAAACACTGCAGGTGAGTTAAGATGTTGTAATAACTCAGTGAAAAGTTGCTTTGTCTCCTGTAATTGCACTATTTTGTTTTTGTGTTCTTTGTTGCATTCTGTGTTTTGTTTGGTTCTGTACAGCTGCCTTAAGCACTATCAAGAAGCAACAGCTCAAAACATAACTAATCTGGTCAGAGCTTTTTTCCCTGAAGGACAAAGGGAGAAAGTTTGACAAATGGTCTAGTACCAATTGATCTGAGAGAAGATAGATTTGTGAGACTGAGCAACAATTTTGCAGCACAGTTTATTGATAAGTGCATGTTTATAGTAGGGAATAAAATACCTACATTAGACATTTGGTTATTTCTGTTTCATGTATTACAAATAAAAATGTTTTGCCTGTGAGCAGACTTGGAAGCCTATTTCACAATAAAAATGTGGAACTAATGTAATATGATAATTTGCAGAAGAACTAACTTGAAAGACTTTGACACTGTTGGTTTTGCAGGTTTTAAAAAGTAGAAATTGTTTTAGTTCAGAAGAAAAGTGTAATTTCAGTATTTAAAAGTACTTTTTTCAGTAAGTGACTACATTTGACTCGCATGGAAAAAATACTGTTTTTGTTTCTTGCCTTCACTGAGATATTTTGTACCATTGACTCATTTTAACGTGTCACGTAAGACCAGTGTATATTTGCTGTCTTTTGGGGGGTTTTTGATTTGGTAATACTTTGGTAAGATTTCTTGACAGTTTATGTCATACCCTGCTGGTATATTAACCAAGAAGATTATTAGGGAATAACACATTTATCTTTGCAAAAAAATAACTGAACAAAGTATTCCAAGTAAGACCCTAACATGTATTAGATAAAACTGGAATGTGTCAGGATTTTAAGTCCAGATTTAAGGAGAAGAAACTGTAGTTCTATTGTGTAAGCATTATTGACGTTTTGCCATAATTTATTGTAATTAGAATTAAAACCTATTTCCTCCAAGCATATGTGTTGGTTTGCCATCTGCTTATAGGAAAGTGATGAAAGTGTAAAAAGGCTTAGCAATAAAAGAAAATGATTGAGATTGACTTGGATTTTTCAGTGTTGCCTTTATAAACATGCTACCCTTTTAATTATGAATGCTTATTAATTCTACAGATACAATGTTAGCAGATGCACAACTTGTCTGCTGTTCCTGCAAAAAGGAAATCTTGATCTTAACTGGTTGGAAATAGCTACAACAAGTTAAATCTCCTCAGATATCAATAATAGAGAGATTTGGAACATTGTTCATCAGCTATTTGAATCTCTGCTTCCTTTCTCCTAACCTGCTCATTAGAAGCCAGTAATAAGTTTTTCTTAACTTCTAACTTCACCTTCCTTTTAAAATGGTAGTTTCTTTAAATATTATACTCAAGAACTTTATTGCCATTCATGAGGGAAATTCAAGATAGTGTATTTTTGCTAAAGACTTTGACTGTATAACAATGAATAGACAGACTTGTTTCAGTGAACATGAGGATCTACTGTCTCTTGAAGTAAATGTTGGTAAAAGTGAAAACTGTGTTATCTGTTATATACACTGAGCTTAATTCAAGTTCCTCCTTTAAAACACACTTTTTCAATGAAGCCTATATATCCTGTATTTCTCTTCAAGAAAACGTTAAAAATTACAGTCTCTCTACTATGCGAGTTAAGCAGAATGATACATGATCTTATTGCTTGTAATTGTTATGTTCCAACCTTTTTTAATCCACATCTTCTTTCCATGGTTCTGATGGGAAGCCATATCTATTATTTGTTTGTTCAGTTCCATGAACATTCTCTGAAAGAACTTCAGGGCCTGGGTCTCTGTTGGGAGAGACAGCTTTCCTTGTAACTCGTGTAGTCTTAGAATGGAATCCAGGCAAGATAGAATTCTTTAGCTTTAAGCCAAGGTTCAAAGGGTAAGGGTTCCCTTGAGCAGAATGAGAGAACTAATAATAGGGACAGGAGATCTTTGCAGGCAGAAATCCTGAGAGTCAAGGTCAAGAGAAAAAGGACAGAACAAACTTCAGTCATGTTAAGTCAGCAATAAAGTCAAACTGTAGGAGCAGGTTTGGACACCAGCCCTGTATTTGAACTGTGCTTTGTGAGCATAAGGACAGCTATACTCATTTTCAACAGCATTGTAGGCATAAGAAGAAGAAATCGAGGCAGTAAATTCCTGAGGCTCATCTCACAGGAAGGATCAACTTACTCCTTTGCTCTCAAACTGACAGAATCATGGAAAATAATCTGAAGTTTGTATTTAAATGCATACAGTAATGGAAATATATTTTAATTAAGTTGATATTTCAAATATTTAATACATCAGACTTCTTTTTTAAAATTATTTAAAATTAACTTCAAAATACTAGAATTTTCTCTAGTGAATAAAGTAAGGCTTTTGGGTGAGTATTTCAATGGTGGATACTAACCGCGTTTTAAATTTGTTTTACAGAATAAAGATCCAAAAATGTCTCGAGTTGCACTGGAATCTCTCTACAGATTATTGTGGGTTTATGTTATAAGAATAAAATGTGAAAGCAACACTGTAACGCAAAGGTACGTACACTTTACACAAAAGTATGTTACAATTTATAATTTATTTAAAAATTATTTTTAATTATATAAAGAGTAATTTAAATTGACACGGATCTGGACGGGCTAGTAGAATGGTCAGTTGAATAGAGAGCCTATCTTAATAGTGGAGACCAGCAGAACTTGCTTTATTGAACATACAAAAATAAAATCTAGGACAGCATATGATACAAAAGCATTGGGGGGGGGATGCTTTCCAATAGAAATGAAGGAGGCACAAAACCTAACTGAGTTTCCAAGTAGAAGTTGATAACTTTTATAAAAGAGACTATATGATATGGTTGCCTGAAATTGCAGGGGATCTGGGTTTGATGACTTGAGAGGTCATTTTTAATCCTGTTTAGCTATATAGTATTGTGGAACAAAAACTCCAACTTAATTATAAAATACCTATCTTTATTAAAGAAAAAATATCTTTTTCTCAGAAGTTGGATTTGTTAGTAATGTTTGTTTCTAAATCCCTATAGCCGTCTCATGAGCATTGTATCAGCACTTTTTCCAAAAGGCTCACGTAGTGTGGTCCCTCGAGACACGCCTCTAAATATATTTGTGAAGATTATTCAGTTCATTGCTCAGGTAAGATCTCTTTGAAAGAAGCTTAAAAAGACAAATTTATACTTGGAGCAGTTACGCTGAAATTAGCAGAGGTACATCAGGAATAAAATTGATACATAAACCTAAAAGTAATTACAATTAACGATCGGCTATTTATGAACAATGGCAGTTACGAAAACTGAAAACCATTTTCCTGTGACCTAAATTACAGTTAAGTCTGAACATGATTTAGTTTAAACTGAAAGACTCCTGATGGCCCTTCCTATTTTGTGTGGTGAGATGTTGCTACATGCATTTATAATGTACCATGGTATTTGAGCAGTAACATATATAATTTTTTAGATTGGAACACTGTGGCAGCACACTGTTGGTGTCTGCCACTTTAAAGGCCAGAAGGCAGCAGCCAGCAGGTGCCTGATTAGGGCAGCCATTTTAGATTCAGGACTGCCCATAAAATGAGGGTAGTTCTGCTGCAGGAGGCCAGGCAACAACATCACCTGGCCGGAGGGCTGCTGATATCATCTGGAGGTAAGGGAGGAGCTGTAGGGGATGGGCAGGAGGCTCCTGGTCCTGGGCATGACCTAAAACTTCACCCTGCCAGGAGTGGGTGGCCTGGTGGGGCTCCCAGTAGTGTGGGAGCCCCCAGGAAATGCCAGGCCAGTTACCACCCCAGTGAAAGGCAGGTCAGGGCGCCTTAACCCCTAGCCCCCACAGTCGGGTGGGTTACCCTTTGTTTTGGAGGGACAAGAGAGTGGACCCTCGGAGAGAGGAAAGGGACATAAACTCAATGCCTGTCTGAACTTCCCCTGACTGGACCATGCTGGGCCCAGGACCGGAAGGGTCAAGAGGCTGGGGGCCCACCATGAGGAACGCGCAAGAGGTGAGGGCCTGGGGTTCCGACTGGCCTGGAGGTGGGCCAGGGCTAGAGAGCCGAGGGTCCCGGTGGGGTGACCACACCCGGAAGGGGAAGCGGGTCAGGGAGCTATGCTGCCCAATATGAAGGTGGATGAGAGACCACTTGATGAGAGGGTTCCAGGTTGGGGTTCAATCAGGAGGATTGTGGGGCCTAGTGTAGGGGCCAGTGATAGTGAGAACATAGTGATGCCATCTGCGAGCCTTGGGCTGCGGTGAAGGGAAGGAAAGGAGCCGCAGATAGTGCCCCCTGGCATCAGGGCAGAAAATGGGCAGCCTCCTGCTTGATTAACATCTATTAACTAATTAACATCAAGGCATGGCAGGTGAGAATGCGAGAGGTTAGCCCAGGAACAGGTGGGGGGGCTGCAGGGAAAGCAGCCCTGAACAGGCCCCATGTTACAAACACCAATAGGCATTATTAAAGTATGAAATATACAGGCTGTCAATTTTGGGTAGTAACATGGTACCTATCACTATAGTATGTGGCTGCTTCCTGATCTTTCATGTAATGGACCTCCTACAACACTCTTGTTGAGAGGTTAGGTGGGGCGGACCCCTCATCTCTTAACAAAATTACATTCTTAGCCATTGGATTATTCTTCCTTTCCTTTGGGACCACCTCTTAAAAAAAAAAAAAAAAAAAAAAAAAGTTTGTTATCACATAGGAGCTCTGTGACGGAGCCAGGGATCAAATTTAATCCTCCAGCACAGTGTTCAGATACATTAATGATGAGATAATCCCTTTACTTCCTGCAGTTCACTGAGTCACTAACTACCATTCCTGACTTTTGAGGGATTATAAACCAAGAGGAATATTTTTAAAAACTTTTTTAGCTATTTATAGGCTAGCAAGACATTAGGCTTCTTGTGTGGGTGCTGAAGTTATCCATGTGAATACAAAGAGAATCTGATGTCATGTTTTTCTTCATAGGAACGTTTGGATTTTGCAATGAAAGAAATAATATTTGATCTTCTCAGTGTTGGAAAATCACCTAAAACATTCACTATTAACCCAGAGGTAAAATCATTTGAAGATTTTTGTGACTGAGCATTGTCTATGTTACTGTGACATTATTCATTGCAGAGAAATGTGTAAAGAGCTAAAGACAGGTATTCAGTAGGGCTGTGTGAAACTTTGGTAGCTGATTCGATTTGGAGGAGATTCGGCCCCATTTGGGGACCAAATCTCCAAAGCCAAATAGAATTGGGAGACCAAGTAAAAGCTTTAAATCGATTCAGAGCATCTAAATCAATTCAGAAAAGCCTCGGAAAAGATTCAGCCAATTTGCAGATTCGGCCATAGACTAAACAGGCAGCTGACAGTGCCTCCAGCTGGTAAGTTGGTTGGGGAAGGGCATGGGGGAGGGAGGGATTGGAGCTGGGGCTGGGACAAGCTGTCCAGCCCGGGGGGGTGGGAGGTGTGGGATGTGGGCGCAGCAGCGCTGGGAGTGGGGGCTCTGCCCTGCTGCTGCTTGCTCAGCCAGGGCAGGGTGGGGGCAGGAATGTGGGCATGGTTTGCTCCAGGTGGAATGGGGCAAGCGGCAGCAGGGCATAGCCCCCGCAGCTCCTCTCACTGGGGCAGAGGCAGGCACAACCAGAGGAGTTGCGGTAGAAGCCCCCATGGCTACCTGCCCAGCCCGGCCTCCTGGCACTTAAAAAAGCCCTGCATTCACGAGCTATAGCAGGAGTGATTCGGGGCTCATGGCAGAGTTGCCCCTGCACACCACGGGGCAGTGGAGCCCAGCTGCACTCAGCCCCAGTGGCCCCAGCTCCCAGACAGCATATGGCGCCCTGCCAAGCCGTGCTGCATCTGTGCTATGGGGCAGCTGCCACACAGGTTTTTTATTAAGTGCCAGGACTAGGCTGGGGCCAAGCAGGGCAGCCATGGTGGCTTCTCCCATGGCTCCCCACACCTGGGCAGAGGCAGGCACAGCCAGAGGAGCCACCCAGCTGTGTCTGCCTCTTCCCGGCCAATCCAAATCTGTTCAAATCAGCACCGGGTCTTCCGAAGCTGATTCGGCTGAATTGATTCAGGACAGTGATCTGAATATCCAAATCCACTGTCCTCTGAATCGGCTGAATCTGAACCGAATACTTCCCTATTCACACAAGTCTAGTATTCAGCATGTTATAACAGGGTAGAAGAACTGGGAACCTCCATATGTGGATGTGGAATCACAGAACCAAGGGTGCAGCCACCCTTCCTTTTGGCAATATAATGTATGCACAGTGAAAAGAGCTCATTGCACGCGTGACATACTGGTGGTGTGGCTGTGGCTGCTACCCTCCACTGTGATCTTGGATGCCAGTGAACTCTGCTGGAGCTCGCCCTATGCTCTGAGCTCTACAAGCTCACTGGCATGTGGCCTACTGGAGTCTCTGCTTTTAGCTCTGAAACCTGCTGCTATTAGCTCCACCCCCTCAATTCAGCAGCAAGGGAAGGGAGGCAACGAGTGGCTGGCCTCCATCAAAGCAGGAGCTGTTGTTGCTGCTGCTACTGCTACTGCTTCTCATCCCGTCCTTTTCCTTGCTGCTGAAGTAAGTTGGGGTTGAGGAGGTGGGAGGGGAGTAATAAACAGCTGTAGGCTCCAGAGCTGCTTGAAAGCAGGAACTCTGGGCACACCAGCTTGTAAACTCATAAGGGGACCCACAGGAGCTCTGGAAAGCTCACTACACATGTAACACACAGCCAAAGTGGGCAGGAGAGGGAGGCGTGCATGTGTGTGCACATGTGTGAACATGTGTTTGTGTGACTGTGGTACTGCGCCCCTTCGGGATCCGTCCCTCTAAGCCTTAATGTATTCACTGAGGTAAATGTGGTTATTCCCTATGATCCTAGCCCAAAGAAACATTTTCATACAGTGCACAGCATCTATACTATGCAAAACTTTGAAAAGATAATTGCTTATTTCTGTGTGATTGTTGCCATGTTTGAGGAGCAGAGAAGGGAGACAATCCTGCTTAAAGGGGGTACAATAGTGACTTTCTCAGAAAAAAAAAAGGGGGGGGGCAGAGGTTATAATGAGTAGCTAAGCAAAAAATGAAATGTGTGAATAGTTAAACAAGATAGGAAATGTGACTGGAATTTTTTATAATTTCTCCTGTTTTTGTTTGGTGTTTTGTTTTGTTTTTTAACAACTCTTCCCTCTCTCTCCTCAAATAAAGAGGATGAATGTAGGCCTCAGAGTCTTCCTGGTGATAGCAGATAGTTTGCAGCAGAAAGATGGTGAACCACCAATGCCAACAACAGGAGTCGTTCTTCCCTCAGGAAACACTCTGCGTGTAAAGAAAATTTTTCTTAATAAAACTTTGACAGATGAAGAAGCAAAAGTTATAGGTCTGTGGTATTCTTTCATAAGTGTCTAGTTGGCTTAAATTCATGTATACGTACTTGCTTATATTAAAACTATAAATTTGTATTCCATATTTACTTGTCATTAAAAAAAAAATCAGGTGTGTGTAATGGTAATGAGGTTAAAAATGTTCATAGTATATTAGAAATGTATGAAATCTGGTGCAAGAGACCACATCCTTAGCTATCTAGCTGCTTTGCACTTTATGGATAGCACAAAGCAGCCCAAAACCTATCCTAGTATGGTTACTCGGCCGTTTCCAGGGATATAAGGACTGATTGGGGTTGGAACTGTTGTTTTCTGTTATTTCCTTGCTAATAAAATAGTCTCTAAATGACCATTCCTGCATGTATAATTTAAGAGCAGAGCAGACATTGAGCTGTCTTTGAGTTACTGTTGAGGGCCAGGTTGTCATCAAGACTGAAGAAATAGGAGAGCTAAATGCCATTTCATTCCACTTAGTTTCTCACATTCCTCCAAGAATAATTATTTACCTTTATATAATAATATAGTTTATTATTTTGAAGTGAAGATATTTGTGCAATAATTCAGTTAAGAAATTGGATATTTAAATACTTATCCTTCGTACAGTAAGATACCTGTTTTAACTTAAAGAACTATCAAATATGGCATATAACTAAGTTGAAAATAACATTTTAAAGTTGAAAGGTGATGCCGAACTCTTTGACTTTTCAGGAATGTCAATATACTACCCTCAAGTCAGAAAAGCACTAGATAGCATTCTTAGACATCTGGACAAAGAAGTTGGGAGGCCAATGTGCATGACTAGTGTGCAGATGTCCAATAAGGAACCTGAGGATATGATTACGTATGTATCATATTATGATTTAATCATAATTATTGCCATATCCTTGTAATTAATTTCTGTGTCTTAATGAAATATAGCGATAACTTCATCGGTGCTGTAACATTTTCCTTTTTATTTTGATGATAAAATCTGCCATCAAAAGTACTAAATTAAACTGCAAATCAGTTCAATTATGCTGCTGCTGATGATAATGCAGTATTATTATTAAAAACTTTAATTTGTTACCTGGGCTTTGAACGGAGCTTTGAAACATTTGGGGATGCATTGCTGCAAGTAGGCTTCCTTTTTAACTTTTCTTTGGTGCATAGGGGTGAGAGAAAACCCAAGATTGATTTGTTCAGAACTTGTATTGCTGCTATCCCAAGATTGATTCCAGATGGCATGAGCAGGACTGATCTCATTGAATTGCTAGCAAGGTAAGTAAAAGAATGCCTTCCTTTCAAAAGTTTGACTAACTTTATCCCAACTATACATTTGTCCAATAAAAGATAACACCCTAAAAATATTTGCTTCTCATATAGTTCCTGGATCATTACTCTAACTGTTGTACCTAGATGTCTTTTAAAAAAGCTATATGTATAATTTCAGTCCCAAGGCCAAAAATATAGTAAATGTATTAGCCTGTAGTATTCCATTAAAAGTGTTATTTTTCCTCACTTGGCAGACAAAACGGTAGAAAAGAACTTAATCTCATTTTAAAAACACCTGAAAGATAGGATCTTGCACAGAAGAACAGACTTTTAAAGAGAGAACATTTACAGAAAACTAGAAGTTTATATTTCAGTTCCTCTGCTTTTTAGCTATGACTTTTTCTCATCGCTATCTTTTTCTTTTGTTGGTTACACTGTGAAAACATTCTCTTGTTTGACATCATCAGATCTATCAAAGTATAGCCGCAGAGTTGAGAAGGGCTTGAATTTTGTTTCTTCTGCTTTGTTTCTCTTTCTTTTCTTCCTTAGCTAACCCCTCTTTACCTGTATTCTTCCATTTTTTCATTTCCCTGAAGTGAAGAGGGTATGAGTGCCACCCACAGCTGATTTTTCTGCCTCAATTATTTATCAGGGCTTATGATTCTGACCATAAATTGCATCCAGCTGGAGGGCTTGGTGGCCATGTGGCATGGCTACTCGTGGTGGGGTAGCTCCTATAAAATACCACACTGTTGCAGCCTCCTGAGTAAGACAAATGTAGGGCACCTCAAAACCCTAGCCCCTACTGCCTTGTGGCTACTCCTTGGTTGGAGAAAGTCTAAGGCACATCACTGTGACAGAAACATGCCCTCACTGAGGAGTTAGGCAGTCAGCAACAGATACTGTTGCAGTTACTGTTTTGTCTGCTAACAGAAGTTATCTTGCTGGAATCCTCTGATCCTTGCTGACTTCCTGCCCCTGGGGCAGAGGGCTGGACTTGATGATCCTCTGGGGTCCCTTCCAGCCCGAATGTCTATGAAATCTATAAAGTTGCAACCATTGAGGCATTGAACGTTTGGACTCGGCATGGCCTTTGGACTCTGTCTCAATGGTCTAAAGACGGAACAGTAGGTCTAGGGCAGCCTCCACTCCTTCATACTCTTGCCTAGGTGTATGCACTGAAGGTTTTGGTGTGATAGACTAGGTGCATACACTGTAATCCAGAGGATTGACAGTTGCCAACACTGATGTAGCTGAATGAGGGATTTGCGCTGTAGGCAGGGGGAATGTTTATGTATGAAGTAGAACAAAAATTACCTTCCCATAATCAATGTTTTTGTTCTGCATATATTGAAAAAGACGAGGAAGAAGAAAAATTTAGCTCCGCTGATCAGGAAGTACCTGGAACTAGTAGGAGGGAGGATGTGTAAGGGTGGCTGCAAGGGAGCAGGAATAAGGTCTTAAAGTAGGTCTTAAAAACCCACATCTTGGGGATCTAAAAGTGTTGGAAGGACTCCATTATAGTCTGTGGCCATGGAACAAAATTTTAGAGATATTCAGTGGAGTATGAAGTCTAAGTGGAACAATGGGTTGCTTTGTGAGACAGGTAAAAACTGTAAAACGCACCTATGACTTAGTGTCTCTGTCAGTGGTGTTTTTTTTAAACGGCCCCTGGATGAAAAAAGGCCATGACACAATTTCTTTTGCCTTGTGCTTTATCCACTGTCACATGGCTTCTAGTACTTCACTGAAATCCTGAAAATGTCACACTTATAGTCTGTCCTAAATAGTCCAGCTATACATAGGATGGAGCAGCAGCACAGTTTATCTAAATAATGAAATTGTCTCTGTGGGTGGAGTTGAGCATTATCATGAAGAAGCAGCACCTCGGACACCTCTGCTGGGATGGGCTCTTTGCATGTAATGTACCAGTTTCTTCACAGTCTTGACATAGAACTCTGAGTTTATTGTAGTTCACTTGGGCAAGGCATCATCAAGAACAGCTTCCACGTCCATGACCTACTTACAGGATAAAAGTTAGAAGGCATTACTTGCCGATGGACTCTTGTATAATATTAGGATATATGTTGTTGTTCATCAGTGGAAAAAGGCCATTGACAGAAAAGGAGACTATGTCTGGCACGTGCCCAAGTTAAGCCAAATTTGCACAAAAGTATAACTATCTTGATTTTAGTCTTAAAAAGTAACTTCTAATGCCTATTCAGAAGTCTGAAGTATTTGCAGGCATTGCTTAGTCGCATACAAAAGTTTGCCCACCTGAAATTGTGGTCCTTTCTCTTCAAAATTACTTGATTTCACCCTTAATTATTTAAATGTTATTGCTCTACTCTGCTGTGGTAGGAGCATATATTGTTAAATAGTCTGCTTGGGGGCTATGTATGTGGATGGGCAAAAAATTGAAAGATGAACTTCAGCATTGACAAGTACAAGCTAATGTACATGGGGAAAATATTCTCAGTTATACTCAGTGTTTGGTTGTGAATTAGCTGTTATGACTCAAAAGTGACTTTGGGGTTGTTGTAGATAGTTCTCTAAAAACATCAGCTAAAGTGTAGTTGTGACCAAAAAAAAATATTGGGCATCGTTAAGAATAGAACTGAAAACAAAATGGAAAATATAATTGTGCAATTTCACAAATCCATGGGGCACCTATGACTTCAATACTGTGTGCTGTTCTGCTCTCTGCACCTCAAAAAAGCATGTAGTAGAAATAGAAAAGTTACAGAGAAGGGCAACCAAAATGATCATGGACCTGGAGTAGTTGCCATACCAGGAAAGACTTAAAAAAAAAAAAAAAAAAAAAAAAAAACAAAGACCC
>NW_017729033.1:69046523-69053373 GCF_001723915.1 Gavialis gangeticus | reverse complement strand
AAAAAAAAAAAAAAAAAAAAAAAAAGCTAAGACTCTTCCGTTTGGAAAGAAAGCAGCTGTGCGATATGATAGAGGTCTGTAAGATCATTAAGGATATGGACAAAATGAAAAGGGAACTGTTATTTACCAAGTCCCAGAATACTAGAACTAGGGGGTACTCACTGAAATTAGTAGGAGCCAGGTTTAAAACTACCAAGAGAGTTCTATTTTATACAGCATGTATAAGTACTATACCAAGAGGAAGTACTATTTTATACAGTGTTTGTTGCATTCATTACCATAGGAGATGTAGAAGCAGATGCTATAGTCAGGCTCAGAAAAAGACTAGATAAATTTATGGATGATAATGATAGCTCCATTAATAGCTTTTTAATAGAACAGTCAGGGATGAATCTCTAAACCAATGATGGTGGATGCCAAGGAGGTATGGCAGGGATGAGAACACTCTGGACTAGTGGTTTTCAACATTTTTTCCTAAAAAATTTAAAATGGAGGTGCAGACCCCTTTGAATTGTAAATGTGGGTCATACTTTTGAATTATCATAATCATATTTGCGGACCTTGTAGACATAGTCTGTGGACCCTGAGGGGTCTGCAGATCACAGGTTGAAAACCACTGCTCTAGACATACCCTGTTCATATGGTCTCCCTCTCTAAAGCATCTACTGCCACTGTCGGAGACAGGGTACTGGGCTAGATGGACCGTTGGTTTGACGCAATATGGCACTTGCATTCAGAGAGAGGTAGTTAACTGTGTTAGTCTGAATTCAGGCAGAAGGCAGGATATATTTATAGACTAACTGAATCCCAGCTGTATAGCAGAAGTTTTTGTAAGCAGAGACTTAATTCATCAGATGCTGTGTGAGCAGAATAAGCTCTCTGCTTATGAAAGCTCTGCTGTACATCTCTGATTTAGGTGCAAATCTATTCTGCTTTATGTTTGGGATACAGCTTCAAAGATTTAGGTGCGCTAATTCAGGAACAAGTCAGCCCTGTAGGCTGGAAAATAGTTTAAGCCTTCCAGCACAGAAATACTCCAGGTTGGTTGTACCTTCTAAGGAGAAAAACTGACACCAGTTTACCAGTGCTAAAAGGCCGTTGGCCAGTGCATTTGAAGGGGTGGTCAAGTTTTCTAACAGAATTATATATCCTTAACAGGCTGACAATTCACATGGATGAAGAACTGCGTGCTTTGGCTTTCAATACTCTCCAGGCATTAATGCTCGATTTTCCAGACTGGCGGGAAGATGTTCTTTCAGGATTTGTTAATTTTATTGTGCGTGAAGTGACTGATGTCCATCCCACACTTCTAGACAATGCAGTAAAGATGTTAGTGCAGTTAATAAATCAATGGAAACAAGCAGCCCAGGTGCACAATAAAACCCAAGATTCTCAGGTATTATAATGCTGCATGCATTTTGTACAGTTACCACTTTCTCTTTACTAAATGCCTATCAAATTAAAATATTTTTATCTTTCAAAAATCTTTTTATGGTAATTCGTTGTCTCCTATGTGATGGGTAGTTATTTTGTAATCTGATTATTCTTTTTATATACTAGTTATGTACCCTTTTATCTTTTTCACATTGCTGAATTTGTTTGGTGTTTCAAAAACCAATTTTTGAAATATAAAAGAGTCCCTAGTTAAGTAGGGATAAATCTTCCATGCTAAGAAATCACTATCACTTTTTTTTTGGTGAAAGTCACATTCTGAAATCAGAAATATTAATAGGGATGATTGACTAGTTTGAAGTAAACAAGTACAGATCTTATTATAATTTTATTTAGTTTGAGACTGGTTAGTGTATTATTTAAAAATAAGTTGCATTTCTTTGCACTTGTCTTAAGAGCAAGTAGAATTCCCAAAACTACATAAGGAAAGCTTTTCTCATGATTGTTTTGATTGGAATTAGGAAAAGCTAGAAATCTCATGAGTGTTAATGTCATGAAATTTTGAGAACAAGGAAGTTTGGATTAACATCCAACTCTCTGACCTTTTTAGAATTAATTACTTGTACTATTGCAAAAAATTGAACTAACACACTCCCAGACACTATACACATGCTTGTGTGTGAAAATATATATATTATGTATTTTTTAAAATTGATTGTACTTTTTTTTTTTTAAGCGTGGTGTTTCAAATGGAGCTGCCCACACCCTTCCCCTGGAGAGGACCCTTTATTCCAATGTATTCCATGTGGTGGAAGGCTTTGCATTGGTCATCCTTTGTAGCACAAGGCCTGCAACCAGAAGATTAGCTGTCAGTGTTCTTAGAGAAATAAGGGCCTTGTTTGCACTTTTAGAAATTTCCAAGGTAACAGCAAATGATTCATTTTGTATATAACTTTTCAGTGAAAAGTTACATGATGGGACTTCTCTGAGCAGCTTCTAGATTCTCATGCATAATGTTTTTCTTTGCAGGGTGATGATGAGTTGGCAATAGATGTAATGGATAGACTGAGCTCATCTATTCTGGAAAGTTTCATACATCTAACTGGGGCGGATCAGGTAGGAATTTGTGGGGAGGGTTTTGCTTTTCAAAAATTTTAGACAGTGATGCAAATAAAGTAACCTGATGTTTCTTTGTTTGACTTAAACACACAGACTACTTTACTATACTGCCCTAGTTCAATAGATTTACAAATGTTAGCTGACTGGAGCTCCTCCCCTATCAGCCATCAGTTTGATGTGGTCAGTCCATCACATATATGGATATTTGCACATGTGACCCAGGGTCAAGATCCATGGATTATAAGCCTCTCCAGTTTTATGAAACAAGAAAATCTTCCAAAACACTGCCCCACAGCTGTTAGCTATGCTTGGATGTTTGCTTACACAAGACTCCAACTGTTGTCTCCTCAAGTTGACATAAAGTAAGTTCCTTTAGTTAACTGAATATAATATACTATATTGAATACATTCTTTTTAAATTAAGTGAAATTACAATGCAGTATTGCTATTGTTCCCTGCTGTTTAACCCAACTTCATTATTTTACCTAGTGTAACAGAAAATTAAAATGACTCGATTTGGAATGGAAATTTGATGCTATAAAGATTAAAATATGATTTCTGATTATATTGTATTTTAGCTGTAATACATTTTTCCATATGAGTTTGCTATCTAATACATTGAATAATGTAATCAGACTATCCTATGTTAAAGATTTTGCCTTTTAGTTAGACCATGTATGCAGTTTAGAAATAGAATCAGTGAAGAATAAAATTAGTTAGTTATATTTTCTAACTTGATAAATATCTATCTACCTTTTTTCTTTCATAGCAGCCCTATAAATGCCAAGAAAGTAAATACTACTACAAGCAGTGACTCCTACGTTGGGCTCTGGAGAAACTACCTGATTCTTTGCTGCAGTGCAGCAAGTTCTACAACCTCTTCCACATCTGCAGGTTCTGTGAGATGTTCCCCTCCTGAGACGCTGGCGTCGACTCCTGACAGTGGTTATAGCATTGATTCTAAAGTAGGTTCCTCCAGGAATTTTGCATGTTTCTAAGTAATTCAAAAAAGTAGAAATGAATAGAACTTGAAAGATGTTCCTTATTTCTCTGATGCTTGTGGTATTTGCCTGGGGAAAAAGGTTTTTATGTTACTATTATCTTTATGTTTAGAATGGTTGTAATGTTAGTGATTACAACTAGAATTACACAATTCCAAGCTAAGAGAGATGTGATTCCCTTCTCATCTGGTTCCAGTAGTGCAGTTGATCACTATTTCAGGACTTTTGACACTTGCATTTTTTTCCTAATTGCAGACACCAGTTATTTCATCCTTGTTTCATATTAAATGCAAATTTTTCTGCACATAGCAGTTCTTGAACTTTAAAGAAAAAAGGACAAGGAAGGCAGTTTGTGGGGAGCAGCATAGTTTGATATTGTTTTCTTTCCTAGGTGTGAGGAGGGGACCCACCATCAAATTTAATTATCTTTGAGACTGGCATGTTTAGCTTTATTGGCCTCTGAGGGAGTACACAGTGCCAGAACACCAGTGCATACTTTCCATTCTGGGTGTAGATTCCTTTTGCCACTACAAAGGCAGTGTTACAACTTGTTTTACTGCCAGCTGAATAAACTGATCATGGTTCTGGTTAGGAGCCTAAAATAGAAAAGCATCCTAACTCAGCATCTGTCTCATCAACATTTCTGAATAAGGTCCTTCCAATGTCCTCTGTCTTCATACCTGATGACTAAAAGATGTCCTGGACTTGCTGTGCAGAATGTGACGTGATGTAGGAGAAAGAGAAGTCTCACAAATGTGTGGACGTTCCACAATACCTGTTAATGGGAGACAGTCTCAGTGGGTTAAGCTGTCTTTGCAGATGTCTGCTTCTCTGTAACTAGCATCAGAGCTTCATAGATGCAAAGTTCCTTTCTAGGACTTTGAGCATTTTATATGCAGCCCACATTGAGCCCATTAGTTATCTCTATAACAAATGAAAGAGCAAGGCAAAACCATCAAAAAAGGATACCAAATGAGAAGCCCCAAAAATATTTGGACGAAAAGTTATTTTGTATCACTACTTACCAACTCCTGCTGGTGATATCTGATTCTGTGTGGAAGTTTTGTAGAGAAATGCAGGTATAGTTTTCCTTCGGGCAGCAGAGAGGATTATTACATTTCTGAAGGTAAACTTGTGGCTCATACATCCCTCTAACAAGGCCTTGATGCTGCTGTAGCTGCTGCTTCTATATGTGCTAAAAATACCCAGAAGAGGCCTTACAACCTAAAAACCCTCGTGCCACACTAAGATCCAAGGCATTTGTAATCCCAAGACAAAAAGGAAACCCTCAAAGCCTCAGTTACAAGAGAGGCAGTCTTATTATTTTATGTAGGCATGAAGTATCTAGGAGGTGTCAAATTCTTCAAAAGGAAGGCATTTGCTTCTAGCACAACATTTATTCAGGAACCATAATCATTATCAAGGAAGCAGGTTTGATATGATTAGGAGTGGTGCACAAATGTTCTTGGATCTTCGCTTAAATATATTATTCATACACCAGCACTATAGACAGAATATTAGGTTAATGGGCCTACCTTATGAGCTGTTAGCTACAGGTTCTGTGTTCCATTTTCCTATCAATAGTCTTTTCGCTAGCAGAGCACCAGCCAGAAGGATACAGAACACAGAAATATTAATTGATAGTGCCCACAGTCTCCAAATAACATTTGTCATTGTTTACACAGTGTTTATCATGGAGGTTTACACCTTTTTTAACCAAAACTAACTGACTTTTATTTAAAGTGGATCATTCACCTACCTATATTTTGTCCAAACCTCATTCAAGTAAAGGCAATCCCCTAGAATTGTTGGGGCAAATATAGATCATTCCTTGCAAGTACTTCCTTTGCTAACAGTGGCATGCATATGTTCTATATAGAAAACTAAAAACAAGAAAAAAGATCGTTGGAGATTTATTTATATACATGGACAATACATATGTAAAGAGGTGCTTTAAAGGGCACAGAGCAAACTATCCCAATATGACATAAGAATGGGAAGTAAAACAGGAGGCTAGCTTGGCTAGATAGCATTGTCTTCAATGAAATGAAACTCGGAAAGGAATCCTAGAAAAAGTGGAAGCTTGGTCGCAGAACTAGGGAAAAGTATAAGAGTATTGCACAGGCATGTGAGAAGAAAATTAGGAAGGTGGAGGCATAATTTGAGAGCAACTGGCAAGGGACATAAAAAGCAATAAAAAGGGATTTTACAAATATGTCAAGAGTAGGAGGAAGACCAAAGAAATCTTAGGTCCCTTGTAGAATGCAGAAGCCATCCTAGTTACGGATGATGCAGAGAAGGTTGAAGTTTTTAATGCCCTTTTTACTTCAGTCTTCACAAATCGGGATAGCTGCCAGATGACAAGTGCCAATGGGCAGCCAAGATAGGGAAGGAGTCAAATAGCCTAAAGTAATAGAACAACACGTTAGAGATTACTTAGAGACTTTCAAGTGGGCAATGCCAGATGGGAAGAGCACCAGGGTACTGAAGTAATTTCAGAGCAATTTCTTTGACAGCTCTTGGATGGTTGGGTGAGGTGCTGTATGATTGGAAAAGGGCAACTATACTGCTCATTTTTAAGGAAGGGAAGAAGGAGGTGAATTAAAGACCAGTCGGCCTGGCCTCAGTACCTGGAAAGATTATGGAGCAGGTCCTCATGGAATCTGTTGTGTGGCACCTAGAGGAGAACAAGGGGATTAGGAAGACCCAGCATCGACTCACCAAAGGCAGCTCATATCTGACCACCCTGATTTCATTCTATGATGAGGTGCCAGGCTCTGTGGATGGGCAGGGAGAGCAGTGGATATGGTATACCTTGACTTTACGAAGGCTTTTGATACAGTCTCCCACAACTTTCTCATTAACAGGCTAAGGAGATACAGACTAGATGAAAGTATTGTAAGGTGGATACATAATTGGTTGGATCATCATTCTCAACAAGTTGTCATCAGTAGCCTGATATCTAATTGGGAGGGGATATCAAGTGGGGTTGTCCAGGGGTCTGTTCTAGGATCAGGTATTCAACATCTTAATTAAAAATTTGAACAATGCTATTTGAGTGTACGCTTAGCAAATTTGCAGATAACACAGAATTGGATGGAGTTACAGACACTCTGGAGGGCCAGGGCTAGAATCCAGAATGACCTAGATAGACTGGAAATGTGGTTAATAATCAGATGAGATTCAGCAAGGACAAGTACAAAGTCCTGCAGTTGGGATGGAATAATTACTTGTACAGATACAGACTGGGGGAATAATTGGGTAGGCTGCAGTACTGCAGAGAAGGATGTGGGGGGTTATAATGTATTGTAAGCTAAATATGAACCAACAGCATGCTC
>NW_017729033.1:69035757-69046387 GCF_001723915.1 Gavialis gangeticus | reverse complement strand
AAAAAAAAAAAAAAAAAAAAAGCCAACAGCTGTATTAACAGGAGTGGCACTTAGAAATTAAGGGAAAAATAGAAGCTATGAATCTATCAACAATTTACAGTTAGAAATGAGATTATACAAAGGAAGAGAAGAAAAATACTAATAAATGTGTGAAAATATGATACATAAGGCTGATGTAATGACCTCAGAAAATAAATTTCAAGTAAATGTTGTTTTTTATATATATATTATATATGCTATTGATGGGATATTATGTAACTACGTACTGGAAAACACCTTTGTTTTGTTTCTTTTTAAAGATTATTGGCATTCCGTCCCCTTCATCCTTGTTTAAGCACATAGTTCCAATGATGCGCTCTGAGAGCATGGAAATTACCGAATCCCTTGTGCTGGGACTTGGCAGGACCAACCCAGGAGCTTTTAGGTAAATATTTGATGGAACTGCTTTATTTCTAATTGATTATGAAGTAAATCATCAGAAATCAGATCCTGGACTAAAATTAAAAACACACTTAAAGTAATATCTAACAGGATTGAAATAAGTGATTAAGGTTGCTTACAACACATTTACATGTGTGGTATGCATATGTGCATATAATACATTTACAGTGGGGTAAACTGGCATTGAGAACCCTTGTTCTAGAGAGTAAAGTTTTTTATGCTGTGGCTCGCAAGCTGCAGCCCAGGAGTCGCAGCTGACTGCAGCTGGAATTGCCGGCCGGAGGACAGGTAAGAATACTCCACCCCACCCCCCAGGCAAGGGGTGAACCAAACCCTGCACTGTTGTGGGCCCTGCAGAAGGAGCCGTGGCCTCTCTGCCTGGCTCTGAGGGGGCTGCAGTTTGCTTGTCCATGGCCACTTCAGGTCCAGCAGCCAACCATGCTGCGGACCAGCAGCTGACCCACTGCAGCTTGTCACCGGGCTGCAGCCTGGGGATTGAGTACCCATGCTGTAGAAAAAATAGTGGAGAAAAAAATACAGTAGTGTAAATTATTCCAGTCCAGGTTAATTAATATATAGACTATATTTGAAGCCTAAGACATGCTAGTAGTTTTTAGTATGCTGTAGTTTTCAGGTGGCATAGTTATAGATGGAGCAAAAATCATTTAAGTAGAAAAGACGCAATGAAAAGGTTCAAATTGGATAAGTGTATCAAAGTGCCGCTAAGTGCACCAAAATGAGTGCAGTTGACTTATATGCACACAACTGCAAAGTGAGCAGTTGACTTATATGCACACAACTATCAATGTAAACTAAAAGCGCATATTGTAGTGGTTTACAATTTTTTTTCTTTTAACTCTCAATATTTTAAATGTAATTTTGCTTAGTCTTGTATTTAGATATGGTAATCTCTCTAAAGGCAGAAAACAGTAACAGAAGATCATTTCATTAAGATGATTTTGAACTCCATGTCCTTGATCGTCTATCTTTAAGAAAATAGGTTTCACAGTCCAGACCAGTGGTTTTCAACCAGGGTGCCTCAACACTACAGAGTGCTTTGAGATCCTTTCAAGGGTGTCACTGGGTGCCATACAATGTTGGCACTTTGGTGTGCAAACATAATTTACTAAGTAAAAACCCAGAGATTTCAAACAGGAACCCACAGTGATAAAAACATTATGACCTGTTGTGGTCTTTGAGTTCTTTGCAGCAGAAAAAATGCTCTATTTTCTCATTCAAAAATGAGTGAAAGCTTAGATGGAATTTTCTGAGGGGTGCCTTGAGTCTAAAAATGTTGAAAACCACTGGTTCTAGACCCAAAATTATTCTCGATCACCAGTGAGAACTGCCAGATTTTGCCTCAGATTTATGGCCTCTTGCACTTCGTAGTAGTATTGTAGCTTATGGTTGAGGCAACTGAGAGAAGCAAGGTTTGTGAGGTGTGGAAACATTTTTTATTGGGCCAGCTTGTAGTTAGGTGAGAGAGGAGACAAGCTTTTAGGCTTCTGGAAACCATGGATTGAGAGATGTTGGTTTTGTGGTTTAAGTTCTCTCACCTCTCCCTTTGTTAACTTATTTTGACTCCACACCTATACTTTCCTTTCAAAGGGACAAATTTATAACCATAATTAGATTAAATTAAAGCAGTTATATTAATTTGTACTTAGCTTAGACCAGGGGCAGGCAATTATTTTGAGTGGAGGGCCCCTTACTAAGTTTTGGCAAGCCATTGAGGGCCTCATGACAGGCAGAGAGGGGCAGATAAATATTAAATTTCTAAATTTTTGAGGGGCCCCACGGGCCGGATGGAATGGGCTGGCAGGCCGCATCTGGCCCACAGGCTGCATTTTGCCCACCCCTGGCTTAGACAGTGAGTGCTTCTTTCCTACATGTGATGGATGGTATGTCAAGCCTGAAAGCTTTAACTCCTTTTGATTTTTTCCTTTGTACTATCCAAGTTCAATAAAAGAGATTTTCTTGCATTACAGATCCTACTTTTCCACTGTATTTAGGTTACCTCTCTAACCAAACATCATATATATCTGTTCCAGGATTGCCTAAAGAATATCTTCCTCACATAGGTGCTGTATACTTACAGCTCACTTGATGTATTCCCTGTCATGTTTGTATTTATTCTTTATATTTAAATACTAGTAAAACCCATTCATACAGAAAGCTCTGGGAAGCCTAATTAGATTTACATTTGTAAATTATAAGTAGCCAGTGAAAGAAGAAAAAATATTTTCCAGTGCTAATTACTCAACAAGCATCAGAGCAGGAAAATAATTTTTTTCCAAAATCATGATCAAATACGTTGCCTTTGATAGCACTGAACAAAAACAGTTTTTTCAAATGACCCCTACATTGTGCTGATGACACATGCTTCAGGATTAGGCTTAGGAGTTTATAGTTGCAATGCATTGCAGTACAGTGAAGTTTGTACTAATATCCATTTGACCCAATGGACAGTATAGTTTCATAGTTTGTGTCCATCTCATCTAGATTAGCTCAGAATTGATGTCATCTTGTGTCAGATTTGCACGTAAATATTTTGTCTGGCTTGCAAGGCATTTCTTCCTCAATAGAAAGCCACTTTTCCTCAAATTTGAATGGGTATGCAACTGCTATGTATTGCATCTAGTTCCAATGGAAAAAAGTCTATTCAGGGTTCCTGTTCCAGGAAGCCAACACTTTCTAGAATTCATTTGTCCATCACCACATCACACTGGCAACTCAACATCTTCTGGAAACAACAGTTGTTAAAGAACAGCCTGCATAGGGAGTTGGATGTTGGCTCCAAACAGCGCTTTTCAGAAAAGTCTGAGCTAATGTTCATAGTGACAAGCCTTTGTCACCATGTTGTGGCTGGTCTTAAGGCAGTGTTTATGAACAGATGATTCACCACCATGTATAAAAAGAACTTTGGCATGTGTCTTCCCTCCCTCCCTCCCCCCCATGAAGTCAGTTTTCAGCATAAGGTGTTTTTTTAAAAACGTCCACATTCAGTACGTGACAAGATGTAGTAATAGTTAGTAAATTCCTTTTTAATAATTTACTCCAAGAAAGGTTAGGATGATAGTTTGTACATAATGTTTAGAAAGTCTATATCTGTCTCCTAAATGTTAATTTGTGTCATAAAATAGTGAAAGTAATGTTGAGTCTGTCTGTCTGTCTGTGAAATATAATGTTGACTTCTGTGAAGCAGTTTATGTCTGAAGCATTAATTCAGTGATTGGTTTATTTTCTTTCAGGGAACTAATAGAAGAATTACATCCTATAATTAAGGAAGCACTTGAAAGAAGGCCAGAGGTAATTAGATATATTTAATTGTGTTATGTCTTCCTTTAATGTTGGTGGCTAATAAAACTGCAATTTATTTTACATATTTTAAATAGAATATTGTGGCTGCACAGTAGGGGGCGCTAGTACGCAGAACCACCCATCTTACTGTGTCAGGCCTGAAACCTTGCTTCAGGAGTCTGGCTTGGGGAGCCTACAGCTGGCTGTCCCACTTCCTGGAGACCACCTGCAAGCTTGGGGTAATGCTGCCACCACTGGGGCACTGATCTCTGGCAGGGCTCTGTGCAGCCAGGGGCACTTGGACACTGTGAACCTTGGGGGTGCTTTGCCCACTGTAATTTTTCTGAGTGCTTCTTTCAGTCCAAAAGCATCGCAAGATAACCTCAGGTAGAACTGAGGGGAAAATAAAAAGACAAACTTCACTGGCCAATCAGGGGGTGGAAGGCCTCCCCACTCAGCAGCACAACAACGACAGTTGTGTAACCTGACCCCTTTATTGAACAAGGGGGAGGGGGGCAGAAGGAGAAAATCAGATTACACTTTGAGCAAACAGAAGCAACTTGAGTCTTTACAGAATTTTGGATATGTTGACCCTTTTCAGGTGCAACTGGTCTATACATAATTCCTAACTCCTGGCAGGCATCTGGGTTTTTACTTACAGAAATCACCAGGCAGCTGCCTGAAGTCCTGGCTTGCAGTTTTCAAAAAGCCAGCTGGAAGGAAGAGTGAGCTCCCCCCTTTCCCCCTGGCCAGGTCACCTGATTGACCAGCCTGAACCAAGAAGAAAGCAAGGAGAGAGAGGGATCACCTGGGCTGACCCAAGTGAGGGGCAGAGATGTGGGGAGGGGATTTCTTCACAAATATCACAACTTTTTATTCCTGTAGAGGTAACAGGCAGATGTAAAATAAAAATTAAAAGAAAACCCGACTCCCTCCCCCCCCCAAACCAAAACAAAACAAAACCCAAAACCTTAGAGAACTATGTATTTTGAGAAACTTGCCATAGAGATTCATATTAACAATACCAAGTTATTTAAATTATAAACTTTTTCTGTATTTTTATGTCATAGTACTCAGTCCAAATCCAGTCTATCTCCTGCTTCTCTGTGTGTTGCATGTGTGACATTCAGTCAGAATACTATATGTACTGTGCTGCAATAGTCAGACATTTAGTTGAACAAATAAATATTTTTGCAATATGAAAATAATGGACAAAACAGAAACTTAATGAATCCATCCAGTCCTGAAAAGAGGACTTCTCTGAGGGTAGCATATTAGTAGAAAATATGGTGCTTGTTGAAGTATGAGCTATTAACCTGTAGTGGGAATGACTGTCAGGATATTCGCAAGGAATATTTTTGTTTTTTGGGGGGGGGTTAATTAAGTTTTTTCATGTTCCAAGCCAGATCAGCCAAATCAATTCCAAATCTGTGGGTCATTCAAAAACCATATGTGGCCCTACTACCAGCAGTCATCGTCCACCCCCACCTGGGGTTTCAGATGTTTCCAAATCATTTGGCAGGCATCCTACATGCAGGCCCAAGCCCGGAGGCTTGCGGTTCAGATGCCCCCGAGTTTCACTCTCCCTCAGCCCTGTGGCCGCAGGAACAAACTAGGAAGGAGTCTCCCATTTCCATGAACTGGCACCAGCTCCCAGCCACCTTCCACCCGCCTGGCATGATAAGCAGCCACCTGTGGGTATGTAGAGCAGGTGGAAGGCAGTCAGGATCTGGAGCCAGAGCCTGGCATGCTGAGGCAAGAGCCACCTGGCTGAAGCTGCCCCCCACAAACTTGGAGCAGTGCAGCAGGAGAAGCTGCCACAATATAAGGGGAGTGGAACAGTCTCATTAGCCCAGGCCCCAGCTGGTATGTGCAGCTTCCAGTGGGGCTGTTCCCAGTGAAGCTGCAGCTGGCTGGGTGCTGCTCTGCTCCCCTTGTCTCCAGCAGCAGTTCCTCTTCCTGCTCCTGCCCTTGCTGTGCCGCTCCAGGTAGTGAGGCAGGAAGTTTCAGCTCGGCGACTCCCACTGGAGGCGAAGGAGCTGAACAGCACCTGGCTGGCTGTAGCTGCACTGGGAACAGCCCTACCAGAAGCTCTGTGCTGGCTGGCCAGGCCAGTCTGGCAGGTGTGGACTGTCCTGGGGGAGGGGGCTCGGCCCCACGTGGAGTGCAGTGGGGGAGCCACAGGCCACACCACTTGAGCAAGCTCTGATGCATGCACCCCCTGACTTCTCCTCTCGCCTTCCCCCCTCCTCCCCCTCCCTGGTACCCACATATACACGCCTCCCACCCACCTCACAGGGCAGGGCACACAGGGATTGGATTGTGGCGTGGCCTGGCCCAGGCCTAAGCTGTCATCACCCCACAACCCAGCCCCATGATTCTAGCCTCACCCTCCTGTCCTGCTCCTAAACACAAGCCCAGAGCCCCATAGGGAATTTTTGTGAGTTGCTGGGGGTGGGGGCATGCTGCTGACCTGGTCCATGATAGCTCAATAAAATTCTCTATGTGGCCATCAGGCTCTGATTTAGAAGCTTCAGGTCATGAGTCTGTTGTGATAGGTGCTGTACAAATGCAGGACTGAAGACCATTGATCAGTACCTTGCATGATGATTTCTTTGGTTTTGTATTTGGCATCTTCTAATCACAGCAGATAGGAAGGTCCTATAGACATTTTGAAGCTTGTAGAGCATTATAGAATACTTTTTCAAAGCCCTGCATAGCCATACTGATGTCTGTACTTTATAATGAGAGGTAATGACATGCCTCATGTAATGTAAGCGCGTCAGAATTTAACTAAAAAAACTTTATTTTTCTGTTGATGTTCATATAAAACTTGATAATTGTAGTGGAATTGGCATAGCAATGGAATAATTAGACTCTCATGCTCAAAGTGTAAAATTATTGATAGTCTCAACTGTTAAATAGCGAGAGTATTTTTTCACTCCATATAATAATAAGAGAATATTTTTTTCCTTCTCTTCCTTATAATATATTTAATGTGTATAAGGTGCACAGGGGAAAAAAAAGCCACTCCTAAAAAAGAGTTTAAACTCTGATGTCTGGATTCAGCTATCTTTATGCATGTTGAATTGTTTAGGTACTTCTTAGTATGAGTAAGGGAGGCAAAACCTGGCTCTAGAAGATTATATTTTTTAAGATCCAGATTTTGTTAATGTAATTACAGTAAGTAGTACTTTCCTCCGGAAGTAGTCCTACGAATTTCATTGAGAGTAAACAGGGAAAAATCTGTCCTAAAATAAATTATTTTGAGGAAAAGCAGTTTTTACCTGGCTACTTTGCTTTGTTCATTTTCTGCTTGATTCAAGCCCTGCAAAAATTGATAATTTCAAAAAGCTTCAGGTTTTCAAGGCTGCAGTCTTGGAGAAGAGAAGAGACCTGAGTGTTGTATATGTGTATTCACATGCTTTTTATTTCTGTTTTTACTCTTTGCTTTTGTATTTTACAGCATACTATTTTAGAAATCTTTTAACAGTTTACAGGTTCGTTTTACAATTTATAAAGCAAATGGTTGTTTTGTAGTACCCATAGTACATAATATGGCTCCACTGGCTAAAGTGGAAATCTCTTGTCACAGTTGGAAGAAACAAATAATGTTCCAAGTAAGAAGCAGCAGCTTTACATAATCATTCCAAACTAATATCCCCCCACAGAGGACTCTCAGAGGAATCTGAGGTGTTGAGCTAGGAAAGAATGTTCCCATTTTTTATACCTTTTGTAATTGCATAATAAATCTAGCTTCAAAAAAAAAAAGTCGGGGGGAGGTGGGAGAAGAAGAAAGTCTGTCTCACTACTGAAAACTATAGTGATACCAAAATGAGTGCAGTCAAGACCCCATGTTTCTTTTTTTAAAACTATTTATTAATGAATAAAACCCATAAAAATCAGATTTTACACTTAAAAAATATCAATCTTCCAAAATATACACCATGACCGTGTGTTTCAGTAATTGTATACCCCACTTTGTTTCATTCTGCTGTTTCATGTAACTTTGCATTATCTCCTTTGAACAGAATATGAAACGACGCAGGCGTCGAGACATTTTACGAGTACAGCTAGTACGAATATTTGAACTGTTGGCGGATGCTGGTGTCATTAGTCACAGGTAGGTGTAGAGTTGATCAGAAGACAGTTTTTCATGGAAAATATGAGAATTAATACCATTTATTTCTTTATAAAATTGCATCTTTTACTTGGAGTACTATGTCCAGTTTTGGGCTCACACTTCAAGAAGGATGTGGAGAGTTTGGAAAGAGTACAGTGCAGAGCAAAAAAAAATGATTAGAGGGCTGGAATGCAAGACTTTGGAGGAAAGACTGAGAGAGTCAGGGTCATATAATTGGAGAAGAGAAGATTGAGGGGAACATTTGATAACAGTTTTCAAAATACCTTTGAAGGGTAATTAGAGAGGATAAAGGGTATATAACCAGAAGCAATGACTTCAGGCTGCAGCAGAAGAAATTTAGGTTGGCAATTTGGGAGGAACTTTCTGACTAGGGTGGTGATCAAGTATTGGATCCAACTACTTAGTGACATTTTTGAATCTCCATCCCTGGAAATTTTCAAGATCCATTAGACAGATACTTGGCTGGGATTGTTTAGTCAGGGATAATCCTGTCTTGAGCAGGGACTAGATGACCCTGTGATGTCTGCTAAAACTACTTTCCTATGATCTTTCTTGTACAATTGAACAATCCCTTGAGCAGCACTCTTTTATGTTGTTTCCTGTTAAACCTGTTTTTCAGTACTCGGTAAAATGAAACCTAGATTGTTTCTTTACAGTAGTGATTAATCTTTTTCCTCAAGGTTTCTTTAAAGTTTAAATAAAACAAGCAAGCAAGTTTGTAAACATTGGTGTAAAGATGCATTAGCTATGATGATCAGTAATTATAGACTTGTATCTAATATGTTACTATAACTCAGGGAAGTCAAAATCACTTGGCCTGCAGAGCCACATGAATGGCATGGAGCCAGTTCATAGACTGGATTGGACCCATGAGCCCACCCTCCAGCTCCAGTATCCATGCCGGGCAGTTGACAATCCATGTTCTTTGCAGCACTCCATCTCTCCCTTCGCTGATCTGGGACCCACAATGTGTGCAGCGCCCATTCCGTTCATCCAGTACTGCACTGCATGTAGTGTCTGCCCTTGCTTGTCTGGGACCTGCGTTGCATGCAGAGCCTGTGGATACCACATGCATCATGGTTTGTGGATTGGCTGGAGCAGGCACTCTCTGCATCCAGAATTGGCCAGGAGAGATGCTGCATGCAGTGAGGATCCTGGACTGACTAGAATGGACACTGCCTGTGGTGCAGTCCTGGACCAGTTTGGGTGCTGGCCATGTGCTGTGCCTAGAGCTGGCACAGTGCACAAAGGCCCTGAGCACAGGGCTGATCCAGAATGTACTGGATAAGGAGATAGTAACATGAAAAGAAAGGTACCTTGAACAAATATTTCCAGTACTTGCATTCAGAAAAATGGCTTTAAAAATGTTATTGAATTTTTTACATTTTGGAAACTTGCTTTTAAAATATAGTATATCTTTACCTAGCTTAATAATCTGAATATTTTGTTTTTATTTTAAGTGCAAGTGGTGGCCTTGATAATGAAACACATTCCCTCAACAACACTTTATTGGAGTATGTTGACTTAACTAGACAACTCCTAGAAGCAGAAAATGAAAAGGACTCTGATACATTGAAAGATATCCGATGCCATTTTAGTGCCTTAGTGGCGAATATCATTCAGAATGTTCCAGGTATGCATTGTACTCCTAATGAGTTTTGAGGACTCCTTTTAATACACCAGAAATACAAAATGTTCTTCCTGTTTGTCACCAGAAATGCTTTTTTTTTCCTAGAGATATAGAAAGGCTTAAATAAAATGTTTACTTTTGTTAAAATTGTATTTTAAACTTAAGATATAAACTTCTCAGAAGCTATTACTGATAATATTTTAAATAATAACATTTAAATTCTTATTAACATAAGCTAAAATTTGAGCACATTTCTTAGGTTAATAAATGCTAAATTATTGAATATTGTGGTGTATTCTTGAATATACCAGTGACATGCAGGTAAACTACCTGTAAACTTATTTTCAGTGAACCTGTTATGAATTATTGAAACAATTTGTCTTTTAAAAGCTGATGAACTTGTAATTCAAGTCCAGTTTTGTCTTGTACATTTAATTAAAGAATGTAGGCAAATGGATCAAACGCTCTCTCTCTTTATATATACAGTGCACCAGAGAAGAAGTGTCTTTCCTCAGCAGAGCCTACGTCACAGTCTCTTTATGTTGTTCAGTCACTGGGCAGGTCCTTTTAGCATCATGTTCACTCCCCTGGATAGATACAGTGATAGGAACATGCAAATAAACAGACACCAGTACTGTGCATTAAAGGTATTTTAATACGTAATGAATTCTGGAAATATATCTCTGTCTTGTATTTATTTACTTCATTAAATATTTTTGCCAGTTTACATTTCCATGCCATTTGTCCAAAGGGAGGTTTAAAGGAATTCTGTCCCTGTAACCCAATAGCCTGCTGCTTTTCCATTACTACAATAATTTTGTTTATTTCTACGGGCCCTGTTACACATTGTACTGAGCTACTCAAATGTTGATCAGTGTTGGTGCCACCTTAAGTTTAGAGCAGTCATCAGCAGGGATCCTGGATTTCTCACATTCTCTGATTAAAAAATACCAAATTTTCTAATTAAACCCCCCCAAATCTGCATTTTCTGCAGTTAAAATGAAACACCACCGCCCCCCACTGTGTGTGTGTGTGTGTGTGTGTGTGTGTGTGTGTGTGTGTGTGTGTGTGTGTGTGTGTGTGTGTGTGTGTGTGTGTGTGTGTGTGTTTGTGTG
>NW_017729033.1:69001626-69035661 GCF_001723915.1 Gavialis gangeticus | reverse complement strand
CCCCGCCACCCTGATGTATTGCCTGTGGGCCCCCAACCCATAGATTTACCTGTGGGAGCTGTTCTCCACTGCTGCCTGGCTGCCACGTGTGTGGACATGTTACTTCCAGCCTGCAAGAAAACTGATTACTGTGAATCATGGAAAAACTCCATGATTTTCTCCTTTAAAGGAGGAAATCAATGTTTTTTTGCAGCAAATGGAAAACCCAGATCCCTGGTCATCCCACCTTAAAGCTAAAAACCTTCTCTGACTGTTCCCTACCTGTACAGCTATGACTTCCCACTAGAGGGCTGATGAGCAGGGGCCGGACTAGAAGCTATAGCTGTGAGTGGCCACTAGAGGGCTGGTGAGCCAAGGCAGACTTCTGTCCCTGCTTTGGGGTGGGGGTGTGGTGGGTTGGTGGGCCAGGAACATGAACCTGGAAGGCAGAGAGTTAATGGGATAAGGGTAGGTAATTAAATGGGAGGTGGAAAGGAAATGGGGCTGGGGAAAGGGAAAGGAATAATGAAGGAAGTCAGTCACTGATAGATAAAATAAAAAAAATTAAAAAGAAAGAGGAAGTAAATTAAAGAAGGTCTCATGTTTTAACACACTGGGATTTGAAATTGGGGTGTGAAAGGTGCTGGTCATGCTTCCCAGGGTGTCTGGGAGGTGGGAGTGGTAAGGGAAGATACTTTTGAAGGAGCTACTGCCCCAGACCCAGAAAGGTAGCCCCTGCTAATGGGGACCTGATCTAACCCCCTACCTTGTTTCCCTCCCCCCACCCTCCCTAGACCCCACTCCTGGTCCCCTCCTTGCTCTGTAACTTGGCTAGCTGGAACGTTCTCTGCAGGCTGTTTGGATGAGGTTGCACCCCTGGGAGTGACAGGGGGAGTTGCCTTGGTGCCAGAACTGGCTTTTGGGCAGTAGAGTTCGGAGAGTGGAAATTCTGTTCACACAGAACAGGAGGGGTGGGGGAACTGTGTCCTGGGATGCTGGAGGACTGCTACTTAGGTGGCTCATCTGTGGGGAGTGGGCACCCATTAATGGAACATCAGCTGGGTAGCACAGATCAGAGATAAACCTGCCCTGGAGTAGTGTAACTTTAAACTGCCTTAAGTGTGCTTAAAACTAGTTTCAGGTTTAAATGTGTGATCAATCCAGGGGTTAATTGCTCCAGGAGCTGCTAAAATTAATGTGTAACAACATTCTGTGATGCATACAGGTTTATACTAGCTTTTCATGCCCACAGCTGCCAGTCTCTCAAAGAGATAGAATTTCATTATTGTTCCAGTCACAGCTCTGTGCAGTAATGCGTTATCTGCCCAAGTAGTGTGGTAGCTTTCAGAGCTTTTCAAGGGAGAGAAATCCTCCTGCCTAGGGATTTAGATGTGTAGGACTAGGTTTGCTTTTTATTGTATAAAATATTAAACAAAATTCCTCTTAGTTGTGCTGTCTGTGCAGATGTTAGAGTTGGATGTAGCTGCACCTTGCTTATTCTGGTTATTAAAAACGGATATTGTTTCAATTACTTTCTGAAGGCTATGTCTGCTGTACTGTGTTGTGGCCCTGTTGCAGATAACGTAGGACTCTCATCAGATGGCTATTTATACAAATGGCTGGATAATATTTTGGACTCGCAGGATAAAAAGGTAATGTGGTCAGTTGAATTGGCACAGATACTCTACACCAGATTGACTCTGACTGATTTGCAGTGGGTGCCCACTATGTGCTACGTACATTCTGAAAACTAAAGGAAGATGGCTTTGGCCTCCAAGTAGCTCACACTGAGCAAGCAGACAGAAATTAAGGGAAAGGGAATAGGAGTAACAGCAGGCAAATTGTATACAATGTGTAAACAAATCAAATTGATTCATTACATCATGAACAGCAGCACAGCAATAGTGGGTCTTTCAGAGACTTAAACAGGGTCAGTCTCCTAAGGTCCCTGGCAAACATTCATTTAATGTGGGAATGGGATCTGGTCCCAATCCCAACAGTGGTATATCCTGCCATGTCACGTGCACAGCAGGTAGTGTGATTGTTAGGGTTGGGGATCAGATCCCATCACGCTGTTGCTACTTGCCAGTGTAGGGGGAGACTGGGATCAACAAGTTGAAAGAGGAGTGCCTGCAGGTTTAGCAGGTCTAGCTGATTGTCATCTCTGGCCCCTAGTACGACATCAGGGATTCAAACTGGCTCCAGTGAGGTTTGGGCTACAGCTCACAATCAGCTGATTGTTGGCTTAAGCCCACACTGCACCAGGGCAGGTTTGGATCCTCAGCTTGGTGAGCTGACAGTTAGCAAATATTGGCCCCAACTGGGACAGCCCCAGGTCCAATTCAAGACCGGGTCAGGCTGACAATCAGCTGGCTGTGAAAACCCTGCACCTGATGGCTCTGGGGCTTCCCCTGCTTAGAGCCTCTGATCTCTGGCAACCCAGTCAGAGCTGTTGGACATGTGGTTTAAATGGTGGGGAAGTCTGGAGAGGCTTCTTCAGCCTGCTCTTTAGAGCTCCCTGGGTGCTCTAAACCTCTGCCCACTGTCTGGGTCCAAACACCCAGGAAATTTTCAGAAGTGCTCCTGCAGGGTAGCATTGTTTAAAGCTCCTTGTGTACTGGGACATGGTGTGAGGCACAAGCAGCTGGGGAGCCTGGAGTTCCTGGTTCCTCAGATGCCCATGTCTCACACTTTGAAGGGGCCCTTGCAGCTGTGGAGCAGGGAGCTCCCAGTTTCCTAGCTGCCACTTCCACAGGTGCTCCTGGAACTTAAAAATGCAGGCATGCAGCTGGGGCTCTCAGACTAGGGAGACACTCCGTGATGTTAGGTTTACAGTGCCTCTATCCCCATCTGCTTCTGGAGATCAAAGGGAGGGGGGTGCTGGGTCCAGGACCCAGTTGCTGCCCGTAGGCAGGTTCCACTGGTTGGGTAGGAGACAGCTATGTCCTGGGTCTGTCTTATATGCCAGATCTCTGTGCTCAGCTGAGTTTGGAATCTGTTTTGGGTCAGCCCTGACTTGCCACCTGTTCAGTTTGAGGCATAATACAAACAAGCCACAAAGATGTTACATGTTATATGCAGAATATCCATGTGGCACATGTGCTATACTGTGATGCCATAAATTGGCTTTAACATGTGGCCAAGTTACTATTTATCATGTGATTGAAACTTTAATTATGCACATGCTAAATGTAATGTGTGCAAGGGGCCAAAAGGAGACATTTTGCTAGACACTTTGGAGATATGTAGAAAGACTACATTTCTGCACTACAAAGGTTACAATATTAGGACTCCAATGCAGGAAAGCAGATAAGCATGTGTGTAGGCCTGTTCCTTAAGTTTTATTACAGTCAATGAATTTAGGCATACAACTAAGTGCTGTCCTGCATCCTATGCTTTCAGGACCAGACTCAGATTAAGATAGAACAAAAGTGAAATAAGAAACAATAGGAAGATAGGGTTTAAGTGATTCTCAGCCTGAGTGTTGTGAGATCCTTTGATGGGTTTGCAGAAGTGTGAGAAGCAAGGTGTGAGGGGATGCAGACTCAGGCTTGTCCCTGCCTAGTTGGTCCCCCACCCCCACTGCTTGCCCCCTCAAGGAGGTAAGCACTATAATAAATGCATTTAATTTTGAAATAAGGTGCTACCCACTTTACAAAAGTTCATGGAGGGAATCATTGAGTCTAAAGAGGTTGAGAACCACTGGCTTAAGAGGATAAAGAGAAACAAATTGTTTTATAAAGTTATATGGACCAACAGTACATAAGATTTAATTCTATGGAATTGATAAACACTTCAATTTCTTTAATGTTTATTTTAAACAGTGGCCTCTCTTTTTTTTTATTTAAAACTTTTTTTTGCTTTTAAATTAGTCTATTTATTTAATTTTTATAAATATATGTTGTAAACTGTTGCCTTTTTAACCTTTTTTTTGTAATTGAAATTGTTTCTTTTTTTTAATATAGGTTCATCAGTTAGGGTGCGAAGCAGTTATGCTGCTATTGGAGCTCAATCCTGACCAGAGTAACCTCATGTACTGGGCTGTGGACCGGTGTTACACAGGTTCCAAGCGGGTAGCAGCTGGCTGTTTTAAAGCCATAGCTAGTGTGTTCCAAAACAGGTAATAGAAAGATTTCCTAAACTTACAACCTTGTTTTCTAAATTGTAATTTTATGTAAAACTTTTTTTCCCCAAATGGTACATTTTACTGTTACTTTTTTTGCACTGTTGAACTTTTGAAAGCATTCATTATTTTATCCAAGACTTTAAGTGAACATACCTTTTACTTACTTAATTAATCTATATTTAAATTATCTGAATATAAATATGTTAAGTAAATATGTGCAATTCTTTCCCAGGGATTACCAGTGTGATACAGTGACCCTCTTAAATCTGATACTCTTTAAAGCAGCTGATTCAACTAGGGCTATCTATGAAGTTGCTATGCAACTATTACAGGTTTGTAAGCAGTCTTCATTTTATAATATTTCATGTTTTAAAATGAATTACTCTTGTGTATTAGCAAATATAATTCTAGTATTGTTCAGATTTATTTTTCAGTAGTAACATGTTATATGAACATGAGAATATAAGTGCATTATATTTATTCCATTTATATTAAAGACTTGGTGCAGTCCTTTGGACTGACTAAATTTGCAGATTACACCATATTATGGGAAAGCGCAATCGCAGTAGAGGATAGGCTGGCAATTCAGGCTGACCTGGACAGGCTTGCAGGGTGTGCTGATCAAAACCTGATGATATTCAACACAGAGAAATGCAAGGTGCTCCACTTCAGGAGAAAAAAACCCACATCATACTTATAGTCTCGGCAGTGCTACACTCACTAGCACCACAACTGAAAGAGACTTGGGGGTCATGATCAACCACAAGATGAACATGTGCCCCCAGTGTGATGCCACAGCTGGCAAAGCAAATAAAACTTTGGCTTGCATCTACTGATGCATCTCAAACGAGCCCCAAGAAGTCATTCTCCCACTTTACTTGGCTTTGGTGAGGCTGCAGTTAGAGTACTGCTTCCAGTTCTGGGCTCCTCACTTTAGAAAGGATGTGGCGATGCTTGAGGGAGTCCAGAGGAGAGCCATGCACATGATTAGAAGTCAAGAGGAGGCCTTATGAGGAGAGGCTTAGAGGCATGAGACTCTTCAGCCTGGAAAAGCGAAGGCTCAGGGGTGACTTGGTAGCAGCCTATAAGTATATAAGGAGTGTGCATCAGGAACTGGGAGAACATCTGTTCACCAGGGCACCCCAAGGGAAGACAAGGTCTAACAATCACAGATTGCTGGAATACTGTTTTAGACTGGACTTAAGGAAAAACTTCTTTACCATCCAGAGTCTGGAATAGACTCCCCCCCAGAAGTGGTGCAAGCACCTACCCTGGATGCTTTTAAAAAACACTTGGATGCTTATCTTGCTGGGGTGATCTGACCCCAACTGACTTCCTTGGGCAGGGGACTGGACCCGATGATCTTGCCAAGGTCCCTTCCAGCCCTAATGTCTATGAAATCTTAGCTGGTGTGTAATAACTTTAGTGGAGCTATGGCTATTTATACAACCTGAAGATATGGGTCCATAGTATTTTCTTTTAAATAAATAGAAAATCTAGAGTGAGGATTCCTGATAAGTTGTGTGAATGAAGTGTCATACAGCAGTGCTACATGTTCTTAAGAAAAGAAAGCCCATAGAAAAGCACAATTCTGTCCTTGTTACCCATTTTCTCCAGTAGCACAGAAGTCTGCTTCTAGCCTTTTTCATGTGGCCAGTGTTTTGCCTGCTTCCCTTGCACTTGCTGGAGAGGGGACAGTAGACAGTATCAGTGTCCACTTACTCCTTTGTATCCTTTCGTAAAGTCTGAAAGGACTGTACAAAGGTGTGATGCATCTTATTTAGTGATATGCAGCTGTGTGGCCGCAGAGCTCAGGGGAAGGGGGAGGATTTCCAAAAAAAAAAGTGCTTGCTGTTGGCAAAACTCCCACTGAATTCAACAGGAATTTTATTGCTGGCTTCAGTGGATGCAGAGGTAAGCTTACCAAGGGCCAGATTCTGTCCCACATATTAGGTGCCTAAGGCCATGGACAGGCACTACATTTGTAGTGAGAAATATTCTCTTCTAGCGCTGCAAAAAGTGAGCATACAACTGTTCAGACAGCTTGTTGTGGAAAACATGGCAATTTGTGAAATGTTAGCTCTTTCAACAGCAATGTCTCAGCAGCACAGTTTTCCAGTGCCTTGTGTGGTATCCTGAAAAACAATTAACATAAAAGGTGAACGACTTCTCTTGCTCACAGCCTTTTGTGAGTTGTCTTAAGGCTGAGAAGGTGTGTTACACAAGTAGGGATATTAAATTTTTTCAGAGACTTGAGCAGTGTGAAGTAGGATTGCATTTAAGTTTGTAAAAGTTGGAATAGGATCTTGCCGCAAGTGTTTTTGAAATTCTCCCCATCCGTCCTGAAGTGAATGTCCGTACTTAAAACTAGCCAGACTAAAGCCAAAACAGTGCTAACTGCAACTTTCCTAGCTTCTCTCAGTCTTGCCACTTCAAACTTACTTGCATTACCTCACAAAGTCATTTTGAGCAGGATCTATATTAATCAGGAAAAAAGGATTTGGAAATATCCATTAAGCTCTATCATTTCAACCTTCATTATGGCAAATATATATTCAGTGCAATACCACTTAAAAACAGATGTTTGAAAATGATAGCTATGACTTGTTTTAATGCAAAGAAACCCAGATAGCCAAGAATTTATGGCTCCTTCATAGCTAGAACTTTTTAAATTATGGCCCAAAATATATATTGTGTTTTGGTAGAGGAAAACCTTTTTATCATAACTCTATTTAGTTTCAAGTGCTTGAATTTTATTTCTACAGATCTTGGAACCCAAGATGTTTCGTTACGCTCATAAACTGGAGGTTCAGAGAACTGATGGAGTATTAAGTCAGCCTTCTCCTTTGCCACACCTGTACTCTGTGTCATATTATCAGTTGTCAGAAGAATTGGCAAGGACATATCCTGAGCTAACTCTTGCCATCTTCTCAGGTGATGTATAGTGGTAACATGCCTTAAAATTTTAAAATCCTTTCTCCAGCTAGGTCACTACATCTAAAGCCAATGTAATTATGGGTGGAGGAAGCTAAGTTTATCATATGGCAATTTTTACCTTTTCAAATCTGAATAAAATGACAGAAACAATGTTTTTCAAGTGAAACAGTTGTTTTGACTGACCGACTAACCAGGCCATGAAAGTATCATCTCTGGTACTAAAACTGTTTTTTACTATGCTTTTAAAAATGTTCTCTTTAGCTCTCGCATCTTTGTATTTTCTTCTTTGCTGTATATATCCTAAAAGAGCATCACTGTAACATCCTAAACAGTGGCTCCCATGGACTAACATAGCACATCTGGTATTGTAGGTCATAAAGGGTGCCGACAGACATGGGGAGGGGGTTGGAAAAAATCCAGCACTTTACCAGAAGAGATAGCATGTTAGTTTAACCCAGCTCTGCAGCATCCGTATAGACCGGGTGCTTCCGTGGGGCTTTTTGGTGCTTTTATCTAATAACTAATTGAATCAGCTGCTAGATAAAAGCGCAAAAAATCCTTGCTGATGTGCCCAGTGTATGCAGACGTTGGGCAAGGTGGGTCCAATTAATGGGATGTCTCTTCTGAGCATGCACTGTGCTTGGTATAGGAGCATGCCGAACTTAAAAGCGCCATTTTTTTTCCACGTCTGTAAGCAGTCAAAATTATTACGGAATAGGGCTGGAAGGGACCTCAGAGGACAATCTAGTCCAATGTCCTGCCTGAAACAGGATCATCTGTATCCAAACCATTTCATACAAACCATAATCTAAACTCTATGCAAGACAACCATCAACCCTGACACAACCTAGACCTAAAACCCTAACCCGCCACAGGTAAAGCAGAGACAGTATGAGACAATGTCTTGCTTTTATAAAATGTTGTTAGTATATACTCAAAAGATCCCAGGTGGAGGGACATGCCCCCTGCTGCAGAGAAAGGCAAAACCCCCCATAGTCCATATCAGTTTAACCATGGGATAAAATTCCTTTCTGACCCCAAATATGGTGATTGATGCTGACCTTGAGTGGAGGAGCAAGACCCTTTAGCCAGGAACCTTTGGCTTTGGTCCTAGCAGGACCATTGGCACAGCCTAGTCAAAGTCCCCAGTCTTGACTGCAGACTCCCCAGGCTGCTGGAGACTCACAAGCACAGCTGAATGTGCGAGCTATCCCTGGTTGGATGCCTGGCATGCGGGAGCAGTGCCCAAATAATATATTTTTTATTTTTTAAGTCCAAATTTCAAACAAGTCTGTCTCAGGTCTCTGCAAAGCTTATCCTTTAGAAAGATTATGAAACTACAGTAAAACATTCTTTATTTTGTTCTTAACACATTTTTGAGCTACTATCTTAAGGAAAGAGACTGCTTTATTAAGTTTTTTGTAGAGAAAGGACAGCTATTCTTTGAATTGATGGAATCATGAAGTCATATGCATTTGTTAAAGCACTAATCCTGGAAAGATTAATGCACATGCTTAATTTTACATATTAAGTAAAATCTTGGCCCTTCTTGAAGTCAATGGGAGTTTTGCCATTCACTTAAGGGGGCCAACATTTCACCTGCTGATTTTAAGTATATGTGTAAGCCTCTACAGACTCGAAACCCATGTCAATTTTAGAGATACTAAGAAGTTCCTCTTAGTTTAATAAATTGTCAGTTATAAAATGAAAAAAAATGACAAAACTGTTTTTCTTATTTCTTTTTAATTTACTAATATGAAAACCTAACATTTTAATTGGTTTTCAGTTTATTTTTAATTAACACACATTTATTTAACAAAGAACATTTTACTACAGTTTAAAATGGAAACTTATTATCTGCAGTATTTGACCTTTAAAATGTAATTTTGTTTAGGAAAGAATCCATTTAATTGAAATCCATTGCTTTTATTAGGATTATTGGGGGAAGGTTGTTCTAGTTGTTTAAACAAAACTTTAGTGTGAAATATTGAAACTATAAATATGTCATACAGAGACCTTTCTAGTAATATTTATAGATTTGCATTTTTATGTATGCAATTTACTTTAAATGACAGAGGTAAGCCAGAGAATTCAAACAGCACACCCTGCTGGAAGACAGGTGATGCTACATTATTTGCTACCATGGATGAACAATATTGAGCTGGTAGATTTGAAACCCTTGCCAACAATCCGACGACAAGATGAAGATGAAGATGATTCCTTGAAAGACAGAGAGCTAATGGTAAACAGCAGACGCTGGCTACGAGGAGAAGGCTGGGGATCACCACAGGCTACTGCTATGGTTTTAAATAATCTGATGTATATGACAGCAAAGGTAAACATCAATCATATAGTGTTCCATATTATTTGCTTCACTGGGTTGTTAAATCAAGAGTTGGAGGAGATACTCTGTAGGGTGCTTGATACCAATTAGTTTTCATTGGCAAGCTGCCTTAAGTAGCAGAAAATTCTTACTTTTGTTTATGCAAAAATCATTTTCAAAAACCATTTCTCCAAATAAACCGGTGTCTAGAAAAAAGCTTTTGTGTGCATTCTGAGGAATATTAAATGAAATTCATTGCATGCAAGGTTGTTTTAAATTGGACTATCTCAATGATCTGTGGTTTCAAACTGCTGTCCGAAAGTGTAGCTTTCTAGATAAACAGATAATCCGTTCATATAATTATAAAAATATTGAAAACCAGGTTGGTTTCCCCAGATTGTGTGAGGTTTTTTGTTGTTTGTGTCCTCTCTTGCTGTATTTTCTCCTCAGTCATTCTTTGCCTTCTGGCCTTCAAGTAAACCGATTGCATCCCAGACTGCATCCTTCCTCTTCCCCAGAAACACTAGGTTCTGTGAATATTGGGTGGAGGGGATCTTTCCTCTCCTTTCTCTTCTAATATCTATAACATTAAGTAAGGTAGAATTGTAGATCCTGTTGCTGGTAGTTATCTGTCCGCTTGCTATCTGTCCACTTTCCCGGTATCAGTTATTTTTCCTATTACGGCAGACTCAACAGGGAAATAGTGAAGGTAAGAGTGAGTTCTAGCATTACTAGCTCTTAGTAGGGAGAGGTTGCATTTCACAATTAAATATCTCTGGAACTTGGCAGCCACAAGTCTCCACAACGTTGGTCAGGACTGTCAGTAGATGGAATGCATTGGTTAAACTCAAAAAAGTTCCAGTCAGATTTGAATAGCTGGCAGCCATGTTTTGTACACAACTTGTTACTTCGCTTGCTGTAGTGATCCTCCAGTAAACATGAGGAATGTATTAAAGAGGAGGAGCACACATGGAAGCTTTGGTGTATGGCAATGGCTAAAGCAAACATACAGAGCCACTCCATGTGGCCTGCTAAGCTACCAATATACTAGGGAGTTCAGTGGTTGTGGTCAGGGGTGGGTATGAGTTGCCAAGGCCCTATGACCCCTGTGGCCATGGCCATCAGCAGCAGGGTTGGGAAAGGAGGAGGAGCAAGTGAGGATTGTGCCCATGCGGCCCTAGCTCGTCCTTCTGCCTCTTCGCCTGCTGCCATGGCAGTGAGGCCACCTGGTCTGCAGCTGCTTGCTCTACTGCCACTGCCACCACCACTGCTGCCTCTGAGCTAATTAAGTCTCCAAGGTGTCACCCTTTCCTACCTCCTGCTTGATTTATTCAGTGGAAGATCCTTAATCTGAAGTTATTGTGGTATTGTTATCAGGCTTTACATAAGGATATCCTAATTTTGTTTTCTAGTATGGTGATGAAGTGGCATGGTCAGAGATAGAAAATGTCTGGACTACTCTAGCAGACAGCTGGCCAAAGAATCTGAAAATAATTCTGCACTTTTTGATCAGCATCTGTGGAGTGAATAGTGAACCAAGTCTCTTGCCTTATGTAAGTGTTTGATACTGCAGTCCTCCATCATACCCTTACTTTTAAATTTTGATTTGATGTGTAGCAACTCTTCATTGAAGATTACTAAATAGGCCACCCTGATTCTGCTGCCAGCTCTACAGCCAGCTGCAGCAGACCCACAAGGTGGGTTCCCATGGGCGGTCCCTGGTGCCTTGTTTGCTTCCCCTTTACTACTGGGTAAGGTGCTGTGCCTTCCATGACAAAAATATTGGAGGGTGGTGGGGGGATGATGTGATTCTGTTTAACCCCTTCCCACCATACTCTCAAGAGTGCAGGGCTGCCCAGCTTCTATGGCTGAGCTTCCTCTGCTGTACCAGAGGGAGCTGGCACAGCTGCCATGTTAACGATAACATTCTTACCAGCCCAGGCCTTGCATACCATTCAGTGGCTCCTTCTGCCATAAGTGACACACATGACACAGGTTGTCCATCCCTAGTGAATTGCAGCATGACACTTGAGAACTCCAAAACGTTTTCTACTTTTCAGTATGTGTTCACGTGTAGATACAAAGCTAGCAAGCAACTACATTTTCTGTTCTCATTCTTCACGTCTCTCTGACTTTTGGCTTAATGTGATGGTAGTAAACTTTTGCTTATATGAATTCGATTTTTTTTTCTTTTGAATTTTACCTAGTTGGCCTGTGATAATGATAATACCTGTTGTTTGTTATCAAAAAGTAATGCAGTCATTTTTCTCTTGATCAGTCTAGATTGATCCTTCTTGTCACAGTTTCAAAGGGAAAATGTCTTGTAATTTTGGCAACAGTAAATGCAATATTTTGTTCAACAGAAATGTTAAGTCAGAGTTTCGTTTGTACCCAGTTTCTTTTACATGTCCTAAGAAGGAAAGCCATGGAGGAGATAATTAAATTAGTTATAGCCTCATCCTGGAGATGGCTCTATATCAACTTCAGCACTTATGTGCTTTAAGACTTCCTAGGGAACACCTGCTCTGTAGTGCCGTGCATGGTAATATCCTTGAATGAACCATGTCAGCCAGGGATTATCAAGTAGCATCATCTTTTAGATGAACAAATGAGAAGGAAGACTTTCTTCATGTACAGGTTTCCTAATCTAGTGAGGAAGGCTTTAAACTTGACTTCAGAAAAATAGATTTAATAAACTCGGGGAACTGGTGGGCAAGTTCCCCTGGGAAGCAAGTCTGAAGGGAAAAGGAGCCCAGGACTGCTGGCTGCACTTTGAAGAAGCCATATTAAGGGTGCAGAAGCAAGCAGTCCCAATGCAACAAGTCAGCAGCAGGGCCAGTTGTAATTCACCCCAAGTTACTAAAGGAATTGACTGATGTAACTTCACAGCCATTGGCTATCCTCCTTGAGAACTCATGGAGAGTTGGGTAAGATGCCCTATGATTGGAAAAGGGCAAATATAGTGCCCATTTTTAAGAAAGGTAAGGAGGATAGAATCATAGATCTGTGAAATTACAGACCTGTCAGTCTCACCTCAATGCCTGGCAAGATTATGGAACAGGTTCTCAAGGAATCTGTTGTGTAGCACTTAGAGGAGAACCAGGTGATCAGGAAGAGCCACCACAGATACACCAAGATCATGTCATGTCTGACCAACCTGATTTCCTTCTATGATGAGGGGACAGGCTCTGTGGATGAAGGAGAACATTAGATGTGATATACCTTGACTTCAGTAAAGCTTTTTGACATGGTCTCCCATGACATTCTCATTAAGAGGCTAATGATATACAGACTAGATGACGGTATTGTAAGGTGGGTACATAACTAGTTGGATCATATGCTCAACGAGTAGTCATCAATGGCTCGATGTGTGGTTGGGAGGAGATATCAAGTGGGTTGTCCAGGGTCTGTCCTGGGTTCAGTATTGTTTAATATCTTTGATTTGGACCATAGGATTGAGTACATGCTTAATAGATTTGTGGATGACTCCAAATTGGGTGGAGTTGCAAACACTCTAGAGGGCTGGGTTAGGATTCAGAATGACCTAGATAGGTTGGAGTCTGCAGTCGATCAGATGAGATTCAACAAAGACAAGTGCAAAGTCCTGCACTTGGAGTTGGATATCTGAATGCACAAATACAGATGGGGAATGACTGGCTAGGCTGTAGTACTTCAGAGAAGGACAGTGCTAAATATGAGCCAACAGCTGAATATGAGCCAAAAGTTTGTTCTTGGTCTCAAAAAAAACAAACAACCCCCCCCCCACCCCCCAAATCCACAGTATACTGGGTATTAACAGGAGAGTCTTGCAAATCAAGGGAAGTGATTTTTCTGTGCTATTCAGTACAGGTGAGGCCTCATCTGAAGTACTGTGTCCAGTTTTGTGTCTTCCACTTCAGGAAGGATGTAAACAGATTGGTAAGACTCCAGCACAGAGTGACAAAAGTGGTTAGGAGCTTTTAGCAGAGAAAAGATGAGCTTTTTCTGTGACTGTAGGGAACAGACTTAGGAGCAATGGCCTCAAATTCCAGCAGAGGAAATTTAGGTTGGAGATTAGGAAGCACTTTCTGACTAGGACAGTGGTCAAGCATTGAATCCAGATAGAAAAGTTTTGAAATTTCCATCTCTGGATATTTTCAAGAGCCAGTTAGATTGACACTTGGCTGGGATGGTTTAGTCGGGAATGTTCCTGCCTTGAGCAGTGGGCTGGACTAGGGGACCCCATAAGGTCCTTCCAGCCCTGCTTTTCTATGATCTTAAGAAATTATTCATTTACTGTATGGATCATAATGCCATAGGGGTCATAGAAGGTTGTCTACTCTGTCCATCCACCACTTTATACTTGTTCTGTTTAATCAGGAGAACCTGAAAGTGAAATTGGTTAAAAACCATACATTTTCATATTCCGTTTAAAATAAATTAGAAAAATATAAACTCTGGCAAAAATGGTGAAAAATCTAATTATATAAACATGTTTATATTAATAAGCCAGCATCTTACAAGTAAGGACATTAGATTTGTTTTTTACTTTTATGAAATTTCAGTAAAGCATCTTATCTCTGTGTCATAGTTCTAATATTTATTGCAGTTATTAATCTAGAACTGCTTAGATAGCTTTTGCCTGTATTATTAAACTAGAATGGGTTATACAAGTCTTCCCTTACAATAAGAAGTAGATGGTGTGTTTCTAAAGGGAAAGGCTTATGGTGTGCCTCTCATAGTATTTTTTTTTTCCCTGTTTTTAAACATAAGTTACTAAAATAAGACATTAAATTGCCTTTCATTCTTTAATTGCAGGTAAAGAAAGTAATTGTCTATTTGGGTAGAGATAAAACAATGCAGTTATTGGAAGAACTGGTGAGTGAACTACAGCTTACAGATCCTGTCAGCTCTGGAGTCACTCATATGGATAATCCACCGTATTACCGCATCACTTCCAGTTACAAAATTCCTTCTGTCACTTCAGGTAAAAATAAATTTTACTGGGTTATTACTGTGTTTCAGAGGTTAATATATAATTGTGAGTTAGTTACCCCAAATACAAAGGGGTATACATAGATACCAAATATAGTCTCTAATTAAAAATAAATTTTATTACCTTGCCATTTTTTGTGCATCTGAAGTTCTCACTAAAGTTAACGAATAGAAGATTGACCTTAAAAGATTACTGATTTAATGCACATCAATTTTGCATGCATCTTGTCGTCTGGGTCTCGTCTACACTCAACATTTGCACTCTTTTTCTTTTTTAATAAGTTGAACGTGCAGGAAATCTTACATAAGCTTATATATATTTATTTTAAATTGGTAATTTAACAGCATGGGCACGTAGGCAAATTAAATTAAGGTGGAGCCAATGGGGCTGGGGACTTGCTCCTCTTGAATCCAACAAAAAAGAATCTGAAGATTTAAAAGGACACTTAAATACTACCTGCATAATCCTGGTTTACACTGAGCTCTGTGGAAGACAGCTCTCCAAAGCAGCCTGGGCAACCATAATAGCTACTTCTCTTTACTCTGAACAGTGAATGAATTCTGTGCTTTGCCTCTTTGAGGCTCAGCGCACAATCTCACCCATGTCATCTTGTCTATCTGTAAAGCACCTAACATACACATAGCATTAAATAATAACAGGGGCCCAGTTCAAAGAAAATATAGACCCAGGATTTGCAGATAAATTAATTTACAACAATCCTTAAACACTGCTTAAGGTTGTTTTTATATTGTTTTGTTTTCTGTTTGGAGGGAAGGGACTTCCCCTTTCAAGTTATTCTTAACTTTTTTCTCCTTGTCCTTAATTTACAGGTACCACTTCCAGTAGCAATACAATGGTAGCTCCCACAGATGGCAATCCTGAGAATAAGCATGCCAAAGACAGTATTGAGGAGAAGTAAGTATTAAAGTAAAAATACCTAGATTACTATTGCAACTAACCTGGTAACTAATACAACTAAACTGCATCCTGATGACTTGTACTGTGTCTATATTGCAAGTAAGGTGTGACTGCAGCTTATGTAGACATGCTTGTATTCAGTTTTAAACTGGTTGACTCAGGAACCAGCAACAGGACAGCCATGAGAGCCTGAAATTCAATAGTGGCTGCAAAACCCACCTGAAAAGCTGAATAAGTGCCGTGGTCATTACCAGTCTTCATACAGTTGTGGCTACATAGTTATTACTGCCTAATCTAGATAGGTTAAAGCTAGGCTCATATGTGTTTATCTTTGTGACAGTCACATCTTAACTGCAGTATAGACATACCCTTAAGTTTGCAGTGAAGCCCCTTCTGCAGCTCTCACTGTACCACTGCCCGAGAGGCAGGCTCCCAACACTCCCGCCTCCTCCCGCTTAGCAGCGCCTACTATAACTCTTCCTAGGCTGCCCTGATGCATCCTCCCACAGGCTGCCAGGGAGGGATGTGCCTGCACATGGGGGAGCAAAGGGTGGGGAGAACAGGGGAGCGCTGTGGGATGGGGAGCCACCAGCCCTGCCGTACCAGGCGCAGCCACAGCTGGAGGGGCAGGGAACAGCACCATCGCTTCGGCTCCTTGCTGCAGCTGCATCAAAGCTGCTTGGCCAAGGAGAGCCTGAGGTGAGAGCAGTGAGGCCAGGATTGCACTGCACCCACTCCCCTCCTCTCCCAGCCTGTTGCAGTCTCTCCTTCCCACTGTAGGACATCATTAGGTCAGTCTTTGTCCTGCAGCCCAGCAGCCTGGTTGCACGCATGTGTCTGGTTCTGTGTCTGGTTTTGTGTGTGCATGTGCATCTTTGCGTCTGGTTCTGGGCATGTGTGTGTGCGCTTGTGTGTCTGGTTCTGTTTCCGCACGTGGTTCTACTGTGCACATGTGCGGTTCTCTTGTATGCATGCATGTGTGGTTCTCCATGTGTCTTGTTCTCAGTGTGCGTGCATGTGTGTCTGGTTCGTTCTCTCTCCCTCCTCCTTTTTTCTCTTTTCTTTCTCTTTCGTTTTTCCTTTCTCCTTCCCTCTTTCTCTCCCTCTATTTTCTCTTCCTCTTTTTTTCTTCTTTCTCTCTTTCTCTCTCTCTTTCATCACAACATGCTTAACAAAAAAAGAATACACAACAGCAAAGGTAGTGCATGAAGTTTTGTTTTATTGTCACCAGGTTTAGAATTTTTAGAAAAGCTGGTATTTACTGTAAAAACAAAACAACATCCCCCCCACATGTATGTTTTAATATGCAGTGTGTCCTGCCACCTACCCCTAGCCCCAGTTGTGTTTTTCTAGCGTGCCAGCACTCTGGCACCTTACAAAGTAGATGTTGAAGTTTTTTCGGCACTTCAGCTAAAAGTGTTGCCAACCCCTGTTCTGTAAGTATTTTAACTATTTACGTATACTGGTATAAGGTCCTGTGTGGACACTCTTATTGCAGAATGCTCATACTCATACAGGTATAACTTTCTGCATGATTTACAGCTGTTTTTAGGGAAGACATTCATTGTAGTATTCTGAATTGTGCTTTTAGGAGATACAGTACCAAACTCAGAATCCACAAGGAGGGGGTAAATAAAAGATGGGTTGTAGATACTCTCTTGCCCTGCTGACCTGTGGGCTGTAGAGATCTTCAAAGTAACTTGAACAGTTCAGAAGGTCTGGCTAAACTCCCATAGCCTTTTTCAGTAGTAACATCCAGGTATCTACAGTGGTGCTTTCTGTGATCTGCTCCATGATATGGCCCTTTGGGGCATATGGACTGCAGGGTCCTTTGAAAGCAGCCTAAGTGCTGGTGCCAACGGAGTCTTCCTGTCTTTGGAAATTGTGCTTTTAGGGTTCATTATGTTGCCTTTCTTTACAGCATGAAGTGGAAATGAGGATTTTTGTCATGAATAGCTGTGCTAATTCAAGCTGATCTTGCTCTTCACTAAAAGTCAATATTGACTTCACTGTTTTAATGAAGAGTAAGATCAGCTTGACTAAGCTCATTGGGGTTTGCAAAATGCCTATTAAACTCTGAATTCATAACTCTCTTATTTCCCTTGAAATGATTAACCTTGGTTTTACTTCAGTTAATATTTATCTTTGATCAATAAGATCTAATATTAACATTTAAGAAAGTCAGTAAGTGCTTATGGTGTTACTACAAAAACATCATTTATTATGCATGTATTACTGAATATGCACATTACATAAACATTGTATTCAGCTACATATTAATGCAATTGTTTTAACGGAATATATTTTCACAGTGGACTGTCTAGTTGAGATGCCTAAACTGGTATTACTGCAATGTGGAATCAGTTCCTGACAGATTTAATAGAGGGATGAAGTTTAATTTGCTACTACATGAAATATTTTTTTTTTATGAATGGTCTTCGCTGAGAAATTTTTTTTGCATTATATATAGCTACCTTGAAATGAGCTACCTTACTCTAAGGCACTGAATAGTTAAATCATTTTACCATAAAATATGCCTGTTACTAGCACTAGTGTGTTCATTCCTGCAGCTATGTACATCTAGACATCTACAGTGGATTGAACAGTAATCTGAACCGCCAGCACCACAGGCTAGAATCTCGGTACAGTAGCAGCTCTGGAGGATCATACGAAGAGGAAAAAAGTAATTTTTAAAACATCTTTAACTGAATATAGTCTGGAATTTTCACAAATAAGTATTAGAATCTGTTAGATAAAGGTTGCAGAAGATGTAGTATTGGGAGAGTGACTGAATACTCTATAGAAGAGGAATTGAGAGAGGCTGCTTTCTCTGTTTTTTTGGCTATGTCTGAAATGTTAGTCATCAATTTTGTTGAGTCTTTCTATGTAATTTTCTTTCTAATTGCTGAACCTCTGGCACCTTCCAGTCCTTACCTATGCGGCTGTTGCTCTAAAGTTCATGCATTATTTCATTTTATTTTAAAGTTTTTTATCTGACATCCTAGCTTAGCCTTCATACATCTTAACCCACAATCTCCTGTCCACAGTCACCAATAAACCATTCTCATCCTCCCTGCAAATCACAGTTCTGATAGTGCAGGGCTATTCCTGATGTGGCAAAAATTCCCAGTCACTACATTAACAGTTCTGGAGAACCATATGAAGAGGATAGCAGCCACCCATCGCCATAACCCCCACTCCCAGTGCTGCTGCTGCCCTCCTGGAGTGCAGCCCCGACCCACCCTGCCTGCCCTGTGCAGATCTGAAGGTACAGGCCCTCCTGCCAAACCCTCCCAGACAAGCGGTCAGAGCAGCAGTGGGAGCCGCCATATGAATGGGCAAGCACTGTATGAGCGTTGCATGGTGGCAGAAGCCACCTGCGCCTCCCAGACCAGCTGCAGTTCCATCCTGCACTCCTTCCAGGAGCAGTCCTGCGCTGCACCGGCCCCAGCCCGGCCCACCATGTGCAAATCCAGGGGCCCCCCCCCCCCATGCCCTCCAAGGGTGTATGCAGCAGCGGGAGCTGCCTGCACCTCCCAGACAAACTGCGGCTCCGTCCTGTGCCTGCTTCAGCCCGACTCCCTCTCTCCCTCATTGCAGGCATCTACAGGAGTGGGGCTAGTGCCATGGTCTGGGAGCCAACCCTTCCCGGCCTGGTACCAGGCTGTGGCCCAGTGGTTGGGAAACCCTGCAGTAAAGGACCCACACTTTCCCTGACCGGCCTCTTGCTACCAACATACTTGTAGAAACCCTTCTTGTTACCTTTCACATCCCTTTGTTAGCTGCAACTCCAGTTGTGCTTTGGCTTTCCTGATTTCATCCATGCATGCTCGAGCAATGCTCTTATATTCTTCCCTAGCTATTTGTCCAAGTTTCCACTTCTAATAAGCTACCCTTTTGTGATTTATTTTGCTGAAGGGTTCCCTGCTAAGCCAAGTTGGCCTTCTGCCATTCTTTCTAGTCTTCGTGTGCATCAGGATGGTTTGTTCCTGTACTCTCAGTAAGGTTTCTTTAAAGTACAGCCAGCTCTCCCAGACTCCAGTTCCCCTTAAACTGGCTTCCCAGGGGATCCTTCCCGTGAGTTCCCTGAATGAGTCGAAGTTTGCTCTTCTTAAGTTCATGGCGCTTACTCTGCTGCTCTCCCTCCTTCCTTTCCTCAGGATGCTGAACTCTGCCATCTCGTGGCCACTGCTGCCCAAGTTGCCATCCACTACGACATTCCCAGCAGTTCATCCCTGTTTGTGAGCAGCAGGTCAAGAAAAGCATGACCCCTAATTTGCCACTTCACCACTTGCACCAGGAAGTTGTCCCCAGTATTCTCCAAAAACTTCCTGGATTGCCTATGCACTGCTGTATTGTCCTCCCAGCAGACTTCAGGGTGATTGAAGTCCCCCATGAAAACCAGGGCCTGTGATCAGGAAACTTCTGCTAGCTATTTAAAGAAAGCCTCATTCACAACTTCCTCCTGGTCTGGTTGGTGGTCTGTAGTAGACCCCCATCACAGTGTCACCATTGTTGCTCTCCCCTCAGGCTTGCTGAGAGACTCTGGGTTAAGGTCAATTTCCAGTTTCATATTGGAGGTCTGGACAATCATATGGCTCTTTTCCATAAAATGCAACTGCTCCTCCTCCTTCTCCCCTGTCTGACCTTCCTGAACAGTTTGTACCCATCCATGACAGTGCTCCAGCCGTGTGCGCTCCCACCAAGTCTCTGTTGTTTTGGCCACGTCATATTTCCATGACTTCCAGTTCTTCCTGCTTGTTTCCCAGGCTCCATTCACTCGTGTACAAGCACCTGAGGTAACTAGTTGATTGCCCTGATTTCTCAGGAAGTATGAGAGCACCCCCCTGTTGCCGTACCCTGCTTGCTCTTCCTCCAGGTCTCCCACTTCCCCAGTTACCTTAGGACTTTGGTCTCCATCCCCTGGCAAACCTAGTTTAAAGCCCTCCTCACTAAGTTAGTGAGCCTGTCTGTGAAGATGCTCTTCCCTCTCCTTGTCAGGTGGATCCTATCTCTTCCCAGCAATCCTTCTTCTTGGAAGAACATCCCATGGTTGAAAAAGCCAAAGCCCTGCTTTGTCTTATTTGGACAGAAGGCATATTCATCAGTTCCACTGCAACTTCAGATGATATGCTACCATGCTGTCCTTATTAAATAGTTTCTTCAATGGAAAGAGAGTCAGAGTTGAAGAAAGTTGTTGGATCTGAAAACACTTCATCCTTTAGTTTGTATAATAGCAGGAATGAATTAGGGTATCAAAGACTTGGTCAGTAATTTGCTTTATTTCTCAGAATTCAAATTGGACACCAATGCAGGCCTCATTCAAAATAAAACATTTCATTACCCTGAACCCTAATACAGAGTGTTTCAGGAAGTGTTTTATTGTCCCAGCTATAAAATTGTAATGCCCTTCCTCAGGTCTAAGAAAGAGGGAGACCACAGGCTAAGCTAAATAGTGGAGAGAAGATTCTGTGTAAATGGGAACGGTTGGCTTGAAGGGATAGAGGAGGGTTGTAAACCATTTCACTTCTAATTTATAGCCCTCCTCCGTCTCGTCAGTGTCACTGAAGTAAATCTGGAACCAGCATCTGCTTTTGTGAACTGCCTTGTTCATTACCACTGGGCCTGGGTAGTCATTACAGACAACAAAAGGGAAAGAGTCGTTGCCCATGGGTATTCTGTGCATTTCTGCAGATTGATTTCTACACCTATACCCTTCCTTGTCCCTCTTAAGGGATTTTGTACAGGCACCTGCTACAAAGTGAAGTGGCTTCATTGCTTCTGTCTAGAAGCTGTGGAAAGTGCCTACAAGTACAGGGAAGGATCCACACTGACACAAACTTGGAAACAAAGTTACTCACCTTATAGCAATTGTGGCTGTTTGAGACATTCAAATCACTGTGGATCCAACAACTCACCTCCTGTTTTCAGAGTTCCTAGTTGACAGGGGCTTTGCATTGCAAAGGAGCTAAATCACTGGTGCTCTGCCAAACTATAGGAGCATTAGGAAATACAACCCCAATGGACAATACTACTCAACAGAATTTAATTGTAAGGCAGGTGCACACTTACACTATCATCTTAAAGAACCATAGTTACTGAAGGATGTGTAACTGTACTTTTTTCTAACATTATCCCAATAGTTTTTATACTTGGATGCTTTTGCTTACTGGAATATATAGCTTCAAATCCTAACACATTTTTAAATTAGTGTTGTTTAAATTAAATTATTAGGTAAAAATAACCATTAGTAAATTTAAATATTTTGCTTGGAGAGATCTAAACAGAAAGTAAGAGATTTATTTTGGTAGGTGATTCAATGCCTCTGTATTCAAATTGGCGACTGAAAGTGATGGAGCATAATCAAGGAGAGCCTTTACCTTTCCCACCTACTGGGGGTTGTTGGTCACCACTGGTGGATTATTTGCCTGAAACTTCATCTCCAGGCATGTCTCTTCACAGGTGAGTATTTATCAGTAATGGACAGATATGGCAATTTTTTTGTATATGTAGGTGTTCTATAAGCAGCTTTTAACCATTATTGTTTCATTTTCTGCATTACTGATTTCAGAATCTGCAGGTTATCATCTCGTAGCCATGTTTCAGTTGGAAGGTTTAAAGCTTGTCAGATTGACTGGGCAGTATATTGTGATTTTATTTGTGGACTTTCATAGTCTTTACAGCAACTAATAATTAAAAGCATCTTTAAGCTACTTACAGTTATTCAAAAAGTAGAATTCAGTTGTGTTTTGTTCTCTTAACAAATTGGTGTTTTGTCCTTAGGTGTAACATAGCAGTGATCCTTCTGACAGACTTGATAGTTGACCACAGTGTGAAAGTGGAGTGGGGAGGATACCTGCATCTTTTGCTTCATGCAATTTTTATAGGTAACTCTGTTCTCATTGAATTCTTGATTTTTGTTTTTAAAGAAGGCATGTGAAGGTTTGAAAATTTAGTTTTGAAAATCACAGTAACTGAAAATTATGGCAAGAATCCTTTGATGCAACTTGTCTCCCAAAGTTGGACAAGATTAATATTTGTTCATTTATCAAAAGAATCTTAGCAAAAGCAGAGGGAAAATCTTTGGTATATGAAATATTAGTTTTCTGGGTCATTGTGACAATCTGTTTAAAACTGACTCCAAATAACTTGAAAGGTGTTCTTTGTTAAATTTGGGGGAAAATCCATTAAAAACTCCCAGTCATTTGGGAAATATTTCCATTTTTTAATTTGATGCTGGTAAGCCATGTCAGCAGATGCTTAGGATAAATCTGGCCACCAACGTAAGCAAGTGCAAATATAGTAACTTTAGTGCAGTTGCATCCATTTGCACCACAGCTAAATACAATCGCTTGTGTGACAGGATAAAATGATTTTCTGGTGCATTTTTTTTTTGCTTCTTCCTACATTCTTTTACTTGCACTCCTTCCTTATAATATTCTATAGCTTCTTGTCACCCCAGGCCTTAGTTATCAGCAAAATTAATATGTTCATCAGCCTTACCAAGCTTTTACTACTCTGAGCAAATAAACTATATTTACTCAAAATGAAGACAGCCATGATTATAAGATGACCTCCCCACAAACCAATTGGATTCTATATATGCAGTATTTATAAAATTTATTATAAATTTCCAGGGATAGAATCTAATTATTTGGGGAAAATAAATCTGAGAGGGGGTCAGGTAGCCCATTTGCTCTCTGCTTCCCTCCAACTATTTCTCCTGGGAGACCCTTTCCCCTCTCCATACTATCAGACCCTGCTATCCCTAAGCACATAGATTGAGGATCAAATTTGAAAACAATAACGTTGAAATAAAACATGGCTATAGCAATTTGCCTATAGTACCTGTGGCGGGTGCACGGATCCCACCTCAGGAAAACAGCTGGGTATTTGTATCCCACCACTACTTCCACCACGTGAGGCGGGCCAGTAGGGGGCGCTCCTGCATTGAGCCGCCCACCTCCCTGCGCCTGACCACCTTCCAGGCTCCGAATGCCTCCCTAGGGGCGCCTTATGTCCGGCCGACCCCTCTCCTGAGCACACTCGCTAGTCTGGGGGTAATGTGCTGCCACCACCCCAAGAGTGGACTGTCTCAGCCCTGTATCCTCAGGGAAACACAGGCCTAAAAGTCCTATGGGTACTCAACCCAATACAGGCACTTGGGGCACTTCCCCAAGTCCAGGGGCAAAAAGTAAAGTCTCCCTTAGTCCACAGACCTAAGGGGTCTCTTAGGCATAATTTAGACCCACCCCTCAATAAGTCTCCCACACCAGTCAAAAAGGAGAACTTTATTGATTACAAGGGGTAGGGTAAACTAGGGTACAGGATTGAGTAATATCTTAGAAATCCTAAAGAGCAAACGGTCTGGCTGTGGTAGCCTTTTGATAACGCATCTAAATTACTGCCAGCTAGATATCTATCAGATCTCGAGTAGCTTACTCACACACTTCTTCCAGAGGCTGATGAGATCCTTTCTAGCGTCCGGCTGTTCCTTGTTCATGAGTTTTTGGGGGAGAGGGCCCTTTCCGATGTTTATGCTCCTCTGAGTCCCCCCCTCATGGCTCCAGCCTCACCTCATGGCTGAAGAGCCCGCCTCCTTCCCCGTCCTAACTTATATAGCCCCTGTGACCTCATTCACCTGGGCCAGCAGAGGTCAGCCCCAGTTGGCTGTCAGCCAACCAATCTGAAATGCATCACCCGTTACCAGGCAGATTCCAGCTCCCCAGGTAGAAACCCCTTACCCAGGTAAGTGATGCAAGTCACGTAAGCAGAGGGAGCAGGTTTCCCCCTCCCTCAGGAATGCAGCCAGCTCCAGTTCCCTAAAGAGACAGGCTGAGGGTGTGGTCCCCTGTGTGCTGGGCCCGTCCTAATTGAATGGTCACAGCACAGAGATTTAAATCACAGTGTCACAGGGCAGAGATTTTTGGGGAGAAACCAAGGTGGCTTTTTGCCACAGTACCCATATACTTAGTTCTTCCAAAATGTATGCATGTTACTTTTTTTTAAACTGCTGTAAGCTTTAGCATAGGTACTCTGTAAACAGAATTTTAAGCAGCATTTTGACATCTGCAAACTATAGAGATAGGTAAAATTAGTTACATATCTACATAGAGAGAGAAAATTAGGGAGGGAGAGATAAAATTAGCGCACGACCGCACGCACGCACGCACGCACACACACACACACACACACACAAAATCTAGCACAAACTTTTCACCAAGCACCTTAAACCACATTAACAAATCATCCACCTGTTACAATAAACACATCTGCACCTGTATGTACCTACTTGCTGCCATTCTATAACCCAATTGCAGTCCCTTAGTCCAAGCCCCAGTTTGGGGTTTATATTCTCAGTTCATTTACTGTCCTTTTGACATCTGTAAATTATGCATGATATTAGTGTAAAGCCAAAGGCTTGTGATTTACCAGATAATTCACTGGGCTGGGCCCCAGCAGAGTTAATAGCATTTCAAGCCATGGTGATCCCACAGCTCAACACTGCTCAGTATGTGTATGTATTTCAGATAACCCCCCCACAAAGGATCCATGTGCCCCCCACTCATGACTGGAACTGGGTCTTCTTGTCATGTTGAGTCCTGGGATCTTCCAAAAATTTGTATTTAGATAGGTGCAAGGCAACCTGGCCTGGCTTCACCTTATGGAGGGCAGAGCCACACTAATCGTATGTGCCAGGCTTAGAGAGGGGATGACAGAGGTTCTGGGTGAACTGTTTGGGGTCCTATTCAATGATGTTTGCCAGGGATTTAAGGCTGGGCAAGAAACAGGAATCCTTGGAAATGCAGGGGTGGGGAGCCACAGCTTATCTATGGGAGTGAGGAGAAGGTTAGAATGTATGTACTGTAGCGGCTTACCATGACTGGCAAAAGAGTTGGCCGTGAGAGGGACTGCACGTAATTGATATTGCTATATGTTTTGCCAAGATATGGCTTATGTTCGTCTGTTCTTACTTCTGCAGCCACATGGCTGAGGACAAGTGAAACTTGGGGGAATCTGAAGTCTCTAGGCTTGGGCCTGGATGTAGGATGCTTGCTGAAGGATTTAGAAGCATCTGAAGCCCTAGGCAGGGGTGGAGGGTCCTTGCTGGTAGTAGGGCAACATATGGTTCTTGAATGACTCAAGGATTTGGAATTGATTTGGCTGCTATGACTTGGGACATGAAAAATTTTCCTTTAAAAAAAATAAAAAATGGTTCCTATCAGGATTTCAAATCTAGCAATTTTGGCAAGGGGAGGTATCGGGACTGGCTCTAGCCCTCCCAGTACTGTCTGTTATTGCAGTACCTTCAGGCCTGGTGGCAGTTCACTGCTGAGGGAACATGCACCTGTTTTTTATGGGCCAAAAAAAAAAGGTTCCCATCAGCATTTTTGGCACTAGGGAGAGTGTGGGAGCTTGCTCCAGCTTCTCTGAGTACCTGCTTGTTATTGCACTACCTCCAGGCCCGGTGTCCCCCAGGAGGGAATGAACCAACTGCATTTATTTTTAAGGGCCACACCCAAAAAAAGTTCCCATCAGCATGTTTACCCAGTGTGGGCCATGTGTTTTTCTAGTCATACTCAGTGCTGCTTGCATTTAATCAGCTTCACAGTTTGTTTCCATTGCTGATCACATGCTGCTTCTGCCAGTAGTTTAATAAGTGTATTTAGTGGGATTTCCTTGGATGTGATTATAAGACAAGGGGCTTTTTTCCCCATGCCAGTTTCCCAACCTTGTCTTATATTTGAGTAAATTCAGTAATTCATTACATGTGTACATTGAACCAGGCAGTCTTTTTTCTTGAGAATTGCATATGGATAGGGAATACAAACAGATGTAAGAACTTGGACCCCTTTAGGAAGTGCTTTGTGCTGGAGCCATTTTTTCTTCTCCCTTGCGTAGGTGGTTCAGTGAAGCTGAGACGCATCCCATGTCGGTAGTGTTGACTCTTGTTTGTTATTTTCCTCCTTGTGATTTATGCTGCTTTGGGTAGTAGTTTTCTTCATTGCTAGTGATTTTTTGCTTAAATAATATTTTCAGGTATCCCTGCCCTTTTCAGCATCATTCATGTCAGAACTTAATTTATAATATGAAATAAAAATCATGTGTTACCACAAAAGGCTTAGTATTGTAAATGTCTTTTTTCATACAGTAAAAACAGGGAGAGTTTAATGTATTAAATGTAAGCATTCTCTCTAGTTCTTTAAGTAGGGAGCATCTTATTTTCAGTTGTTCTTATATAATTTCATATAAAAATGTGTTTTGTAGGGATTACATTGTAGATCATTTTGACTGTGTTGACAGTTTTAGGTAACGTTCAGTTAACTGTGTGTTTAATTAACCTGTCTAATTTACTTCTTAATTTTAGGATTTGACCACTACCATCCCGAAGTATATGAGCATTGTAAACGCCTGCTTTTGCATTTGCTCATAGTGATGGGCTCCAACAGTAACATCCAGTCTGTTGCTTCTGTCCTTCTCAGAAACAGAGAGTTTAACGAACCCAGGGTGCTCACTGTCAAACAAACTACGCATCTAGATTATACTTTCACAGGTATATTGTAGTTTATATGCTTTTAGTTGAGATGATATGAAAAAATCACTTCTGACTTTGGTGTTAATCTCCTATGTTTGTAATGTCTTCCTCAAACATTTCCAGTTTGTTACAGTTTGTCTCTTGAATTCTTCATAAAGATAAAATGAATACAGTTCTTATTTAACATTTTGTACACAGTCATCAGTTCTAGCACAGTCTGAGGATCAGTTGCTAGCTTGCCACACACGGCTGTGGATAACTAAAGAAGAAACTCTTGTCTGCTGGTTAGATAAAATAGTATCTACTTTTTTGTACCTTAAAGTAGAGGAAAAAAAAAGATACCATCTTTGTCCCCAGTTATAGAAACTCTTACTTTAAGACATAAGCCCATTGGCATTTTACAATTTAATATTAAAACATCTTTAGTGCTGTATGAAAAACTTTAGAATATGTATAAAATGCTTAATCAATGCGAGAAATCAGTACATTTTACTGGACACATTCTTTAAGAAAGCTTTCTCTTTTTAAAGTTTGATTATATTATATATCCAGGGAAAGTGAGAAACAAGTTTTGTTAAATATTAGTATTTTATAACTTGCTCAGTAGGTGGCAGCACATTACCATATACTATATTAACTCAGTTGTGGTGCATCTTGAAAGTGGTCTATTTCTGCTTTCAGAAAAAAAATATTTTGCAAATCTTTTTTAAATCTGGCACTTGGAGAGGTGAGGAATGAATATAATTTATTAATGCCTGACCTAAAACAGACCTGTTTTATGTAAACCTACCCCTAGAACTTCATCAGTCGAACTCAGACTTGGCCTACAAAATGAAAGTGCAGCTTGTGAAATGCACTGTTTGGTATACATATTAATTGTTAATTTAAGATTAACATGAAAATATTATTGTGTTATGTAATCATAAAGTCACTTTTCTTTCAACAGGTGTTAATGATTTTATACCTGATTACCAGCCCTCCCCAATGACAGACTCAGGGCTTAGTTCAAGTTCTACCTCTTCTAGCATCAGTTTGGGAAATACCACCGCTGCCATTTCTCATCTGCACACCACCATCCTCAGTGAGGTTGATATTTCAGTAGAACAGGATGAAAAAGTGAAAACACTCATCGAATTTATTACCTCAAGGTAATAGCTTAACGACAACTGCTATCAAAGGTTATTTGGCATGGAAACATGATGAGGTATCATATTGTTTGGCATGAAACTGTCTGTTTTGTCTTCTGTTTATCTTCAGTAGAAGTTTAACTCTAATTTTAAATATTCTTTGCCCGTGTCTGTACGTGTGTGTGTGTTTGTATGTGTAAAACCTTTCAGTCCACCTTAATTTCCCAGGATTCCCAAGGCAATTTGGCCTTTTCTTTCCTCCTGAGATTCTACAAGTCATTCGTGTATCCCAGACTGATGCATTTTCAAGTATTTACATATGTTAATGCTTGAAAATACATATGAAGATAAGTTTGGGGCCAGTCTGGAACATATGCTGTATGTAGTTCCTGTACCAGACTAGCCCTGCATGTGGTGCATGAGGCCAGTCTATGAGCCTAATCTAAACCAGTCCTGTATCCAGTACACAGAGCAGGTCTGGTGTGGACACCACATGCACCATAGATCATCCTCACATGCTGCATGTAGAGTGTGCCAGCTCCAGCCTGGCATGACATTTGGCACACGGGGCCAGTCTGGGGCATGTACTGCATGCGACACCCATGCCAGACTAGCTTTGTGTGCTGGATCCAACAAGGACAGCCCATCTGGGCCTGATCCAAACTGGCCCTGGATCCAGCATGCAGGGCCAGTCTAGTGTGGGCACCATACACCAGCCCCATGCAGGGGGCATACTGTACGAGATGCTACATGTAGCATATAGGCTAGAGTCAGTGTGTGTTGCATGCGGTAGGCAGCACTGCGGGCCTGATGATAGTGCTCTGCAGGCCATATCTTTGACACCACTGTTCTAAGGCATGTGATGCATGCTAAAAAGAACCTATTTCCTATCCTTGTAGACAGAAATGGGTGGATCTAGGGAGGTACAGTAGTATGGTCTCACCCAACTTTTTGTGATGTACTGTGTGTACAGTGAGCTTTCTGAGCTTACCAGCTGGTCAGCACTGGTTCCTTTTGGAGCCACTTTTGTGCAGCTCCATAGCCCAGGGGATGAGTGCCACTGCCATATACCCCACTTCTTTCCTTGCCGCTGAATTCGGCATGAGAAAGCAGCTGGGGAGGGAAATCAGTGGCGTTCGCTTTCTGGGCTCAGGAGCTGTGTGACACAACCATGGCTCCAGCAAACAGCCCTTGCCAACTAGCTGGTGAGCTCATGGAGCTTCCTGCACAGGTGGAGTTCTGGTAGGGGCCTGCCCTGACCAACTAGATAGCTCTTGGTTAGGGACCATTGGAACTCGCACCAGAAGTGCACTGTGTGGCAGCTCCTTTAACCTTGCAGTTTTCCCACCTCCCAGAAGATGCTTAAAGGTATGATCAGGAAGTGTCTAAAAAGTCTTTTGGGAGGAGCAGGGTTTGTATGGATTACCATGTGACCTAGTAGAAAAGAGCTAGTGTGTCGAAGGCAGGAATTAGTGATGAAATTCAGTTGTGAACCTGGCAACTTTCATAGTTTTAATCTTTTTCCCCCTGATCATTCAGGTTTGTGTAAGCCTGTGAGACTCCTATCAAGTGGTCAGATGCTTGTTTCTGGATTTCATAAAGCTTGCAGGACAAACAGCATTTTTAGAGTCTTAGGGTTTTGACCAAACATGCCACTGGCTAATTTGCAGTGTGTCAGTTTTAATTAATTGCTCTTTTGTGCCATTATTTATTTCCCCCTTGCTGACTTCCTCCTGCAATTTCAGTTGGAATTAATATATTGCTTCACTTTTTGTCCTAATTGTTGTGTAGTATATATTAAACTGTTGCTGTATTTTATTTCAGGGAAGTTTGCATTGCTGTTGTGGGTAGAGAGGTTTCCTGCTTACACTGTAGATGGGGGTGTCAAAGATATGGGCCATGAGATGGATCCAGCTCGCAGAATCCTATGATCCAGCTACTGGTACTGCCTGTGAGACTCAGAGTTGACCAACAGGCAGTAGGCAGTTGTGCCAGGCAGCCCACTCCAACTATTCCAGGACCACATCAACCACTTCAGAGCATGTCAGCTCCACGCTGGTTCCAGCAGAGCAGTCGCCTCCTGCAGCACAGCCCTAGAGTGGCTTGAGCAGGATCGCACTACATGCAGCATCCACTCCAGCCACTCCAGGACATGTGCTGGTTCTGGCATGCAGGGCCAGTCTGTGGGACCAGACCTGTGCCACTTGTCCAGTCCATGGGGCCAAGTAAATTGATACCCCTGCTACAGATAGACGCCTTGGAAATTTCTCAAGGTGAAAAATGCCACATCAATTAATAATGATAAGAAGTTGTATGTTTATAATTTTATACTCTACCACATTATTTGTTCGGCTTTATTTTTAGGAAAAGGGGCCCACTTTGGAATCATGAGGATGTTTCAGCCAAAAACCCTAGTATTAAGAGTGCTGAGCAGTTAACTGTGTTTCTAAAGCATGTCGTGTCCATATTTAAGCAATCAAGCTCAGGTATGTTAGAAAACATTTTGCTATACTAATTTCAATAAAATAAAGAATACTTTGCAAAATAAGTAGAAATCTCTTAGAAATAAAGATAAATTTCCAGAAAGTGACCTTCTGTTTCCAGCTAAAATGCCTTTCATTTGACATAGCTCATAAGGGTTTACTCTTAAAATCTGATGTCAGTATAACCTGTACTTGGAGAAAGAAAAAATATATATTACAAGTCCACCATGGCTATTTAATGTTTAAATATTTTATCCCCCTCTTAACATTTCTGTTTAGTAATATCGGAAAGATGTCTAAATGATTAGATGGATCTTTGTGAGGATTTCCTGTCAAGGAAACAAGGAAAAAAATAAAAGCAGAACAAACTAGTTTAAAAGCCCAACTAAGAAGTAACTATAATGAATTTGTCTGCTTAAAAATAAATGTGTAATAACAATGGTAATTTGTTAGAGTTGCAACATTTAGTTTTCTTTAAAATAAAAAAAGAAAAGAAAAAAGATAAAGCCTGTCGTATCATCTAGATGTTCATTTACTGTCATAGCAGGATTTCAGTTGGAGCATCGTCTCAGTGAAGTTGCTTTGCAAACTGCACTTTCTTGCTCCTCTCGACACTATGCTGGGAGATCCTTTCAGATATTTAGGGCTCTGAAGCAGCCTCTTACTGCCTCCACACTTTCTGATGTCCTCTCCAGACTTGTGGAAACTGTTGGAGATGCAGGAGAAGAAGCTCAGGTATTTGTTTATTTTGTTAATTTATTTTCCTTGCAGCTGTCTTACAGTTACCGTTTTCCCTTTTTAATAAGAAAGTTAAACCTCTTTGTTGTTCTAATAGTATTTTTTTTAATTACACAGTAAAAAATATAGGCTGTTTGATGGCTTCTCTCTAAATAATGAAAATGGAGGGATTAAAACTATTTCTTTGATAATCAGTTCAGTTTTTAAACACAATAGTTCTGAAATGTCACTTAAACACTAAACAAAAAATAATCATGATTTTTGCATTAACATTAATTTCAAAGGTGACCAACAACTTCCAAATATTTTAGCTTTCCATACCTCAGTAGAAACAGTCATTTCCTGTCAGGACACATACTCTTTGTAACTGACCAGATTCCTAGAGGATGTAGTATTTTAAAATAAAACAATGCAATATTAAGATGAAAGAGAACTGTGTTGTACATTTTTATATTAAGTTTTACTGGGAAAATGTTGTGGCCAAACAAACAAATTGAGCTGTATCACTGTATGCATTAGAAATTAACTAACCTGATTCACAACACAAAAGAGAGTCTAAAAGTAATGCATATAAATCCAGGGAGATAATAGAATTGGATATGAATCTTGTAAGTGGTATTGGACTAGAGAATCAAAACTGAATTGGATATTTTTGTTGTTGGATGCTGTTTTTCACTCTACATGGAAGTTACACCATTAAAGTTGTACATCAAATCCCATGCCGTATTTATTGATTAATCTCTAACACAGTTTGTTCTGTTTTTACGTCACTAGTTAACAGGTCCTGTGCAGTCTTCACTGATGTTGTAAATCTGTGCCCTTTTCTAGAGTTTTGTCATAGAGTTACTGCTAACTCTAGAGTCTGCCATTGATACGTTGGCTGAAACCATGAAGCATTATGATCTTCTTTCCGCGCTTTCTCAGTAAGTACTTATATATAGTGTAGTTTAACTGCTAGGTTAGGATCATTACATTTAGTTATTACTATATAGTCAAAGCCTTTTTCATCACCTTTTCAGAACAGTTTGTTCCTAATACAAACACATCCTGCTGTGTTCAATTTTGTATCTTTTGGGCCTCAGTCAAGCAAAACGGTTAGATCTGCTCTGACACTGACACTTTATGCCTCAGTTCTGTGAAATTGATTAGGCCTCCAGTTGTGATAAATTTCAGTGGAAAAGAGGGCACTTCATCACCTTTGAGGATCAGCTCCTAAGTGACCTTGGGTAAATCCTTCAACCTCTTTATGCCATTTTCCCAGTCAATATAATGGAAGTAATGAGGCCAGCTTTTTAAAAGTGATTTAAGATTTCTGCATAAGACATGCTGTGTAGTGGTGAGTGCTATTTGTAATATTAAATAGCTTTATAGTTGTAATAATTATGAATCTGATTTCTTTAAATAAGACAGATGCTAAATCTGTCTTAAGACCACTTACTCTGCATGCCAAATATGTTACCTTTTTTAGTTGTAAAAAACAGTTTTGAACTCCTGACTTCCCTTTAGAAAAAACCCTACACTGTCTATAATCTGGCTCATTATAAATGAAATTGTATCCGTTTTGGTTCTCCAAGGGACTTGCTGTATTGAAAGAAAAACATGCCTTGGCAAGCATAATTATATTAATGGGATCAATATTTTTTTCAGTAAAGTTCTACCAGTAACCCATGCCTGTGTCAGGCTGCTTACATATATACAGATAATCTGGGAGAATTCGCCGAGATTTTTCCTTCTGGTAAAGAAATGTCCTTAGAGCTGTGTGTACAGACATTTGAATACTAAGGCCCTGAAGAGTGGAGAGCTTGAAATGTTGACACTGCAGCTGCGGGGCCGTTGCGGGGGGCGGGCTGTGCACACATCTCAGCATGCTCTGCAGGCTCCCATGGTCTGCGTGGCAACAGATGGCGGCAGTGAATAGGGGCAGCCCTTATTGGCTGAATATACTGTTCATGGTCAGCCTGTGTTTCCCTGCAGCATAGTGTGAGAATTGTGAAGGGGGCATGTTCTGTTCCCTACTAGAGCAGAAGAGTCCAATGAACAATTCACTCTCTCCCTGCGGGGAGCAGCAGGAGGAGAGATTCTGAAGGATCATTGTCTCCTTTGTAAGAAGCCAAAGCATGTACAGATGTACAGATATTTGCTTTTTCCAGGAGAAACTTTACCAGGATTGATTTAACTCTATTTTTCCAGGTTATTTTTTTCTTGGACTGGACATTTTTAATAGATTCCATGGACATTTGGGCTGGAAGGGACCCCAAAGGATCATAGAGTCCAGTCCCCTGCCCCAGGGGCAGGAAGTCAGCAGGGATTATAGGATCCCAGCAAGATAAACATCCAAATGTGTCTTGAAGGTGTTTAAAGTGGGTGCTTGAACCACCTCCAGCAGCAGTCTATTCCAAACCTTGGGGGCTTGGACAGTAAAGAAGTTCTTCCTTATGTCCAGCCTAAATCGGTCACGGCAGAGTTTGTGACCTTTCGATCTTGTCATCCCTTGGGGAGCTCTGGTGAACAGACATTCCCCCAGATTCTGGTGAACACCTCTAATAAACTTGTAGGTGACCACCAAATCGTCCCTGAGCCTGCGCTTTTCCAGGCTGAAGAGTCCCAATGGCTTTCAGCCTCTCATCATAAGGTCTGTTTTTTACTCTAGAAGAAAAGACCTTGAACATCTCACACTTGTGGTTTCTCCTGGGAAAGCAGTGGCTTTCCCAGGAGAAACTGAATGTCTATATGAAGTCATAATCAAACTAAATTACCAAAATGTTCCAGTGAAGGGCATACGCTAATGCAGCTGCCAATTTATTTGGAAATATTTGATAAATAGATTACATCTTTAATCTGTAGCTAAAATTAACTTCTGTTTGGCTTCTAGGTATAATGCCAAGTGTTAGAA
>NW_017729033.1:68954965-68996626 GCF_001723915.1 Gavialis gangeticus | reverse complement strand
AATTACCAAAATGTTCCAGTGAAGGGCATACGCTAATGCAGCTGCCAATTTATTTGGAAATATTTGATAAATAGATTACATCTTTAATCTGTAGCTAAAATTAACTTCTGTTTGGCTTCTAGGTATAATGCCAAGTGTTAGAATAAGAGACTGTCGTAGAGACACTCTTATGTATTCACTCTGGTGTTTGAAATACCTTGCAACATTTTTCTCACTCACCTGTGGATACTGAAAATAGTACAAGTTGAGAGTCTTTAGTACTTTGCAGATTCAGGCCCCAAGCTGGCTTTAGATATTGAGACCTGATTTGCAATGAGAGGCTGATATCTAGACTTCATTTAGATCTGATTTGATTCCCCCACCTGTCTGCTGAAATGAAGTTGACTGAACTTCGGTGCCTTTGCTAACCATTCCTGTTTACTTAGGCTTTGGAAGAAGCTGTGTGTAGAATGGTGTTAAATGTTTTTGAGTACATTGTGTATTCCAGGATCTAACGTAACTGGTTGTGGTAAGGTATATTTTATATACTGAAAAATTAGATCTGTTTATATGCTGTCCAAAATTTGAAATAAATTATATTGGATTATTTCTATAGAGGTTGACAGTATGACACATTATATGCAATAATTTATTTCATTGCATTTTACTGTAGAACCTCATACCATGATCCTCTGATGGGAAACAAGTATGCAGCTAACAGGAAAAGCACTGGACAGATAAATCTAAGCACAAGCCCTATTAGTGGTGGCGGTTGTTTGGGATGTTACAGCAATGCCAGGAGTAACTCTTTGAGACTGAGTTTGATTGGTGACCGGAGAGGTGACCGTCGACGGAGCAACACACTGGATATTATGGATGGAAGGATAAACCACAGTGGTAGTTTAGCAAGGACTAGAAGCCTCTCCTCTCTGAGAGAAGGAGGAATGAATGATGTGCAGCCCACTACTGATCCCATCAACCTGATGGCCACTATATTTTGGATTGCATCATCCTTGTTAGAATCAGATTATGAGTATGAATATCTCCTGGCTCTTAGGCTGCTCAACAAACTTCTTATTCACTTGCCTCTGGATAAATCGGAGAGTCGGGAGAAAATAGAAAAGGTGCAAAGTAAACTGAAATGGAATAATTTTCCAGGCCTTCAGCAGCTCTTCCTTAAGGGTTTTACCTCAGCATCTACACAGGAAATGACAGTCCACCTCCTCAGTAAACTCATCACAGTCTCCAAACATTCATTGGTGGATCCCTCCCAATTAGCAGGTATATATAATAAATCTATACATAATGATACTGTATTTTACTATAAATGAACAGAAAAGTAAATTAATCTTTTGATGTTTAAACTCAAGAGTGATATACAGCTTCCTGTGAAGATTGCAGTTATATCCTCATTGTGGTTATGAGCATTGCTATGTCAGGTAGCAAGAGTTTGTGATCCTTTGTCCAGAAACATTGTGCAAAGGAAGAACACTGGAATAGGATGCTACATTTTGGTACCCTGTTTCCAAAGAAATTGGCTTGTATGCAGCTTTTACTTCTAAAACCATTCAGTTATAATAGCTTTATCATTTGATACTTTTCTAAACTTTTGCAGACTGTGTTAAGAATTTTGCCAAAGCTCTGAATAAGAGTACTGAGTTAGTAATTTTGTTCAATTGGCTCAATGATCATTCTACTTCTATCTTAAATAACAGAACAGCTTTGGTTAGAGAAATCCTGTGATAAATGTTTCCAAAATACTGAAGGTTTGCTTGGTGTTAACTTAATTTCAACACCTTTTCTCTGTATACAGGATTTCCTCTTAACATCTTGTGTTTACTGCCTCATCTAATTCAACATTTTGATAACCCCACTCAGTTCTGTAAAGAAACAGCTGACAAGATAGCAAAGGTATGTAAATATTTAAAAAAGATCTTTGGGGTATCTTTCAGAAATCTGGCTTTCATAAATGCCATTAGCAATATATATGCATTTTATGTTGTATAGATATTGGTTGAAAAACAAGTAATCCTGGCAACAGGTGTTAGAACCTATGGCTCCCCTGTCCGTCTTCCCCCCCAACCCCAGTGGAGTGCTGTTCCCATTAGGGTTCTTCAGCTATATCTGTCAGAAAAGGAAAGTCAGGGAAGCCATGAGTCGACTGCTTAGTAGCCAGGGTAAGCTATTAACAGAAGATGCAAAGAAGGCAGAACTGCTCAACAGTTACTTGGCAAAAATATATGGATATAGAGAGAGGGAGGGGGATGGAAGGAAAAAGGGAGAAGTGGAAAGTCATGATAGCTAAAGACAGAGTTGGAGAGATTAATACGAATTACTTGGAAGTTCATATGAAGATGAAGGAACTGGCTGAAGGAATCTCAGAGCCCTTGGTGATATTCACAAAGTTGCAGGAGTTGGGAGAGATTCCAGAGGACTGGAAAAGTGGCAGTGTAGTGCCCATCCTTGAAAAAGGGGAAAAGGAGGAACATTCATTGCATAAGTAGGCTGTCACGTATGAAAACTTATGACTTACTGAACAAATTACTCTTTAAGATTCCACCCTGGTCTGTCCTTTGCCTGACAACACATTAACACAGCTGATTTATCTCTCTTATGTTTGTTAATGATTTGGATGCTAGAATAGATAGCCTCCTGATCAAGTCTGTAGATGACACAAAACTTTGAAGGGCTGCAGACACGTTGGAGGATAGGTGTAGAATTGGAGAACTGTCTAGAGACCACAGTTGAAATTCCCCCTGCCTGACGGACACGTGCCCTGTGTCAGGGCAAGTCGCCTAAGGCTGTTGTTTTCCCTTGGTTGCTCTGGGAGCTAATGCCTGATATAAGAAAGCAGACATTGACTGTAAAAAAGGTGGCACAAATTATGACTAGGATCATTGTTGTGACAAAATTTAGGCACCTGTGTATGCTAAAGGACAATGACATCTTCATGCTCAAGTTTTGTGCTGTGATCAATTTTGTTATGGCAGTATAAAAACAATGTCTATTTGCATCGCTTGGTATGGGCAACCGGTGCAACCTTAGTCAGGGGGGTCACATGCCTCCCCCTCCCTTCTAGCGACCAGTCAGCAACCAGGGGGTAGGGTCCCTCCGTGGCCCATCTCACCAACCGGGGGGATCCCCCTGCGGCCAGTTGCGCCTACCAGGAAGTGGCTGTGGCACTCCCAGAAGCGGCTGCGGCTCCCCGGCTGGTGCTGGCAGGGGGGCACCAGCACTCACACCTGCCCCCCTGCCCATTGCCTAACCAGGGAGTGCGACCTGTCGGGGCATGCACCAGCACTCTCATGGGGTGCACATTCACCCCTGTGTCCCCCCTACATGTTGCCACTGTCCCTAGGGAAGAATAACTAGATGCACAAATACAGAATGAGGGATGACTGACTCAGTAGTGGCATTTCTAAGAAGGATCTGGGGTTTTGGCCCAGAAATATAAAGGCAAAATTCTGAGCTTAGGTGAATGCCCATACCATACCCCTGAATACTGGAAATTCTAGTACTGCCTGCAGACATAAATATTAGGGGTGTGCAAAACAGGCCATATTCATTGAATTGGATCGATTCATTGAATTGGATCACTGTCTGTGATTCTATTTGGCCGAATCCGAATCTGAAGATTTGATGCTGATTCGGAGAATCAGTGATTCGGCCATAGACACAGCTTTAAATATTTTTTCTACATATCTCAAGGTACCAGGCACGGTTCGTGAATGCTGTGATGCTGGGGTGGATGAAGTGTCCTACAGAAGCATGGGGGGAGTCCCCCCGCATGCTCAGCGGTGAACCTGGAAGTGGACTGGAAGTACTTACAGTTCACTTCCAGGTCCACTGGAGAGTGCTCAGGGTGGCCTCCCTACTCCCCCAGCTCAGTGATTGGCCAGGGGGGGAACCCAGGTGCCCCCCCAGACCTAGAAGGCACCAAATGTCAGTGAGGGGGGACCTCCCTGCGTGCTCCCTGGCAGACCCAGAAGTGGACCAGAAGTGCTTTTGTTCCACTTCCAGGTCTGCTGCCGAATGCGCTGGGCAGCCCCCCACGCTCCTGTGGGACGCTCCATCTGCCCCACCTTCGCAGCATTGACGAGCCGCCTGGTACCTTGAGGTATGTAGAAAAAACATTTAAAGCTGTGTCTCTGTCCAAATCTCTGAATCTCTCCAAATCAATTTGGAGAGTTCTGATTCAATTCGGAGAGATTAAAGGGTCCTCCTGATTTGATTTGGAGATTCGGCCACCAAATTGGGCTGAATCTCCGCTGAATTGAATCGGGAACAAAGCTTCACACTGTCCTGGTAGACGCATCTTAAAGTTCGAAGTATTAGAAGACAGAGCTCAAAATATTGTCTCTAGGTATGAAATGGAGGAAGTAGAATAAATCTGTTGCATAAATCAATTCAAGGTGCTCTTTTAGGATCCTCATTGGTCAGAAGCCCTGTTGACCCCTTCAACTGGGTCCTTGATTTAGCTCTTTAAAGGTCATTTTTTTAATAAATTGAATGAATGGATATGAAACCATTTCTTAAAGTTAACACAGCAAGAAAGTTATTTGCCAGATTTTTTACCATCATTACACAAGCTGATGACACATTTAATTTGGGCAGTTAGCCCATTTGAAATACATATGCAGCAGTGCAAGCCACTTCTGTGTAGGAAGCCAGTAGCTAAGCTGCATGGCTCCAAAAATTTGGAAGATGCAGGGTGAGGTGTGGTGGAATGGAAGACAAGGTCATATCTAGACGGAGCAGCCCTGTTAGGCAAGAGTTTGGCAGCTTTTTACTGGAGTAGGCTGGAGCTTATAACCTGGCCTTCACTGCAGCCCAGAATTCTCTGCCACTCCCCCACTCTGAGTGGCCAGCTTTCAGATTCCCTGCCCCTGAGCAACCAGCCTGGGCTCAGAAGCTGCAGAGGGGAGGATTGCAGAGTGGATGGGCAGTATGGCACAACTCCATTCCCCCTCTTGGCTGGATGGATCTGGCCCATGGGCCATAGATTGCCAATCCCCTGTGTTAGGAGATTTGTTGACCAGATTTTATGATTCCCCGTCGTAGTGAAACCCTCTCCAAGCCTGTTATCACCACAGGCATAAACCCAGCACTGGGATTTCATTATTTCATTTAACCTGCACAGTTTTTATAGAACAGAATATTTAAACTTTCTTAGCAACTCTTTATATTATATTTACAGTGAATTAAAGTATTCAAATAACAATGTGAAATATAGATATTTGACAGCTTTGTCTTCTGTGTTACTGAAAAGTAAGTCATAAAACCTTGGGAAAAGTAAATCATTGTATTGTTACAGAATAATTACTTGCTCTGTAAGTTCAGATAATTTTATTACGTGAAAGAAACAATTTCTCTGTTCTGTTTTGCAGGTTTGTGCAGAGGAAAAGTCACCAACCCTTGCCAATTTGGCTCATATGATGAGTTTATACAGCACACACAGTTATTCCAGAGACTGTTCTAACTGGATCAATGTAGTGTGTAGATATTTGCATGACTCCTTCTCAGATACCACATTTAGCCTTGTAACTTATCTTGCAGAGGTAAATTTTACTGAAAATAAATTGTATTGAAACAGTTTGACTTGAACAGTGAACATACTGATAGCAAGTCTTATATTTTAAATTATCTTGAAAACTGAACAAACATTTTAGAAAGTCATTCATACTGTAAAGTGATATTAATCTGTTTTAGGCAATGGAAAAAGGATTGCTAAAACCACCTTACAGTAGTGAATATGAATTTTTAATTAGAAATATTCCATCTAATGGTGGGTCTGTTTTTCTAGGAGTAGTATTTTGTAATAAATGTTTTATTCTGTCCGTTTATGTCTGTTACTAGCTCTTAATACCCTTTTCTCACTCGTATCAAACCTGAATGTTCAACTCGCATGTATTTTACTTTAACAAAAGAGATTTAGAACAAATAGTCAAAGAAATTGTATGCTCCAACTTAGTAATAATTTAAAGTCATCCTCAGTAGGAAGTACACATTTTTAATCAGGTAAGGTTGATTCATGTCGTTGTGTGATGTGGGCTCGAAGCAATTTGAAAAATACATGCCCTCCATGTGGAGAACTGCCATTGCTTCTACAAGCAGTATTCTGCATAGAGAGCTTGCAGAAGTTGTCTCTTAACATTCATTTATACTACCTAAATGAATCTTTGAGTTTATTTGTGAATACTTTTTTTTTTTAATAAAAAGACAACATCATGACCCAAACTTCCAACTTGGATCTTAAGTCCTGTGTGTAGCTTTGTTTGCAGCTTCTCCTGCTTACATACAATATATTAAAATATTAAAGAAACACTATAAACAATGGGAGCTTCAGGAACTGTGATTGTAGAGAAGAGCTTTTATTTAGGCTGACATCTTTTGCTTAAAGGTGTTTTTGACATATACTGATGTTTAAAATATTGCCAAAGTTCTGTCAATGAATAATGTGAATATAGACAAAAATATTAGAATAGAGAGTACAGTTCTCTAATGTATCCTCTTTTAAATGTTATAACATGACATTTTGAAATCAACCATTAGCTCACCATATAAAACAGTGCAGGGAAAAATAAATTTGAATCTGACTTATCTATCACTTAGTATATATTGTTGATCTTTTATGTCATCAAGAAGTCTATCTACAATCCATATTTTGATTTTTTTTTTCCCCTAGTTGTTGGAAAAAGGGTTATCTAGCATGCAGCAATCTTTGCTGCAAATCATTTACAGTCTTCTTAGTCATATTGACCTGTCTGCAGCACCAGTGAAGCAGTTCAATCTGGAGATCATAAAGGTTATTGGTAAATATGTTCAGGTATGTATTCTGAAAAAGTAAATAATCAGAATGTTTTTTATATTTATAATATCAAGAAAAATATTCATGCAGCTGAACTTAATCTATTTTGACCATTTAAAGTACAGTAACATTATTTATTATTAATAGGAATCTGAAGGCAAATTTTGATAGTGTTTGTTTTAAAAATAATAAACCTTTTCTTGTATATAATCAAATCTCCAACAACTCATATTTAGTGAGACTATCTGCAAGCACATTTACTTATTTCCAGGCTTTGGCCATTGTATTCAAAATGTTAACAGCAGCTGAGCCCTCAGGTATCAGAGCACTAATTTCTGATTAAGGGAATCAATTTATTACAAAACTGCAGAAAATTTCTTCTTTAAAATTATTGATTTCCAGAGAGAAGTTTTGCAGTTCAGTCTTCAATTGAACTAGTTGTCCCAATAGTAATGTTCCTCACAGATGCATCAGAATGAAGCTTAATGAAATCTAAGTGCATTTCTTTAGAACATAGCAGCAAATGGACAATAAACAACAATAATTGCGTCCTTGGTAATTCATTGTTTCACATTTGGAATGTAGTTTATTGAAAGTATAAACCCTGGAAGAAATTTGAGCTTTTTGTGAAAATATTTTATAAAAATGCCTGGAGCATACAGTCTTTTAGGATCTGCACATTTCTGATTTTTTTTTTTTTCTTTCTTCCTGAGCTCCATTAATATAGTTCCACAAAAGGGCTTAATAGTAATTAACCAGAAGGGTAGTATTCTCTGGACATTTTATTATTGATAGATAGGTACTTTAGTTATTGTACTGTTGTCAGGACACATTAGCCAAAACTGGATGATCAGTGAAGCTGTTGTTTCCATTTCTTGACATCTGCCCTCTTCATCTCTGACCTCCTGTAGGTGATTTTTGATCTCTGAATATAAACTTTATTAAAGGAATTTCAATCAGAATGCTTGTACAAGAAGGAAACCACAAAAATCTAGTTGGGTAAATAGTATCTGGTCCTCAAAGTATCTTGATTTACATTTTCAAAGACTAGAAGATTTTCCATTTGGTGGGATCCAAAAATCTGCAGCCCCATAAAAGCTGTGTGTGGATCTCTTCTTCCTCTCCACTTTTTCTGTCCCTCTTTCTTCTCCCTATTATTTTGAAAGCTGGAACTGCTCGATATTTGGAAGGCCATCACTATTAAGTACAGTGCGCTTAGCTCAGACTTTTTCTGTAATGTACTCAAATTCTTTTCTTGCTTATTTCAAGAACTACTTTAGCATGACCTTATGTAAAAAAATATGTCATTGCTTTCAGCATTCTTTGTTTGGGGATATTGAAACTGATGGAAAGATGTAATTTAAAATATAAAGTATTTTAACATATTTAGAATGGAATCTAACTTGCACTGAGTTAAAGTAAATCTCCTGAGAAGTGTAAGTTGCACCTTCTTTTCAAAATAGTCATTTCACTGGAGTGCTGTAAAGTCACACTAGAATAAATTAAACAATAATCGTGGCAAAACCCCATCTATTCCAGCTGCTTTGTTGTAAATCTGCTATCAAATTAAATTAACAGTTTGGATGATTTAAAAATGGCCTTACCAAGCTGCTTGAATTCTGAAATAGAGGAAAACACAGCCACTTCCCTGGAGCACTTTTGAATCTGAGCAAGCTGTTTTCCTTCTTCAAGCAGCAGTTTAAAGCAGGACTGCCCTTGTTCTTGATTTTAAAAAGGTTGTTTCGGAAGAAAGTTCACTTTTTCAATTATCTTACCTACACCTCACATAGAAGGCCAACCCCAATTTCAAGTCAATACACAAACCAGATGTATAGAGAGCTCTTCTATCCTCTCTCCTACATGATGGGGTGGCATGCTGTAGCCTGTGGGCCACTGTGGACATGGGACTTCGGCTGCAGGTGCTTTCCCTTTGCTGTCATGGGGGGGAAGTGCAGACAGTGGGCAGATCCTAGTGCCTGGCCACCTTTGACTCTCAAGGTGCGTCATTCCAGCCTGCAGCTTACCTGCACTGTCCTAGACAGTGTCCAGAAGTGTTACTGTAACACTTTACTTTATATCCATGTACTTCTTATTTTAAAATGTGTGCATTTTTAAAATACAAGATGAAGTATACGAGAAAAATACAATTACGAGGCAAAAAATTCCAACATCTTATAATTGGCTGATGAACTTGATTTTAAATATCGGGGCACAAGCAAATTGATATCTGAATTCTGTGATCTGTCTGCATGTTCATATACCTTATGGCAAAGCATTGTTTATAGGATCCTCCTCAGCTTTCACCCGTCTTCAATTGTATGTGTGTGGCGAAACAAGGAGCAACATTCTCAAGTTGCAGCTAGAGAAGTTGAGGTTAGATATTAGGAAGCATTTTCTCACTAGGAGGGTAGTAAAACACTGGAACAGGTTACCCAGAGAAGTGGTGGAATCTCCGTCCTTGGAGGTTTTCAGGACCCAGCCAGACAAAGCTTTGGCTGGGAGGATCTAGTTGTGGATGGTCCTGCTTTGAGCAGGGGGTTGGACTAGATGATGACCTGAGGTCCCTTCCAATCCATATTTTCTATGATTCTGTTGGGGGGGGGGAGGATCCTTGGAGCCTCTGGAGTGTGCAAGTCCCTGAAGCTGCGAGTGGTGGCAGCAAGCAAGGCCAGCTCCACCTGGCCCCATAGCATGGAGCTCCCTCTAATCCCACCCCAGTCTCTGGCTGCAGATGACAGGAGCATCCAGGGCCAGCTCCACCCAGCCCAATAGCACTCCTGCCAGAGTCCTTGGCCTCATGTTGTGGCAGTGTGCAGGGCCAACCCAGTCCCACAGCACACAGCTCCCATGCTCCCACCCCAGTTCCTGACCGCACGTGGTGGCAGCATGTGGTGCCAGCTCCACCCTGCCCCATAGTGCACAGCTCCTGCAGCATGTAGGGCCAGCCCAATTGGAGGATCTCTGCTACATGACTACTTTATGGAAATGGGGACTCCTCCCAAGCTTACTCCTGTAGCCTTTGGTTAGGAGCAAGTGAGACTTGGGGGCATCCAAACCCTAAGCCTCCGGGCTTGGACCTGCACGTAGGATGCCCACCAATGGATCTGGGAGTATCTGAAGCCCCAGCCTGAAAAGTCTGGAGTGGAGGATACTTGCCAGTTGTAGTGCCACATGGTGTTTGAATGATTTAGTTTTGCTCAATGAAAAAGATTCGGAATCTTTAATAAAAATGAAGATTGATGCTGAAAGACTTTAAACTTTTTGCTTAACTAATTTTAAATTATCTTTCATAAAAACCCATATCCAGCTAAAGTACCATGCACAGAATCTGTTGTGTTTTAAAACTGCTGCATCTGTTGGAAAGAATTATTTGGTAATATATGTCTGTTTTTTATTTTCTGTTAGAGCCCATACTGGAAGGAAGCCCTCAATATTTTGAAACTGGTGGTATCTCGATCAGCAAGTCTCGTTGTACCTAATGATATTCCAAAATCTTATGGAGGTGATATAGGTTCTCCTGAGATCTCATTCACAAAAATTTTTAATAATGTCTCCAAGGAACTTCCTGGGAAAACATTAGATTTTCATTTTGATATATCAGAGGTAATTCTTATATGCGGCTAGAACATGATGACTTCTAGGTACATTTTTGAGATTCTTTATCAATTGTGTTTATGATCCAAGAATTTTGAAGGTTGCAATTACAAGAAATAAGAAGCACTTTTTAAATCTTGACTAATATTGAGCTCCAAGTAGTTTATTCATCAGACTCAACTTAATTAGGTCCCTACTGAAAAGTGAGCTTTGTATTCCTTTTGGGTTCAGTCTGTGCAGCCCTTCCTCTTTGAGTACTTCCTCCATGGGAGTGAACTCATTAAAAGCAATGGAGCCATCCACGTGAGAAAGTGCTCACCAATTTTTTTTTTAAAGACTCAGACAAACAAACCCATAAGGATCATCAAAATTGTAAGAATTGCATTATTCCATGGTTACTTCAAATAAAGAAATCCTATTCAGTATAGTCCAGTTTTATGTAGAACAATTTAGCTAAATTTTAGGTAAGGTTGCTGCTTTTTTCCAATCGTCACTTCTGGCCTTGAAGGGCTTCTGCTCTCCAGGGAAAATAATATTATGCGCACGTAAACATGTGTGTCTTCAGGGCCAAAGATGTCAGTTATATGTAAATTATTTTGTGATGTAGATTACAATCCAGTTGGCACAGAACTTGAGTCACAAAACTTTGGTCCATTCAAATTCTTACTCTGGCCTCAGAAGATACAAATATATACTGGCTCTCCATGTTTTAGGTAGTAGGTACCTTGTTTTACTTTGTCTTATAGCCATGATGTATGGGTACTCGGCATTATCATACTTGGTGCTCTTCATAGAATGATTTTTTGAAGTTAAGTTTCAGTGTGATACCACTTACTAGCTCTAAGATTAATAATATGCTGTATATTAATATTTTAACTAGTGTTTTCTTGTGGCAGACCCCAATTATTGGGAATAAATATGGTGATCAGCACAGCGCAGCTGGTAGGAATGGAAAACCAAAAGCCATTGCTGTCACTCGAAGCACTTCTTCAACTTCATCAGGATCTAATTCAAATGCATTGGTCCCTGTCAGCTGGAAGAGACCGCAATTGTCTCAGGTATTTTATGTGTATATACAGCAAGCTCTACTATGACTAAATAAAAAGTATGGCGTAATGTATGTAACATGGATGTAATTGTATGAGAGAGAAAACATATGCTTGAAATAGTGTGGATAACAAATTCTTAACTGTTACTAAATTATTTAACTATTTTGTAGTGGTAAACATGTTTTGTGAAAATCTTTTTTTCTTTTTATGATCTCTTATGAGACTTCAACATATCTGATATCTATTTGGTAGCATAACTAAGGGGAGGTGAGCAAGGCACCAGGTGCTGACTTAAGGGGGACACAAAAATAACAGCTACTGCTGTTGGTGGTCCTCTGGCCACTGCAATTGTCCCGTATGTGGCTGCTGCCCAGGAGGCAGAACTGCCCATTTGTGGGGTTGTATCTACTTTTGAGTTCCACGTGTTTTACATTTCAGTCTGACTAGAAGATTTTGTATCTCTAGTAAATTTTATGCTGTGCATTTTTTTTTTCCAGAGGAGAACTAGAGAGAAGCTAATGAATGTGCTTTCCCTGTGTGGTCCAGAATCTGGTCTTCCCAAGAATCCATCGGTAAGCATTTGTAAATTCTGATCAGAAAGATGATTGAGTATTCAGATATTGGTAGTAGAAACAAAACATCCAAAACAAAACTGGCTAAACTTATAGGTTTCAAATTCTAATTATTAATGATGATGAACTTCTAGTTTGGTCCAATAGCAACCTCTTACGTCATGCGTTGTTCGTATTTTTTTAGATTAGGCCCTTCAGGAATTCCACTCAGGTAGCAATTGAATGGTGCTTTTAAAGTGCATAATCTTAGACTTCACCATCTAAATTATAGGTATTTTTGTTTGTTTGTTCTTGTGTTTGTACAGTTGACCCATAATTGTCAGGGTGGATAGCCAATCAAACATGAACACCCAGTTACATACTCTGGGTCAGGCTACCATGGATGGTATAAACGGTGGAATATTGCATGAAAGTAGAGAGGTGGTCAGATATCTCTGGAGTAGTCTTTCCACATTTCATTTGATTTCTATATTCAGCTGTGGTTTATTATACACTTTTGGAAGGACATTGAAATGTTGGATTCAAAATTTCAGGGTGTTGAAAAAGCTACAAAAACTATTTGAAATGTGAAGCACCTGATTTCTGGTAGGAGATTTAACATGCTCAATCTATTCAGTTTATGAAAGAGAAGTTTAAGAGTTGCTTGTATCATAATCTGGAGAAAAGGTATCTCATAGTCAGGAGTTCTTTAGTGGCACAACAAAGGTGTAAGAAAAGACAGTAGCTTGAAATTGAAGCTGAACCAATTTAAAATGGAAATAAGGGGCAAATTTCAACCATGAGGACAATTAACCATTGAAATCATTTGTCAAAAATCAATATTTATTTTTATTCCCATAAGTCTTTAAGTCAAGAAAGGATCTCTTTTTGAAACTTTATGCTGTACATCCACAGGAATTACAGGGTAAATAATACAACCTCTCTCATGCAGAGGTCAGACTAGATTATCATAGTAAATTCCCTCTGCCCTTAAGATCTACTATTCTTGTGATTATAGAAATTAACTCCAAAGAGTTATTTTCCTCCTTTTATTGTAACTTTGTCATTGTTATTTACCTGTATAAATTAACAGCAGAATGAGATTGCTTAGGTAAGGACTAAAGTTTTCTAGTGAGGTAAATCTCTTACAAATTTTCATATGTGATAACTCTTAACATCACTTAAGTCATTTTATGTCCATTTTTCATCTATTTCTGTAGGTTGTGTTTTCGTCTAATGAAGACTTAGAAGTTGGGGATCAACAAACTAGTCTTATTTCAGCAACGGAAGAAGTAATCCAAGAAGAGGAAGTGGCTGTGGAAGATAATACCAGTGAACAGCAGTTTGGTGTTTTTAAAGATTTTGACTTTTTAGATGTTGAGCTTGAAGATGCTGAGGTGAGACCTCAGGATTTTTATTTTATCATTCTGCTTTTTAAAATGCACAGGATTAAGAAAGTGTCACTGGTTCCTTTTGACATCCTATTTGGAGGGTCTTATAAATTGATTGAGTTGGAATCAGAAAGAAATCTTGACTGGAACTTTGCAACCTCAAATGCAGTCACAGCTTGCCCACTTACTTCATAAAAATGTGTTTCAGAGAAAGAAAAGTAATAATTCTTTTGCCATCACATAATTTTGTTCAGTAACCCTGTGAAGCAGTGATCTCTTGGTTAAGAATAAGGTGAGCATCTGTGTCTGGTGCTATGGAAAATCTTACTGAAAGGAATAGGGCAGTAAGGATACAGTTTAATCTTAGACACTGATGTATTTCCAAAATTCCAAGTATGATAATAGCAAAAGTATAAAATATATAGGAGACATCCTTCATGCTCTATCAGACTGTTCTACATTGTTTTAGCAAAAGTTTTTAATTGGAGTAGCTGTCCTTTAACTGTGCCATTCACATCGTGGGGGGTTTTTTCCTCCACTTTTTTCTTCCATTTATAAAAGTAAGAAAATTAGGTAGCAAAAAGTTTTTAGAGTTATAGTAACTATTAATTATTTTTATTTATACTGTGGCAGTAATTCAGGCCACAGCTACACACAGGAACTTCATGATGCTAGTTCTGAGCACTGTAGGCATTCTCATCATTTGAAGCAGAGGCGTCTTCACTCATCAGGACCAGTGGGACAGATCAGTGGCATGGGTCTGATCCATGGACCAACAAACTGGCACCATGAGCTAGATCCAGCACACAGGGCTGGTCTCGTGTAGGCGCAGTGAGCACCTTGGACCATCCCTATGTGCCACACACGGGTTGGAACTGGCTTGGTGTTCCACGCATGTGCCAGATTGAGCCCCACATGTGGTATGAAGTACATGTTGGATACAGCCCCGTGCACTGCGTGTGGAGCGTGCACTGGATCTGGCCCTGCATGCCTTGTGCAGCATGCGAGTCCAGTCCAAGATCCTGGGCAACACAGTAGGCCAGATGATGGGATTCTGCAGGCCGGATTCAAACCATGGGCCGTATAGTTGACACACCTGATTTAACGAATTTGTCTGACCAAAAAGGTGTTGGGAAGGGGAGGAAGAAACCTGGCACTCTTTAATTTACCCCATTGGGGCCTATTGATCTATAGTACTTAGAAGTATTCAGTTAATACAGGGAGAAGTGATAGGTTTTGAGAATCAGACGACCAGAAATCATAGAGACCTACCTGAATTTTCAGACAATCACTCCTTCCACTCCTCATTTGTCTAGCTCTCTTTGCAGGCTCTTGTTTTGTTCTTTCCTGGCTTTTTTTCAATTTCTTCTGCCTTCCACATCTTGCATTTGTCCCTTTGGCTGATCTGACTAGCCACCCCACACATTATATTTTCACTACAGTTCAGCATGCCCATATGTACCAGACAGGCTTCTTGTAACCTTTTCTATTACCCTCTAACTGATCCTTCAAATAAACTATGCATAAATGAACAGAAGAACTGGATTCAGAAACATCAAGTCTCAGTAGAAGCACTGTTGACCCTTCAATTTTGACAACTAAGTGAGGGGCTTTCAGGATAGGAAGCTTGTTATTTTTCCAAGTTAATCTGAACTATTGTGTATGGTTCAGTGTCATTTTAATAACAAATAAGGCTAAGGGAAAGCCAGTTCTTATTCTGAGTTGTCCAGTTCACCCCACCTTATATAACATTTTGCATAACCGATTACTTACTGATACACAATTTAGAGAGTTAAACTAGTAGCAACTCAGGATTTTCAGATTTAGAACTTCATCTTTAAATTATTACCATGATATATAATGGAAAAAATGTTGTATTAAAATGTGCTATATGGTTTCTGGCTAATAATAAATGTTAACAATGTTAAGAGTCGCCTGTAAAGTAAAGGTTGGGGAAAAGTCAGTTAGCTTAAGGATAGTCTCAGTGCTGCAACCTCAAGTCTTTTATTTTCTTTTGCATACCAGTACTCTTTTTGCTTCTCTGGAGCAAACCAAATCACTAAGAAAAAAGCTGCAATATACAGAATCAGAGAAAAATAGGGATCCTGAAAGGGATCTCAGGAGGTCATGTAATCAATCCCCCTACTCATGGCACAATCATCCCTGCAAAGTAACAGATCAGTAGGGAACAGAAATTGGATTGGCACTTGGGGAGAGTTGGTGATGATTTGTGGCATTCTTGCCAAAATGGTTGGTCCCCACTGCTCTTATATATTTTTTTTAAGATGACTCTAACATTGTGGATCACTGTAAGAGACAACCTGTGGGAGTAACTCTAGAATTTCTACTTCCATGTTTGACTACAGTAGAAATGTTGTAGAGGTAGCTGTCCTCTTTGATTGGGGCAGGGGTAGCATTTAAAATATAGATTTAATTTACTTTGGGAAAACTTCCATCCTAAGTGTTACAGTTGGAAAATGAGGATAGAGGATCCATGTATTGAAATGGGTCCCCTAAATAAGAAAATAAAATAGCCTTTGTAATGACTCATAACAATACCATTTTATCTGTAGTTTAATTATGATTGTATATATTTTTTCAAGTATATATAGGCACTTCAAAAAAATTTTCTTTGCTGTAGTTCAAGGATTTAATTTGCTGCTTGTTTAAACAGTTGTTTTACATGTTACATGAAAGAGAATGTACCATACATATGTTGTTTAAATGTTTTGTCCAACTTTTTCATAACCAATTTTACATAAAAAGAGAATTTTGAATTGTAGCTCTTTTGACTTAAGCTTTTTCCAGAGCTTGAATCAGTCTTTTACTGTTGGCAAATCCATATATAATAAATCTTTTCCCCTGGTTATAGAGTATCTTTAAGTGTTTGTCCTCGTTCTTGCTAATTATGTGTGTTTTCCTTTTTGCTAACCAGGAGCTGCAGGTAAGTTGCAGCCTGGTGCAATGGCTTGTTTCATCTGTTGTCTGTGGTGTGTTTGTCTGTATTTTGTAGTCAATATATGCAATATTGGTACGGATCCAGTTAAAGACAATATATTTAGCTAGTTCCCACTACAAGATATAAAGAGAAAAAATTAAGAGAATTATAATTTATTTGATGCTAATTGCAGAGTATTTGCCATATATTTTAATTCTTTTAAATACAAACAATTTAATTTAAAATTTCAATGAAATTGAAGGGCTGATTGAAACTCTGTTCACGGTGCATTTGATATTTCTGTCTCTTCTGTGCTATCATGGGGGTTGGTTTCATTTTTGCTTATTTGAGAAGTTTAACAGAAACTTTTTTATTACAGGGTGAAAGTATGGACAACTTTAACTGGGGAGTTCGTAGGCGCTCGCTCGACAGCATTGACAAGGGAGACACCCCATCCCTTCAGGAATGTCAGTACTCTGGTAGCACGCCCAGCTTGAACTTAACCAATCAAGAGGATACTGATGAGTCCTCTGAAGAAGAAGCAGCACTGACTGCCAGTCAGATACTATCCCGATCACAGATGGTAAGATGTTCCTCTCTAAAAGAAATTCATTTTTTTTATTGGAGAGGGCAGAATCGTGAGCACCACTGGTTTAAGTGCTCTTATCAGTTGATCTTTCCAGAGAACGCTTTTCATATCACTATAAAAACTGAAATCTGCTCTTTAAATCTTCACCTGAATCTTTTAGGGGGCAGTAATATACATGCCTTTCACCCCTATTTGCAGGGCACTGATAGAGTAAGACTAGTGTGTTTAGCTTGCCAGGAGAGCCTTTCCTGAACCCTGTAAAGTGAGTTGCCAATAATCTCACTCAAAAAACGGTTCCCCTTTTAGCAGTAATTAAATTACAGTTGACATTCCAGTTTCCAGTGCAGTGTTTTTCCTTTGTAAATTGCTAATTCTGTATAATACAAATTTTAAAGTCCTATGAAAATTGTACCTTAGAGATTAATTACTAAGTAATATTTCATAAAAGAAATCTTGGATTCCATTTGTTAGTTGAAATAATGTAAATCAAAAAGTAAAATGTAACAGCAGCAACCCAAACCTTAAGGGAATTCTAATTAAATGTTCCCACCTTTTAAACTGCTAATCCATTCCTTTCTTCATAGTGTTCTAACGTAAAATAGACTAATGCAGCACTGCTTCCTGTTCATGTGTCTCAGTTATACAAATTAGCACAAGATTAAAGTAATTTTTTTACATTACAACTATTTGCAGGTCTAAATATTCATACTAGTGAAATCTATTAGAATATTTTAAATATGTTTGTAATGTGGAAAGACTATCCATTTACACTGATAATTTTTTAATAGGAAGGAAATGGTCTTATTCTCTTTCAGTTATGCCCAGATTGTACACACATCACTAACAAACTCATCTGGCATTTTTTAAATATGAAAATCTGTAAACCACATCTTTAGGGTTAGGATGACTTAAGGCAGTGAATCTTGATTTTTTTTCTGTACCAGGACCCATTTGTAAGTATCTCTGGCCAGCACCCTTCACTCCCGACCTGCTGCCCCCTTCCCCTAGGCCCAAACCCCACAGGGTGTGGGGCAAGGGGAGGTGTATATGGCACAGGGGAGGGGCCCAAACAGTCCCTTCCAGGCTGGATCTCTGACAGCCTGCAAGGGAAAAGCTATGGTTTCCCATGGTTTTTTTCCTTTAAAAGAGAACCCATTTTAAAGTTGTTTGATCCATTTTTAAAGTCTGTTCGTAACCCTTTCATATAGTCTTGCGATCCACTTTTGGGTTGCGAGTCATGGGTTGGAAAACACTGATTTAAGGAACTAGTGACGATATGTTAACTTCATTTCTCTCGTGCAAAATCCATGATTCTTGTACTGTATAGGTAAGCTGGTATCAGTGAAGGCCAATGATATATCTGAAAGATTTTTAAGAAAGCAGATTGAATGTTTTAGTAATATATAATGGAGGGATATGTTTGACCAAGGGATTGGGTTTAAAAATACTATATTAAATGAATCCACAGTTTTTAACAAAGTTTCTGAAATATGTAATATGCTAGGATTTGAATCTAGACCAACTAATTATTAGAAGCATTATTGTATTACATTTTCAGTATTTAACTTTCTTTCAAAGTTTGCCTTCACTTTTAGTACACAGAGGATGTGTCTACATGAAATGCTTTAGTGCACATTAAACTAATCCTAATGCACAGTAAAGCATCATGCTCTGCATATGCACAGCAGTTACTGTGCAGTAGATTTATGTGCCATTTTCTAATACCTGTAGATACAGGTACTAGGAATAAGCACATTAAACTAATGTGCTGAAGTGCGTGTGTAGATGCTGACCGGGAGCAAATTGCTTCCAGTCAACTTGGGCAGCAGGAGCAGGGAGAGCTGTCCCAGCTTGGTCAGATGCTGCCTGCCAGCCACGTGGAGATCAGGATAGGTCCTGATCTCCACGTGGCTGGCAGGCAGCTGCCCGGCAGGCAGCTGCCCAGCAGCCAGGACAGCTCTTCCCTGCCCCGCAATGATCAAGACTGTCCTTTGTACCCTCTGCCTGCCTGGGGCTGGCACCCAGTGGAGCCTGGAGCTCCCCCTGGCTACTGTAAGGGGACACAACAGGGCAGGAGCAGCTGCAACCTGTTGGGAGCAAATTTGTTCCTGACAGGGGCATGTTTAGATGTGTGCGGTGACATGACTTAATGCACCTGAATTTTCTGCACAGAATTGCATCTATAGACATGCCCAGAACATAATGTTCTCTTTGTCATCTTAGGCATTTGTGTACTGGTTGTAATCTAGACCATCTACATATTCCAAAACCTTTATTAATTGGTTTGTGTTATCTTAGTTTTTCAGCACCCCAAAGCAGATTTTATTTAGCCCTTTGCAAGGGCAATCCATTGTTTTGGCATACAAGTTTTAATTACAGTATTGATGAAGAAACCAAATCCAGCTTTGAATTGATTAAATTTAGATCGGTTCACTAAAAAAAATGTTCTTAGTGAAACTATTAGAATGTTATTAAAAGTGTTTGTTTAGTCAACTGAATTACCTCAAAAGTGGTAATGGAGACTGGGAGGAGAGAGAGAACCCACTCCTTACCGAACTTTGTTGCAGTGAAATAAACCTTTCATCCCAATTTCCTCAATTTTTCTTTCATTTTTAGGAGACCTACTCAAGTACAGGACATAAAGAAGCCCTTTTATAATAGGAAAAGTGACATTAGAAACTAGAGATAAAGGCTTTAATTTTAAAATTCCATACAGATAGTCAGAGTAGGGGTATGTTGATACACAAGCTTGCAGTATCATTGCCCATGACTGAAGAACTTTATTGTTCAGGGATTTTGGTCCAGCGCCTTTCACCAGCACAAATATTAATGATGTAGTTAGTATACAGCTAATTTAATATGAACTTTGTGATATGTGGATAAATATGAATGCAGGTAATTCTTTGTTGCCTTTAACTTATGCCCTCCATTAATTACTGGAATAGTTCACATTTTATTTTTGTTTTCTCTCCTAGTTAAATAATGATTCTGCTGTAGATGAAGCAGTATCCGATCATGCAAGTTCATTACTTCAGTCTCAGGATTCCACTAGCAGTGTGGGAACAGAGGAGGTGCTTCAAATCAGAGCTGAGACCCCAAGTTTGGAGGCTTCATCTTTAGATAACTCTAGCAACCAGCTGCCTGAGGTGGGGAGAAATGTGGGCTGGTGCATGGCTGATTTGGGCTCTTTCTAGCACTGTGTAGGAGCTTTTGCTTTCCTTTCAACTGAATTTTCATCTGTTACACTGATTATTCAATTTTCTTTCAATATTTCTAACCTGTTACGGTGTGTTTTTTTTAAAGTGTTAAGTGTCCTGGGAATGAGAAACTCATATGATGGACTCAGGAAATTTACCACAGGTTAAAAATATTTATAAAGTGCTCTTAATCACCATTTTGTGGTGCAGAATAATAATAGACTAATGTGTGAGATGCTTTCCTGGATGTGTGGGAAATCTTTCTATAGAAGTATTTTCTTTCAAATACTTTTTTTTTCCTTTTATGCTTTCTTTGGGTTTATGTGATTGGTGCTATAATTGGGATTAAAACCTCAGGCCAGCTGTGTTTGCAGTTGGTTCAATCAAATAATCTTTTGAAAAGGACCACAGATGCTAGTGGTATAATTTTTTGGAAAGTCCTGTGTGGAGTAAACCAGATACCACGCTAATGGCTGCCCAGAAATCTGTGAGTATTCTAGTTTCTTAGTTGATTTAAGATTTTTAAAAATCCTTTGACTCTCTTAAAATTCATTTTAAAATAAAACAACATTCATTCACTTGCAATGCTTAGTATTTTTACTAACATTATGAAATATTATTATAAGGATTGTAAGACTTACCCTGGTGGCTTTTCTTGAATGAGATGTGAACTTTAGTTTGTATTTTGTAGTTTAGGTCTAATTAAAATTACTGGTATAATTAGCAATTTCACTATGTCTGGAAAAATACTAAATGATTCATTGCTTGACTTAAAACAACCACAAATTCCATCAAGTCTTATTGAAATCTAAAGTCTCCTAATACTGTATTTGAATATCTTGGGATGTGGAGGCTGCAGTATTCTTGAATTGGTGCTGTTTTCTCCTCTGTGCTAAGGTAGAGGTACATGATAGCAAAGGATCCTAGCTCATCTGCATCTTCATGATATCGAATCACCAAACCAGGGGCTTTTGCTTTCATGCCCTTCATTTTTGACCCAGTTTCAACAGCAGCTCATTTTTCTTTTTCTTTACTCCTTTTCTGAAGAGCTTCATATTCCCTGGACTTGCATTCATTGTCATCTTCCCCACTGTTCCCAGAATCTAATGATGCAATTACTAGCAACTACCCTGAAAATAAATAAGAACACATTATTCAAGTTTAAAAATTATTTGGTAAAACCTTGATTATGGACAACATAATCTAGGCCTAATATTAACTTTTAAACAGTCTTTTGCCATTCAGGGAAAATAATGGCATCATAAACAGCAGCTGCTAGTTGTGCTTTCCCTTCTTTGGTGGAGAGATCAGTTAAGTGAGAAGACTGTGCTGATGAAAGTTAGCACATTAATGTCACTGTTCTGCGAGTAGATCCATTGAGGTGGATCCATGTCCTCATCAAGTGCTGTTGAGTTTAATTAGAGGTAAAGAAGGGACAAGAAGTCCCACTCATGCTGCATCAGTTGTAAGACCATAGCCTAATGCCTAATATTACAACTCGTTCAAGTAGATCAGTAGTGCTGACCTTTTTGGCAGGCATGCTGCAAATTAGCCTCAGACCTTTCCCAAATACCACTCCAATCCCCTTCCCCTACTCAATCAACCCCTCTGGTTTCTGCTGCCTGTCTTTCAGTTCCCTGCCTAATCTGTTTCTTTGCTTTGTGCCCTGTGCTTCCTTCATAGTCTGCCATTCTGTTTTTTGCTCCCTGCCTTATTTGCCACTGTGGTGCTTGCCCCCTCCCTAGTCTGATGCGTGCCATGTGCAGAGGCTACCTATGCCACTTGTGGCATGCATGCCACAGGTTGGCCACTCCTGAAATCATTAGTGCTGGTCCAAGAGTCAGCAATATTTTGGGGCAACATGCTGAAAACACCCACAACTTTTATTTTAAGATGTTGGCATGCCAGGAAGGAACAGCGGGGGAGCTACAAGCAGCCTGAGCCTTGTTGTGGCAGTGCAGCTCTGACCCCTTCTCTGCCATCCGCCCCACAGCACATATGCCAAGAAAAATGCCTTTGTGTGCCACACTGACACCTGTGTCGAGGGTTGCCTACCCCTGTGCTAGACCATAGAATAGCACTACTAGAATTCATAAATAAGTCCCCTTCTGCTGTCTTTAGAATCAGTACTAGTAATATTCACAATGTAAGAGTAATGTAGGCTTGTTTTAAAATCATATGAAGTCAACTGCAAGAATCCTGTCAACTACTGCACTGATTATATCATTTTCCATTTTCTAATGGGGGTAATGCCAAGTTTTCCATTTAGCACAGGAGTAGGCAACCCCAAGCACGGGTGCTAGAGCATGGCACACGAAGGCATTTTGCTTGGCATGTGCATCCCGAGGCAGATGGCAAGTAAGGGGCCAGGATTGTGCTTACACAACGAGGATCAGGCCCCTCACAGATCCCCTGCCATCTGCCCCTGCCATGCCAACATCTTACAAGTCAAGGTTCTTAGTGGTCTTGGCACTCTGCCCAAAAACATTGCTGACCCCTGATTTAGCATGTTCTACTATTTTGCTGGACTTTTTTATGTTGTATCTAGGAAAATCAGGGCAATTATTTTCTTTATTCTCAGTGAGAAATAAATGGATTTTTTTAAAAAATAGGACTAAAAAGGATAATCAGATTTCAAATGTTTTTTTTTCTTGATCATGAAAAATGATAAATTCTGGCACCATGGAGTCATACTGGTATAAATTAAAATTCTAGTTTTGCAAGAGAGTCTCATCTACTATTTTGGATGCATTTTTGAATGTGAATGTGCCAGTTAAAATCTTAAGATATTAAGTTCTGAAATTGACACTAGGGTCCGCCTGCACACATTCAATTGCAGGGCTAGTGCATTGCACATAAGAAAAAAGAAATGACAGAATGCTAATGCAGTATTTTACAATCACATCTTATTAGTTTATTTTACAGCTGTTTTTAGATATTTTCATCTAAATATCTAAAAAAAAATTGCTGTCAGAAGCAGTGTGGGATCTGCCCACATACGTATATTTTGCTGTAGCCCCATTTAAACATTCAAAAATTTTTTTTCCTATAAAACTCAAATGTGCATTTCTAGTGGTCACTAAACCTGGAGAGTTGTTTTTATGCCCCTTAATCTCCAAGTTCCAAACTGGCTCACAAGTCAGGGCCACAATATTGAGAGGTTTCAAAAGATACTAGGATCTTTTGTCTAAGTTTTGTGACTCTTACTACCCCTTTGTAAGAGGCACTTGATTTCAGAAAAGTGTCTGTTTCTAATGAAGATGTTTTCCTTACTCAAACTGAGTTATCAACAAATCATTGAAGTATGTGTTTTCTTACAGAAGATGTCAGTGTAGCATATGGGAGAAATAATATACATAGGAAATAGTAAATTTTTGTTTAAAAAGTGTTTTCTTAAGGAAAAACATCCTGTTGCACCTGTCCAGATACAATCAGAGTCCCTTGCTTTTCTCATGTAGATGCTGAAATTTCTTACCAAAACTGATAGCTAATTAAAGAAACTTTTTGGAAAACAGACGAGCTGAATATGCATTGCTACTTGCATTAAGGATTCATTAAGATTCATAAAAAATTATGATATTTTTCATGTGTTTCCTATAATCCAGGAGTGCTCAACCTCAAGCGTGCAGGCTAGGTTTGGCCCACAGCACCATGTCATCCAGCCCACCGGCCTCCCTATGAGTCCAGAAATTTGGCGGCGGTGGGCGAAATTTCCAGGCATATGAGGAGCTGCGGGCCCCACGCACTGGGTTGGGCTCCCAGTCCCAGCATACACGGCTGTGCCAGGCTCTGGGTCCAATCCAGGTGTGGGGGATTGCGAGGAGATGGCACCAAACCCTTAGGCCCCAAACCTGGCATGTGGGGCCACAAGCGGGTGGTGCTTAATTTAGCCTGTGGACCAGCCCCATGCCACTTGTGTGGTCCACAGGGCTAAAAGGTTGAACACCGCTGCTATAATCTGTTTTGTCCTACCTGACTGAAATAATTTCTATGTTCACAAATCTAGAAATATTCAGGCTTGATAATGTTAGTAAGACATGTTCAACATACATTACTAGCAGGCAGTATTAAGAACAAGAGTCCTTCTCAGTGTTCAGAATAATGGTGCGTTTTTGGCCAAGGACAGATGTTGCATGTGTAGTGCTACAAGTATTGTAGCATTTAGTGTAGGAGCGGGCAATTATTTCAGGCAGAGGGCTGCTTACTGAGTTTTGGCAAGCCATCAAGGGCCGCCTAACAGGCAGCCGGGAGCAGATAAATATTAATTTTCTCAATGTTTTAGGGGCCCCGCAGGCTGGATAAAATGGCCTGGCAGGTCGCATCTGGCCCGTGGGCTGCATTTTGTCCATCTCTGATTTAGTGCTACAGATGGAAATAGTTGTACAGCCCTGCCCTCCCACCCCCAATGGAAGCACTAGAGAGTTGCTGGGAAGGCATTTGGCAGAATGCTCTCCAACCAAGGGGGTATTAGAGAGGGTTGCTTGGCCCTGTTACTCTATTTCTTGAACCTGGGGAGGGGAACTTGCTCACAGCCAGCCTGCTGCCCCTGCAAGTGGGGAGCTGAGCTACATCTCTCCTGGACACTCTTGGGGCTGCAGCAAGCTCTTACAGTCTGTCACCCTCCTGCAGACCCCTGATGGGGTGTGGCAGGCTAGCAGTGAGTATACTGCCACCCTGGCTGTTTCCAGGAGGCTGCTGCCAATTCTCCTTCTCCTGCAGCAGACTGGTAGACCATCAGTGACTAGGAGGTGACATCAAGTGCCCAAGGCCTGTGGCCCCCCCTCCCTTGTGATGGGGGAGTGGGCAGGTTGCACTCAGTGACGGTCCAGCCTGCTGTGGGATGCTGAGGGAATGAGAGATCACCTGTAGCATTACAGGGTGTTGTATAAACATTCTGTGTAGCACTTTCATCCAGGAGCGTTTCTGTAGTGCTTCCATCATTTGGTAGTGCTATGGAGGACAAGCACATCTGTCCCCTCAACTTTTGTAATACAAGGGCATATATAGTGCTACAAATGGTAATACCTGACCAGATCATGGCCTTTGCTTTTTAACTAACAATGTACACCTGGATAATACAAGTGTGAGAAATACTCTTTAGCGTATACTTTTCTCTATTGATAATTTCTGTACATAAGGTGATATGTAGAGCTGCACATCTTGTTGACCTTGAATTGTGTGTTAAAACTTACATGGATGGACCACTGTCTAGATCCTAATGATTTTGTGCAGCTGTCTTAAAAAAAAAAAAAAAAAGCCTGGCATCTGTAAACATGTTCATTGTTTCATGCAGCAGAATGACTGCCTTATGCAGGAGAGAGCCTGATGTAAATCTTCTAAGACAGGTATTTCAGGAGTGATGTCATTAGCTAGTTGCCATAGGCAACAGAATAAGTGTTGCTGTGGGGGTGAAGTAGGCTCAGGACTAACATGTGAGCAAATAATTTTGTCTTGATACTGGGTATAGCACTGCATATGTAGAGCCTGTTGGTTTGTGTGTTCACACTATTGCACCTAACTGCTTCTGGTTTGGAAGGTAGCACATGCGGAGGGAGAACAGCATGTCTCAGGATAGCATTGCCTGGAGTCGCAATTGCATGTTACAAACAATATTCCATTGTTCTGCAATGGAAAGACAAGGATTGTTTTAACACTGTAATTTGATATTAGTGTTTTTCTCATGTTGGGCAGCAATAGAAGGTGTAGGTTTAAGGATTCACTACTAAAAATGGGTTTTAAAATGCTTCCAGTTTTTAATGGTGCAAAGTCTCATTTCTGTTGCTATTTTTACTCCCATTCTGCTGGGTATTTCTGATTGAGAATCAATTTTTTTTCATATGTGCGAGGTGATGTTGGGGGTGAGGGGCAGAAAGCGTAAAGGAAAAATTCATAGCTGTTTCAAAAGTTAATTTAATGCAGGGGTAGGCAAAATGGTGGATCCAGCCAGCGACCAGACTCCATTTCCCAGCAATCCCTGCCCACATTGTTGTGGATGGTTTCCATGGAGAAACCAGAAACGGTGGGGCATGACAGTCCAGGGCTACCACTTCCATGGAGACCGACCGAAGCAGCACTGGCAGGGGCCCATGGCTGGGTGGGGAGCTGCTCCAGAGCCGAAGCAGAGCTGCAGTCTGCTGTCTGCATGCCCCTGCCCAGAGCGTGCGGGCAGTGGATTGTACCTTTACCCCAGCTCTGGCCCACGTTGCCACTGCTGCAAGATCCTGCTCTGCCCCAGAGCAGCTTCCCACCCAGCCACATGCCCTGCCAGCTCTGCCTGCACCAGCCTTCATAGAAACTACCCTGTCACAGCCCTGACGCTCCTGGGGTCTCCATGGAAACTGGCTGCAGCGACATGGGCTGCTGGGATATAGTGTCTGCCATGGCTTAATCCAGCCCACAGGCCGGATTTTACCTGCCCCTGGTTTAATGCCTATGTGCAACCATAGGGCAGACATGCTTTATTTGCTTACTGAAAAAGTAAGCTTTTGATCACATTACTTTTGTTGTAGGAAAAAATATTAAAAGCATTTTGTACACATTTTCTTGACAAAAATTGTTTTAAGTGCATTAAGTTAGTGAACCTACATTTGCTATAAGTAACTCCATAAAGAGAGAAAATTAGAAATCATATTCCAACTAAAAGCTGGAAAACATTAAAAAGGAAGATTATAACTTCTTTTAAATTATTGAAACAGTAAAGCATCCAAGTGTCTGAATAGTAAACCAAAACTGGATGATGTAAAATGCTGTATTTTTAAGTTCTTACAGTTGTGCTTTACTAGCAGTTGGTATAGGTGCTTTCATTCTTTAAGAGCAGTGAAAATACACCTTTATTTTACAGGATGGCAGTTCAGCTATAAAAGAAGAACAGGTTAGCACTGCCAGTGAAGATACTGGGTCATATGTATTACAAGAACAAGAACCCCTGGTCTGTCAGGAATCTCTGGAGCTGGAAGAAGCTCCTGAGATGTCAGAACCACAAGCTCCTGAAAGCTATTCTGAATCTATCTGTGAAGAGGATGTCACCCTTGCTTTGAAAGAACTGGATGAGAGATGTGAAGAAGAAGAAGCTGACTTCTCTGGTTTGTCCAGGTAAGAATGACCTTGAACTTGACTACAGAAATGATGTACCCCTTTTATATTCTATCTACTCAATCAAATAAGTGAAGCAGAATTTTTCTTTGTTTGAATTTTTCATACTTTTTGTTATAATCAAACTTCTAAATGTACACTTCAGCATAAAATTTGCATGGTTTCCTTTTGGGGAGTGGACCTGTTGGCTCCACCCTTGTCAATTAAAAGTTTAAGGATGAATGCAGCCTGCAGGAAATATTGGTGATTGACAAGTGTCTGTTCATCTAAAGTTTTGACCATCACTCCTCATTCGGAATTAGAATCAGTGTATTATTACCAAACCATAGTGAGTGGGAAAAAAGGCATGTCAAAAATTGGAGGGGGGTAGGATTCTGGAGTGTTTCTTGGCAGCCACAAGCTGTAAGCAGTAAAATATAGAGCAGCCCTGGACCTGTTCTGAGTTATGTCAGGAACCATTCTGGCCCCAGCCAGTCCAGGATCAGGGAAATGTACGTTGCAGAGAGAGTGGGGAAGGAGAGGATGGAATACAGCCACTTTTCCCTTGCGAAAAGCTGCACTGAGAATTCAACCCAGAATCTGTTATACAGTCATTAGAGATGCATCAAAGGTTTGCTTTCAAAGTTGAGGTTCTTTTTAGAAGTATTAAAGTAAGATAGGAATATTTTCCTCTTCTGAATATAATAATGGAAAAATAAATATTTTAGTAATCAGGCTCAACTCAAAAAGAGCTTCACAGTCCCCTGTTACTGGGGCAGTTGGGTGCAGTGGGGAAGTCTGTCCCTTACACTAGAGAGAGCAAATGCTTGTTCACAAGTCTGTCCAACTTGAAACCCAGGCTAGGAGTTTGGGAGAAGTAGTGGAGGCATCTTAGTGAGGGAAGTGAGGTCTAAGTTCATGCTTGGTGAGAGAGATGTGATCAGGGAGACTTTTTATGGGAAAGGAAGGGCACCCTCTGTGCCCCTCCTGTGAGATTAAGAAATTGCAAGTAGATCAAGGTGGCACAGATTGAGAGCATGGAAATTAAGAGATTGTTATAGTTGCAGGGGTGGGGTGGTTAAAGGAGCAGTTGAGACTTCCTAGCTTTATACTGAGTTGCTGTAAAATGGTTTGCAAAAATTAAAAGCTGGTGATGGTTAGCACCATTTTGATTTCTCATGGGCAAATCAGAAATCACCCCTTATTTATACTAAAAATCATTCTAGTCCTAAAAGCATTAAAATAACCTTTCAAAATCTGCTCTGGTGAAGGTGCTCCTTGTTACCCCTTCAAACCTTGCTTGCAAACATTGGTAGAAGCTGCTTGCTTTCATTTTGTTCAGAAAGGCTTGCATTTAATTTATAATTTGCATTGCATTAGTGAAATCAAAATATGGAAGTACTACAAAATCAATATATTTCAGTGTGCTAGGTTACAAATGATTTCTGTGAGGAGTGGTTGAAATAAGTTTTTTTCAAAGCTCTCCTTAGGACAGAAAAACAAGCAGGAGTTGGGGAAGGAATTGGCCTACAGAGCTGATACAACCAAACAATAAAATTATTAGCATCAAGAAGAAATTAAATATGCAAGCAGGTGACTTATGTTTAATGGACAGTTCTCTCTTAAGACATGCTTGATCTCTTATGAAGTGGGCATTGGTATTGTAGAAGCAAATCAAGCTTTAATTTTTTATAAAGTTCTTTATAACATCTGTAAATCCTAATAAAATATCAAGTATGTCATGTAATGACCAAGCAATAAGAAAAAAGTTCTATTAAAAGTATAATTCCTTCTACTGTAGAAAGTTTTAAAAATTAAATTTATGACTGAATACAAGCCATAATTAATCTGTCTTTGTAACAGTGTTGTCTGAGTATTGATATATGGTAAAAAGTATATCTTTAGACTGCTCTTTGAACAAAAGTCCATTTAATTGATTGTCTATAAAAACAGATGTGTTCCAATCCATCTCTGTCCACTTGTACATGTTACTTAAAATTACCTTTAAAAATTGGTGCACTTCAGTGAGAACACTTGGGAGCAACCCAAGACAAACCTGAGGATGTTGTGTTTGCAGATGTTGATGAATTAAATTTACGGATGATCAACTATTAGTGGAGTTTAATGTTCATTAAATTATTCTGACCAACAAAATATTTCCCTTTCTGAATATTCTGTTGATAAAGAGGTTAAACAGAAATAGCATAAGATATATTTACTCCAGTTGTTTTAAAAGACTACTTAGATATTTATTTGAGTAAGTGTCAACACTTATGTTGTATGTGCAAAAGCCTTGTTTTAACCTTTTCTTGCTTCATTGTTTATAGCGGGGGTGGGCAATTATTTCGGAAAGAGGCCTGCTTACTGAGTTTTTGGCAAGCCGAGGGCCACGTGACAGGCAGCTCACGGCAGATAAATATTAGTTTTCTGAATATTTTAGGTGCCCCACGGGCCGAATAGAATGACGTGGCAGGCTGCATCCAGCCCCCAGTCCGCATTTTGCCCACCCCTGGTTTATAGTTTCCATTTAGTTTATCTCCAGATCCTTAGTTTTAGTGAGTCAACTGGAACCTTTGATCTAATTCAACCTGCCAAAAAAAGTTAAATAAATGAAAGCTGTTTCTTTTTTCTCTTTTTGCATATTATTTCCTGACAAGCTTACTTAGGTTACATTTTATTTACAGCCAAGATGAAGAAGAACAGGATGGATTCCCAGAAGTTCAGACTTCTCCACCACCTTCACCTTTTCTTTCTGCCATATTGGCAGCTTTCCAGCCAGTTGCTTATGATGATGAAGAGGAGGCCTGGCGCTGCCACGTCAATCAAATGCTGTCAGATACTGATGGATCTTGTGCAGTCTATACTTTTCATGTGTTTTCAAGGTTGTTTCAGGTCAGTGAGTCACTAGCAGTTGGTTTCTGATAAACATTTCCTTTTTCCAAGCATCTTTTCTCTTGTATCTTTCAAATATCTTATGCCAGCACAATCTGATGGGGTATGTACTTACAAACAGGCAAACTAGATTAAAATAATTTTATTTCATGGTCATATGCTATCATTTCTTTGGGTTATCTGTCTTATTCAATGCCCAGGATGGATGTTGCTCAGGAAATTAAGCATTTGTTTTTTGTTTCTTTTTAGCTTCTTCATTTAATATGCAGCCCCTTTATTGTTTGCTGAACATCATCCAAACCCTGTACTAATTACAGAACTATTAATTTCCTCATGAGCTTTTCTGTCATAGTCATCATCACAGTATCTGAAGCTGACAAGCGTTAATGAATTTATCTTCATAATAGCTCTGTGAGAAAAGTTATTTCCCTAAAAAGGGAACTGAAGCATTGGGGAGATATTAATGCTAAACTTTTCAAATGTCCCCATTAATTTAGTTTCCTTCAATGAGTGGGCATCCAACTTTGTACACTAATGGTCTGATTTTTTTTCTTCAGAGTTCATATCACTCTTCTATTCAAATCATCATTTAATTAGACTTGTGTTAATCCTCACAGTTTACTGGGAGAGGAAAAATAGTTACTCCATTTTGTAGGTGGAGAAATTGTCACAGAAAAGCCAAGGGACAACCAGAAGACCACGCAATGAGTGTCAGAGCCTCCTGACTCCCAACCCTTTGCTGACAGAGGTGCTGAACTTTTGTATTCTACCAATGAATTCATTTGAGGCTGAGAACTCAACTGTTCAGAATATTAAGCCTCAGGTATTAAAATTTTGCTCCTAAAAATAAGGAGCGCAATTAATGATCACTTATGCGAAGGGAAAAAAAATCTGGTTTAAGTGATCTGTCCAGAGTTACAGAGGGACTATGGTCCCCTAAAAGGACCATTCAGAGTTTCATTAGAGCAGGGCTGTTCATCTAAGTGCCAAGAGCCATGGCCCCCCATTGCACCACATGCCTCATGACCTTCCTCCTGCTGCTGCATTGTGCACCCAGTTCTCTGGCCATGGGTTCCCCAGTCATAGAATCATAAAAAATTTAGGGTTGTGAGGGACGTCAGGAGGTCATTTAGTCCAGCTCCGGCTCAATGCAGGACCATCCTCAACTATATCATCCCAGCCAGGACTTTGTCTAGCCAGGTCTTAAAAAAACTCCGAGGATGGAGATTCTACCCCCTCTTTGAAGAGGCTGGTCCGGTGCTTTGCCACCTTCCTAGTGAGACTGTTTTTCCTGTAATCTTACCTAATCTTCCCTTGCTGCAACATCCGATCGCTGCTCCTTGTTCTGTCATCTGCCACCACTAAAATATCTCCATTGTCTTTGGAACCACCTTTAGACAGTTGAAGGCTGTTATTAAATCCCACATCAGTCTCCTCTTCTCCAGACTAAATAAACCCAGTTCCCTCAGCTTGTCCTCATAAGCCATGTGTTCCAGCCCCCTAACCATTTTCATTGCCCTCTGCTGGACTCTCTCCAATTTGTCTACATTCTTTCAGTGGGTGCCCCAAAACTGGACCAGTGCTGAATAGAGGTGGTGCTTCCTTCAATCTGCTGGCAACCATCCTACTAATGCAGCCAAGTATGCCATTAGCTTTCTTCGCAACAAGGGCATGCTGTTGGCTTATATTCAAGTAAAAGCCCACTGTAACCTTCAAGTCCTTTTCTGCAGAGCTGCTGCTTAGCCAGCTGGTTCCCATCCTGTACCAGTGCATGGGATTGTTCCATTTTAAGTGCAGCACTTGTCCTTATTGAACCTATGATTCTTTTGGTCCAATCCTCAATTTTTAAAGGTCTCTCTGAATCCTAACCCTATTGCTTTCCCCAGCTCGGTGTCATCTGCAGACTTGCTGAGGGTGCACTCCATCCCATATTCCAGGTCATTGATGAAGACCTTGAACAAAACTGGCTTCAGGACTGTATGTTGGGGCACTCCACTTGATACTGGCTGCCAACTACACATCAAGCCATTGACTACTACCCTTTGAGCCTGACTACCCAGTTTTCTGTCCATCTTGCAGTTCATTCATTCAATCCATATTTCCTTAACTTAAAAGTTTATAAAAGAGGCCATTCTTAATGGACTGGCTGATGGCAACATCCTGAGGGATAGCCAGCACGGACTTGTTGCAGGTAGGTCTTGCATGACCAGTCTTATTTCCTTTTATGACCAGGTGATCTATCACCTGGATAAGGGGGAAGAGATTGATGTTGTATATTTTGACTTTAAAAAAGCCTTTGATCTGGTATCCCATGATCACTTCTTGGCAAAATTGGCTAACTGCAGCCTCAGGTCCACCACGATCCGCTGGCTGGGAAATTGGCTTTTCCCTCTCTTCATCAGGTGATCCCATCTCTCCCTAGCAGTCCTTTCTCTTTGATCCCATGATCAAAGAAGCCAAAGCCCGGCTGGTGACACCATCTGCACAGTCATGCATTGATTTGTAGGATGCATCCACTCCTGCCCAGATCCTTCCCCTTGACCAGAAGTATTGAGGAGAATACCCCCCGAGTGCCTGGCCCCTTCACCCTTGCACCCAGAGCCCTGTAGTCACTTTTGATCTGCTCGGGTTCACTCCTGGCAGTATCATGGTGCCCACATGAATGAGCAGCAGGGGGTAGTAGTCTGCAGGCCAAATGAGTCTTGTTAATCCTTTTGTAACATTTTGAATCTTGGCTCTGGGCAAGCAGCAGACTTCCCAAAACAACTGGTCAGGCTGGCAGATGGATGTCTCCATCCCTGGAAGAAGGGAGTTGCCAACTACCACCACCTGTCACTTCCTCCTGGTGACAGTGGTCTTGATCCTCCCAATATTGGGGATGCCTGGCCTGGTCTCTTCCACTGATGGAACGTACTCCTCTGTGGCTAGGGTTGTTTTCCAGGCAAAGCGCTGTAGGTGGAGGTGAAGGCTTCTGCTTGTTACCAGAGGTCACAAGTTTCCTGCTTCCACCTTCCTGGGAGTCCATGTGCTCTTCCTTCTCTAGTACTGCCTTTGGCAATCCTTTATCCACAGTCATAGGGGTCTCCTCCAGCATCGAATTGATGAAGTTCCTATGGCAGAGGATGCTTTGGAGCCTTGTCACCTCCTCCTGTAAGTGGGGAAGCAGGTGATCTGGAGAAAGCACAAGCAGGAGGGAGCAACAAAGGAAGCCTTCTCATTCTTCCTGAGAAAGTAGGGCAATCAATTAGTTATTTCAGATGTCTGTGCATGAATGCATGCAGCCTGAAAAACAAGCAGGAAGAACTGGAAGTCCTCACATAGTCAAGGAACTATGACCTGATTAGAGAAACAGAGACTTGGTGGTACATCTGGCATGACTGAAGCACTGTCATGGATGGGTATAAACTGTTCAGGAAGGACATGCAGGGAAAAGAGGAGTTTTTAAGTAAAAGAGGTGAATGATTGCTCAGAGCTCCAGGGTAAGAGGGGAGAGCAACAAGGGTGATGTTGTGGTGGGGGTCTGACAGGCCACCAGATGGGGTGGATAAGGCTTCAAACATCTAGCAGAAGTTTCCCAACCACAGGCCCTGGTTTTCATGAAGGACTTCAGTCACCCTGACATCTGCTGGGAGGGTGACACAGCAGTGCACAAGCAATCCAGGAAGTTATTGGGGAGTGGTCAGCAGCCTGCTCTGTGAGGGACCCCACTAGGAACCACCACTCACATTGCAGGCCCTCCCCCATGTGGCTATCACTGGAAGGAACCTGCAAGCTGCATTTCCCACAGTGCCAAACCAGGACCTGGGTGGAAATCTTGGTGGTGAGTGGTCCTGCCTTGATTGACACCTCCCAGGTGCAAGCAGAGGAAGAGCTGGCAGTGGCTCTGGCATTGCAACATCATCCAGCCATTTCTCTCGGCCTTCTCTCTCTTCCTGCCCCTTTCTCCAAGCAGACCCTCCCTAGCAAAGTCCCCTGTAAGCTGCCCTGTTCACTTCTCCTTGGTCCCAAAAGGTTTTCTTTTCCCTGCTAACCTGCTTCCTCTCAAACTTTACAGTAAAGGCAGGCCAGAGAGTTTCCAGGCAGTCTAGTGAACTCTCTCTCACTCTGGACTCTAGTTAAACCAGGGGCTTAAATATTGGTCTAACTGGTGAGTTTTAGCTATCTACACTAAGTATACGTAGGTTGATTACTCTTAATTAAAGAAAAAACTTACCTTAAAGCATGAATGCCACGTGCCCCCAGAGGTTGGGGGGGCACGGTTACCACCCACAGATGGCAGCAGTGGCGGGGTCATGGTGGCCGTAAGTGGGGAGATCCTGCAGGTAGCAGTGGCGGGGCTGTGGTGGTCGTGAGTGGGGAGCTCCCACGGGCAGCCGCGGTAGGGATGTGGTGGTGGTGAGCAGGGAGCTCCCATGAGCAGCCGCGGCAGGGGCGGGCTGAGCAGGGAGCTCCTGTGGGCAGCTGTGGTGGTGCCAGCAGCGGTGGAGGGGGAGTGGCAAGTGCTGCCTGGTAGCCGGTGGTGGTGGTGGTGGCCAGCGGCAATCAGGGACCACCCACAGAAGCCATCAGTGGTGAAGGGGAGGTGGCAAGCAGTGACCACCCACAGACACTGCTGGCAGCGTCTGCAACACTTTTCACAGGGGGTGCATGTGCATCCCCTATGCGTCACCAATACCTTAAATACTCCCCTTCAAAGAGGGGGGTGGCAAACTGCCCTGTTTGCTTGTTCCCTGGTCACTCAGGGAGTCTCCTTTTTATATCCTTCTGGGGATGGACTGGCTATATCCCCTTGCGACGGCTTTTGTCAGACACAGGTAGCAATCATCCAGTCAGCAGCTCTCCCTGCTGCTCGGGGAACATGCCCTTCCTCCTCTTGCTTCCAGTGAATTGCTGGCAAACTGTCCTGTCTGCTGCCCCTGTTCATTCACACCTCTCAAGCACCCCAAGCTGTGGGCTCCCTCAGCACTGTGGGCTGCTCTGCTCTGCCCTGCACCTCCCCACCCTCAGGGAAGGGGGTGGGGAAGCCCAGAGACTCTGGCTGCTTCTGCAGCCAGAACAGCGGGGTGAGAGGCAGCTGAGTGGGAGCCCAGGGGCTGCAACTTAACCATTTGCGGGTTGCCAGTTAGGTCTGCGTTCAGTGGCCCTGACCAAGAAACTATCCTTTCTCCTGCAGCAGTTTTCTACCTCATTCCTTATGATTTTTCTGCTTTACTCTGCACAGAATTTAGGATGCTACACATACTTGCTTTGTTTTCAAGCCAGTTCTAATTAATGAATCAGAATTGCTCACCTCATTCATCCTGTGAAGTGAATGGGGCTGAAATCTGGTGGACAAACTAGCATATGATTACTTAACCAAGCTGTATCAGTACTCAATACACTGTGATCGTCAAAATACCAAATTCAGCAGCAAAAAGGCATGGAATTACTAGTATTAATCACAAAGTCTGTTGTTTTGTTTCCCTTAGGCTTCTGCCATTCATGTTCTCTGTGCTTCAAGTCCTCCTGCTGCATTTACCACTCTGGGGAATGCATGGCATAAGCAGCAATTTCTCTTCCCTGGCTGCTCATGAAAGAGTGAAACAGAAAGCAAGGCTTGTTGGACTACCTTTGGTTAGCAGTGAAGGTGTGTGTCCTGGTGGACGTCACAGTTCAGACTCTTGCTAAAGCTCCATTCCACCCAAGACTGAATTGAAGTAGTTTGGGTCCATTAAACCCTGTGTGACTCTGCCCCACTTGCAGTGACTAGTACATGCAGAGCAGCCTTGCAGTAGCAGTGTGACTCCACTCTTCAGCAGCTGAGTGCTGTTTTTACAGTGACCTTGCAGATCTAGAGAGAGGATTCATTAGTGTATTCTGAGAAATCAGCTAACTATCCTAATGAACATCGCAGCAAAAATGAAGGTTTCCTGCTGCCAAACTGAGCAATAGCTGCTCTGGAATTAATGGCTGTTATGTTGTAGAGTACAGGGGGCCTTCATCAAAATACAAAGGTGCCAGGAGAATTAATTAAGGTTGTACAAGCAGCCATGATCCTGACATTTCTGAACTTGCATGTGCTTGATTTTGCTACATTTATAATTTGCTAATGTATTTGTTTTCTATGGTGTTTCAGGGCTTTTATAAAAAGAATACAAAAGATGTAGAAACTGATGCACTGGATCTGGCTAAAGGTTCATCTAGTCCAGGCTCCTGTCTCTCAGATACTTCAGAGCAATGATTTTCAACCTTTCTGAGCCCACAGCTGATATTCCCATATTGCAGTTCCCCAGCCTAACAGCCAGTTTCTCTTGTGGTTAACTTGCCAGGCATACTTCAGGCCTTCCTTTGAAGACACTAGCTCGGGAACAGCAGTGTACCCATGTTTGTGTGAGGCTTGTGCTCGAGCTAATAAATTTCATCCTTGACTGCACTGAGGCAGCTGCACTGTTTCTCACCCTAGATGTAACACATAAAGAGGAGCCTGGAGTTGGGAACACTTGGTAGGATGATAGCAGCTCCCCCCAGAACTACCCTTGCCACCCATACGTAATATCTCCATAGTCCATTTGTTGAAAAGTAATGCTTTGGAGCAGGGATATCAAACGCATCCAGCCCCACAGGCCAGATGATGGGCATAGGGCTGGACTGTGGGCTGGATTGGGCCCACAGACCGTTCCTGTTCCACATACTCATTCTAGCCCACATGCAACGCAAGGCCTGGGCTAGCCACAAGTACTGTTTGCAGTATGCTCATCAGCCCTGGACCTCCATGTGGCATTTAGCACATGAGGCTGGTCTGGGGCACATGCCATGTGTGGTACCCACACCAGACCAGCCATGCATTGGATCTGGCATGCAGAACTTGTCTAGGGCCCAATCCAGACTGGCTTCAGTTCTAGTGCATAGGGCAAAAACAGCGTGAGTACCAAACTGGTCTTTGTGTGCTATGTGCAGCGTGCATTGACTGTAGCCTGGCACAGCATACTAGGTCAGTCTGGAGCATACACTGCATGTGCCACTCACACCAGATCATCCCTATACAATGGATCTGGCACATACAGCACAACTTTGGGCTGATCTGGCCCCAGATCCAGATCCTCACAGGGTCTGTCCAGTGTGAGCAAACACCCCAAACCGGCCCTGTGCCGTCTGCAGCCTATGCTAGACAGGCTCTGCACACTGCACGCAGCATGTGGGACCAGGACCAGTGCATGCTGCATGCAGTTGGCAGCACTGTGGGTCATCTTTTTGACGCCGTGCTTTAAAGGAAAGTGCAAGAGCCCCATAGTAGACCTATGTGAAATAATCCATCATCCACGTAGGGCTTGGTGAAGTCTCTAATATTTCAAAATTGGCATAAGACTGGAAACACTAAATTTTAATGCACCTTCCAAAATGTTTCTTGCAATTTTAACTCTAGATATTACTGATATGAATATAAACTTCCTATCTGTTTTTGAAGTTTTTCTTAAATCCTTGTCCTTAACAAATTTTTGTGACTTTAAGCTTAAATTTACTATATCAACTCAAAAGGGATCTGGGTGTCATGTTAGACAGTTTAATCGTATGTTGTGTGAAAAAATATTTCCTTCTAAGAAGATTTCATCCAATACTATGCCACCCATATTTCTGAGTTAATTTAGAACCCTGAGTAGCTCGTATTTCTGCTTTCAATATGCATTACTTCACATGTATTCACATTACATTAACTTGTTGCATTCACCTAGCATGTGTAGATCTTCTTAAAGTTCATCAGTTTCTTCTTTGCTCCTGAGTAAAGTAAATAACACTGTCACCTGCAGATTTTGCTACCTCGCTATTTCCCCCAACTCCTTGATCATGAATAAATATATAAAACAGTAGACCTACTAGAGAACCTTGTCCTGTCACTGCTGATCTTATTCCTTGATGAAAAATAACTGACTAGTCTTACTTTTTCCCCTTTTTGTTAGCCAGTTTTTGATCTGTGACAATACTTTGTCTCATCTTGTGATCCTTTAACTTCTTTAGTAGCCTCTCACACGCATTCTTCTCAAAGACCCTTTGGAACTAACTGGAAATAAATGAATACCAACTAGCTCCATTTTATCCACAGCTTACCTGCAGAATCTCTGAGGGTTAGATTCTGTCTTTTCATGATTTTCAAGGTTATTCTGTTTTGACTAATTTGCCAGCAACAGATACAAGATTTTCTGGTCTGTAATTCTCCAAACCATCCTTATGGTCTATTTTTAAATATCAGTATGCCTAGAGAAAAGCCATTTGGAAACTTCAAATGTACAGCACTTGCACTTTTTACATAGGAGTTTGTGTATAGTAACTAAACCTGTTTCTTATAAGCTGTAGGGGGTATATTTTGCTAAAACCAATAATGAAAAATGTTTTCTAAAGTAACTTTTCCCTAAAGATATATATTGAATTTGGCAATGTGTGTGGAAATAAAGAGTATATTAATTCTTATGGAGTATGACGTGTCAAAATTTACTACTCTAAATAAAGGCTTCTGGTATAATACAATATCATAGTCTTGAGAACAGTTTCCTTCCTTTTACTGTTTTTTCCTTTTTTTCCTTTTTTGCTAGTTGATATTTTGTGTTGTAATATGTTAATGACAAAAAAGTGATGTGATGATAAGAATAGTTTACATATATATTCTTTGTCAGAATAAGGAAAATAGTTACCTTAATCTGAAAAAAGAAATAATAATGCAAATTTGTTTTTTCTGTTTTTCATTATTCTAGACGATTCAAAGAAAGTTTGTAGCTATAACAAATGATTCAGTAAGTTTTCTTGGTGACAGTCTACAGCGCATTGGAACAAAATTTAGAAGTTCGTTGGAAGTGATGATGATGATTTGCTCAGAATGTCCAACGGTCTTTGTGGATGCTGAAACGGTAAAATTTTGTATACAGTCAGTTACTCAATGCTAGATTGAAATATCTGTCAATTTATTATTCTTTCTGTAAATTACAGAATATTGCATTTCACTACTCTCAAAATAATACTTTTGTGAAACATTTTTTAGAGGTGCTGACATGTCTGCCTTTTCCCCTTTCGCCTTATCACGAATTCTAGCAGTAGGTAGCTTTTTGGAGTTAAAAATATTTTTTTTTAAATGAAACCAAAAGAATATTAAAACATAGTACATAACTATGAATTCAGTTGGAAACTATATCCCTTTCTGACTATACAAAATTGTGAAATATATTTTCTTCTAAATAAATGTTGTGTGTTAAATATAAACAATAGACTAGCCTATAGTTGTTATACATCAGTTAATTGAATTCACTGTTCTTATTAAGGTTTCACTCATTTGGAAAGCTAAATAATGCATCCATGATTGAAGACCTCATATTTATAGTCTTGTACCTTAAGGCTTTTTTACACTGGGAAATTTGCAGACATAACTGTATCAGTATGCAAACAATCTCATTCCTGAACACAAACATTGCCTTCTTTGTGTGACTGTCCACATAGATTCCATTCTTCATGCCCTCAGAAGGCATGATGGAGACAGAGTGGCTCAGCCACCTATTGGGACCTTCTTTCTCCCCCTGGCTGTAATATAGAAGACGGCTAGATGGAAAATCATTCTGTAAATATTTGTGCATGTGTGTGTGTGCGCACACCATTTTAGAAGCAACTATACCAGCCATAGGGGAAATACAGACACATTAGGTGCCATGGGTAATAATCTGGGTAATTACAGCACACTGGAGCAGGCTCGATTAAATCAAGTCTCCTAGAGTGTGGTAATGACCATGGTCCAGCAGACTCCAACATCTTGTGCATCAGCATCCCCAGGCTTAAAAGTGGCAGCGGGGGCACTTTTTAACTAAATAAGCTTTAGTTAAATCGACCCTACCACAGTTTTTAAGTGCAGGGACACTGATGCACAAGATGCTCCGGGCACTTTAATTAGTGGCTCTCAGAACTGCTCTGATTTAAAGCATCCTCCTCCCCCCAACTCCCAGAGCACATGTATAAACACCCTTGAGGCTAGGCCTTCCCTATACATATTCCAAAAGGATAAAGTCATCCCTAGGGTATACCTGTTTCTTGCCCAAGATGGTCACTGATTTAGGTTTGAAACAGATATAATATTTAACACTTTTTTCCTCCTGAACCATATACCAGTCAGTGGGAGGCTAAATTACATGATCTGGATGTCCCAAGAGCACTGTTTTACTGTATACATAGGACTTCCCTGTTTATAGAGTCACTTCAGGTTTCTCTGTAGCATTTACAGATGGGTTCAAGGTGTAAGATATTTTGAGCCAGAGATTATAAAAATAGGTGTCCAGTTGCCTTAACTTGTGTTATGAACTATCTAATTTAGAGCCTTTGGAGCAGACCAGGGCTCAAGCACCATCTGTGCTTCCTGAGAAGCATTATCCATCTCAGAAATGTGCAGAGCAGTGATTTGGGATTCAGTTAATACCATTATGAAGCACTATTCCCTGTGTCAAGGATCAAGATCTGATGCTTGTTTTCATGCAGTGATGATACAGTCTTTATTTAGACAGACTCTAGCCATGCACTTTCATCCCACTGGGCAATTCCTTATTGATCACAGAGGGGAATATACATGGACAAGCACTTAAAAGAATAGTAAATGTCTGTTTCTCTTATGGTAACTGTGCTTCTTTGAACTGAGCTGTCTGTATATATTCTAGGACTTATCCCCTTCCCTGCTACTTCAGAGTCCTTTAATATTTGGATTTTTCATTGGTGAAAGGGCCAAGGAACAGTTGGGCCCCCTGTTCCCTTTATACCCTCAATAGGGAGCCAAGGATATTTATGACACACTTATAGCCCCAAAAGATTTTCATTTCAAGAACATGCACCCCAATTGTGTAATATATGTGGAAAGCACATCTCAAAGGCTCACGGTTCTTTTTCTGTTTACTGCTTTTTCTTACATGTTTAAGAGCAAAACCCAGATTTTTTTTATTGGGATCATTTGAAGGCATTTAATTTGCAGTGGGTTGCCAAATAAAGAGGAGCCACTCAGTTGATGCCTGCAGCTTTTACTTCCATGGCCACCACTCAGCACAGCTGAAGTACATCAGTGGTCCAGCAAACGTGATTAGACAACCAGCATCCTTTAAAATAAAGGCCACAGCAAACCCTTGAATTACATCTGTAGTTCTGGGCAGCTGTTGGCTGCAGCTGTATGTACCCTGTAGACACACTGCCCTTTACTATAGGCCACGGGTGGGCAATTATTTTGGGTGGCGGGCCGCTTACTGAGTTTTGGCAAGCTGTTGAAGGCCGTATGGGTACCCCTGCCCCTTGGCAGGTGCCCCACCCCCTGGTCGCCACCTCGGGACCGGAAATCCCACCCCCTAACACCTGACCTTTGCCACCAGAAGTCCCTCCCTTTGCCCCTGGAAGTACTCCTTTCATCAAGGGGTTTTACTATCTCTGAACCAGAAAAATACCAAATTATATTCTAAAAATCAAACATGTACTACAACATTAATTAATTTCATTTCAAAAAATATTTTTGTCCTGATTTACATGCGTTTGTATAGTGTACATAGAGGTGATAGTATAATAGCTTAAAATGAAGTTTTCTCTTGTACATTGTGGGGGGGTGGTATGGGTGGGAGAGTGG
>NW_017729033.1:68945289-68949965 GCF_001723915.1 Gavialis gangeticus | reverse complement strand
CCCCCCCCCGCAGCAGCCAGAGACCCTGCCAGTGCTCCTGCAGGCCTGGGCTCTGTGCTTCTGCTGCTCTTGACCCTGGGGCACCGGTGCAGGCCCCATGTTCCTGCTCACTGCCACTTGCCTCTCCGTCTGCCACTGCTGCCCTTCTCCTGCCACTTCCCCGTCCCCCACTGGTGACACATAGAGGGTGCACGCGGTTGCATGTACACCCCCTGAGAGCGCTGGTGCACCCCATTACTACAGTGTTCCCAGGCAGTGGAGGGGGCAGGCAAGAGCACTGGTGTCCCTCCTGAGAGCGCCGGCCAAGGAGTGCGCCAGGGGAAGCGATTCCCCTGCAGCTGATCTTGCCAACCTGGAAGTGCCAACAGCGTGCTGCTGCCAGTTGTGGGTTGGTGGGATTGGGTGCAGCGGGACACCCCCGCCCTGGGTTGCTAACTGTCTGCTGTGGGGGCAAGTACCCCCCTGACTCAGGAGGCACCAGTCGCCCATGCCATCCCCTCTCCTCCTGGCCACTCCAACACTGCATCCCAGCTGCTCTTGCAGTCCCAGCACTGCAGCTGGGAACCACGTGGTGCTGGAGTGCAGGGTGGGGTGGGGAGGAGCGAGGAAATAGCAGCAGCAGGCAGCGGGGAGGGGTAGCAAACAGGTATGCAGAGCACAGTGACTGCCAGGGAGGAGCACGGAGCCTGCACCGGTACACTGGGGCTAGTGCTGGTGGAGCCCAGAGTGGAGCAGCAGGATCATGGGATGGGGCTGGCAGGAGCTTTATGGAGCTGGGCTGGCTCCCTCTTCTCCCTGCTTGAGCAGTGCAGGCCAGCTCCATAGAGCCCCTGGCAGCCCGGCGCTGTATGCCTGCTTTCCCGCTCTGGGCTCCTGTCATCTTTGACAGGCAGCCAGGGGCAGATGCATATTAATTTTCTAATTTTTTTAGGGGCCCCACAGACCAGATAGAATGGTCTGGTGGGCCAAATCCAGCCCATGGGCCGTGTTTTGCCTGCCCCCGCTATAGGCTGTTTTGCACATACATGACCTAACTTTTAAAGGGAGGAGTCCCAAAGCTTGACTCAGAAACACTATGTCCTGTAGCACCTAGATCAGTGATTCTCAACCTTGCTAGACTCAAGCCACACCTTGGAATATGCTAGCTCTTAGTTTTCACTTGTTTCTTGACTACTGAAAAATAATAGAACTATTGTTCTGTTGCAAAGAACTCTGGAAAAACCACAACAGAGGTTAGAATAGAATAACACCCTGATTGAGAATCGCTGACCTAGATGCTCCATTTGAAGTCTCTCACAAGCACTGACTTGGCACAGCCCCATTTAATTTTCAGGTTCTGAATGGCACTCTGCCTTAGCTGATCTAACTGCAAATATTTTTTAAGTTATAATTAGAGGTATTACCAGTGTGTGGACAGCTAGTTTTATGTGATTTCCTAAAAGAGGTCTAATTATTTAATAAGTATTTTATTTATTTACTTATGGAAGAAAAATTTGTTTCAGCTGATGGCCTGTGGTTTACTAGAAACATTGAAGTTCAATGTTCTAGAGCTCCAAGAACATCTGGATACCTATAATACCAAAAGAGAGGCAGCAGAGCAGGTAAGTTTCTTTATTTTATCAGCTACTTTATGCTGTAGGTCAGGGGTTGGTAATGTTTTGGGCAGTGCCAAAAACGCCCACACCCTTGACTTGGAAGATGTTGGCATGCCAAGGGTGGACAGTGGGGGAGCTGCAAGTGGCCTGATCCTTATTGTGACAGCACAGCCTCAACGCCTTCCCTGCCATCCACCCCAAGAAACACATGCCAGGTGAAATGGCTTTGTGTGCCACACTCTGACACCTGTGTTTGGGGTTGCCTACCCCTGCTGTAGGTCTGTTCGTTACACTTATTTTCACTCTTGCCATTTAACAGAAATGATTAAATTGATTGAATAGTCAAAGGGAGAAAAAAAATTTTTGAGATTTTTGGTGGTTTTTTCTCTTTATGGAAGTACTGTTTTTTTGCCTGTCAGTTGAGATTAAAATAAAATGACATTTAAACAATATGATGATATAGTTTCTGTTCTTTAAGGTATATGTTAATGTCTAGACTTTTTGCAAAGGGCACAATGATTCAAGACTGAACTTTCAGCAAGCTGAGTACTTGCTTTTGTGAACCAGTGATATCTAACTGACTCCTGGAATATACAAACTTCAGGAAATTAAAAAAAACGACATCTCTTTCAGGAAATGAAAGAAAACATGGCTCTAGATTCACCCTTGCAGATATGAAGAGAGCTATAATTGGTACAAACCTGTGTAAGGATTGTTGCACTAGATGAGGATTTTACCGTGGAAAAGGAATGTGGCAACAGCATAACTGAGGGGGTGGTGTGCAAAAAGAGCCACTGCCAGCAGCTCTGCAGCAGCCAGGGCTGCCTCATTCGTCATGGCTGCCCTGGGTGCAGAGCTGCCCTGCTACACCTCTAGACTTGATGCCTCCAGCATCATCTAAAAGGCCCACTGAGGGAAGGCATTTTGAAAAGGCTCTTGGGGTTCTACAGAAGCCTGTTGAAGAGAAGTACACTTTATGAGTTGGTTTCAAGTAAACATTGCTGAGAACCTGCAGACCCTGGCATATCCTCAGGCATGAATTAGACTTGTTGGCTTTAAATTTGGTTTGGTTTGCTTTTCTGTTTGGAAACATAAATGGTGTGAGGTTGCTGTTTTGATACTTCTCTGATAGATTCACATAAGGCATCAGTTTGAGTGGTAAGCATCAAGCTTTTGAAGCGCTTGAAAAATGTAATCGGTTTTAATACCTCTTTGAAATATTTTATGAAATAGTGCTTATGTTTTTACACATTTTTTATTGATGGAATCTCAAATCATTCAGTTTCCAGAATAAAATACGTTTATACTTAATGGGACTTGATCAGTCTGAACTTGGGGAGAGACTTGGTCAGTTTGAACCTTACTTCCTAGGAGAATTATGTAAATTGTTGGTTTATATTAAGAAAAATTAACATACACAAGCAATAATGAAAAGGACTAAATTCAGAAGGCCCAAGCTGGCTTTTTCTGGAGTCAAAGTCTGACATTGATTTTTTAGTTAGAGTTGGATCAGATTCAAAATGCTATTGCAGATGCACAAAGTAAAATAAAAGAGGTTTTTCACCATCATCTTATTCAGTTACAGCAATATTAGGAATAATTTTCAACCACAGTAAGTAGTAAACTTTCATGGAGGTGAGTTTTACATTGGCCTCATATCTTTCAAGCAAGGAAATGTAAGTGGGTTTATTGGAAAAATTATACAAGCTAGCCCTTCTAGCTACAAACCAAAATTTTGACACAACTGAGAGCTGCAGGAAATGCAGATTTCAAGATGATCACGCTCCTGAATAGTAATCTACCCCAGCGCAAGTAATAGTCTGCTCTTAAATCACTTCTTAAAATAAATAAGAACTGAAAAAATCAGAGAGAAAATATAAGTGGAGAGGGGAAAACGTGTTTATTTACCAGTCTTTCTCCAGTAGATTCATTTTAACTGACTACAAGCTATATGAAGCTCCTAAGCCACTGTTTGACCACTAGCAAGTTACAGTAATCTGAACAAGACCTATAATACTCTTTAGTCTAAGAAGAAAGAGAAGTTGAAACTTAAATGAAATGTGTTGTATTTCCATTTTTAAAACTTAACAAATTATAAATAGAATTAGATTATTAGGAGCACATACATATATGTAAATACCTGACAGTGACACTGACTATATATCCCGATTCAATTAAAATCTCATTTTTGGGATTCATACTGTATTTATATTACCATGGTATCTGAATGTCACACATTATATAATTTCACATGCCATGTAAAACAACAGAAATATCTGAGGAAGTGCTGTTGTTCTCATTTGGTAGACAGAAGAGTTAGGCATAGGGGGTGAGGGGAGAACCCCATGGTGGGGGGGACTCTTTACTGGAAGCTGGAGTGCATTACTTTGACCCAGCTCTTTAGCTTAGATAGATCGGGTACTTCAGCTGATTCAATCAGCTGTTAGATCAAAGCACCAAAAAAGCACCACTGAAATGCCTAATTGATACAGATGTTGGGAAAGCTAGGTCCAACCAAAACAGTGCCTCTCCTGAGCATGTGCTGGGCTTAGTGTAGCAATGTGCTGAGTTTTTAAGTGTAGCATCATTTTTTGTTATAATTTTCCCCCCCCATATCTGCAACCAGCCAGACAGGCTAAATAATTTGCCCAAGATTACACTGGAGATATGAGGCAGAACAAAGACTTTAACCCAGATGCATTTATACCATAAACTATGGCTGTACAAAATGGCATTGTTAGACTTTCTCTCTCCTAGAAATTGCACCTCATATATATTTTTAAAAATTCCTTATTGTAAAGTATTAATTTTAAATTTAATTTCTTTTCTGGCTATAAATACATGTTACATTTTCAAGTAGGCTTTTGGACTTTTATTTTTGTTCTATTTTTCTTTGCAGAGATTAAAATAACTTCTTTGTCTCTGTCTTCCTCAGTAAGGACCAGAACTGCCACCTCCCTGCTGGGTCCCCTTTGGGCCCCGGGGGAGGCTCACCTGGGCCTAGAGTGAGTGAGGATTTAGCTAGGGAGCTTCTGGAGGGGCTGGACATTTTTAAGTCAGCCGGCCCGGATGATCTTCACC
>NW_017729033.1:68943972-68945063 GCF_001723915.1 Gavialis gangeticus | reverse complement strand
CCGCAAGGAGTGACCAGGAACAATGGTCACAAGCTGGCAGAGGGAAGGTTTAAGTTGGACATCAGGAGGCGCTACTTCACGGTCAGGGCGGCTAGAGTCTGGAACCAGCTTCCAAGTGAGGTGGTGCAGGCTCCCACCCTGGGGGGTTTTAAGAGGAGGTTGGATGACCACCTTACTGGGGTCGTTTGACCCCAGTGCTCTTCCTGCCATGGCAGGGGGTGGGACTAGATGATCTGCTCAGGTCCCTTCCGACCCTAGAAACTGTGAAACTATGAAAATAAATTCTCATGGGGTTGTCTGCATTTTGTTTTTGTATAAAGGAATCTGATGGATAGGAACTTTTGGCCTTTGTATAGCATATAGTAGGAGCACACAATATGTTTTCTCTAGTGATTCTGTCAAAAGACTGCCTGAGGACCTGTTACTGTTTTCAGCCTGTCCTTTACTACAGTACTTGAGAATGATTAGGGCAGAACAGATGTTTCACTGGGTCAAAGGAATTGTTCTGAAACAACTGACAGCCTTGGGCAATTCTGATTTAATCACTTGCATCTAGAAAGGAAGAAAAAACACATTTTGATGATTAAGCTTTTGTCATTCTTAGTTGATTTAAATTTTAATTTAGAAATGCTGGCTAATTTTCTCCCAAAGCTTCATTTGACTTTTTTTTTTCTTTTACAACTTTACAAAAGTATTTTAAAATGTCTTGTATTTGGTCATTTTTCATTTTCTAAGCTTTGTATATTATACAGTTCTAGTAGGCTAAGGAATCCTCAAAGGCTGAAGCCCATTGATATGGAAACATCCAGCACAAGAAAACTGAATGAAACAAATGAAATAAACATAGGATACAAAGCAGGAAGTGACTTTCTGCCACAAGTCCTGTTCCCTGATGATACAATGTAGTAATATCAGTCTGAAAGCCAGTTAAAAACCTACTGAAACTTCACTCCTCTGATTAGAAACAAATAGAAAAGGGGCAAACTAAATTGGTTGGCTATATTTTAATTGTATTTATCTGATAATACTGCATCTTCTTCATGGTGTATTATTTGTTTATTGGATTTCTATGCCGCTGTTCCTGCCCCCCC
>NW_017729033.1:68940184-68943831 GCF_001723915.1 Gavialis gangeticus | reverse complement strand
TTTCCCGCCCCCCCCCCCCCAAAATAAATAAAAAAATCTCTAAGCTTTTAGCACACATGATTAACTTTTAAAAACATAATCTAACTGGTAACTTTTCTTCAAAATCAGTCCTAAAAATGTGGATTGCACTTGACTTTCTAAAAATGGTGTTCTGTATTAACCTCTCAAAGCAACATAAAGTTAAGGAGATAATGGAGTTATCTTTTACAAGGAACTTGCACTTAGTGCAATTGAAATGGGGAAGGCAAAGGGGTCTGTATGCCACCTATTTTGAAGCTAAATCAGCCCCTGGTGCAAGTCAGAGCATCCATAATGCTGTCTTGTGCAAGCAGAAACTCTAGTATTCCCATTTTTCGACCCATGTAAAACTGGTTGGTGACCTAAAACCAGCATATCTGGGGAAGATGCTTCTAGGTCAGAGAACCCTCACCTATTCCCTAAGTAGAACTCTGTCTCCTTTGTATTGCTGAACCTGTGGTAAGGGCCAAGAAATGTCTATGCTGCTTTCCTCCCAAGCCTAGGACAGCCACCAAGAAACAAACTTCACTCACTCCTGTTTGTACAGACCTCAGGCAAAGTAAGATAGGTCTGAAGGTCCTGAGCACTTACCCCAGCACCGCCCTTCGGCTCTTTGTCTAGCAACCCTCTAACTATATTCTCTACTTAACTGTTGGGTTTGGATGTACATGGAGCAAAAGCAAATGAGCAGGGCTTGATTATTAGCATCTGTCCTGGGCTGAGCAGGAATGAGGCAATATATAAATGCATTGTCAATTAGTGGTTGTTCTGTACCTGCACATCAAATCTTTCACTGTATTCATATTTATATCCGGGGGGAAAAAACACTGACTCAAGAAAACAGAAATAACAGAAAACAGAGCACGGTGTGTCAAGGAAAACTTAGAGCTCAAAATTTTTTTTTTCCAAATTGTTTTTCTCTTTAAAAATATAAAAAATGGCAAAACAAGGCCAGGTGTGAGAGGTTAATATCAGGTTCTTAGTTTCTGATGTTATTTGCTGTGATGCAGACTTCCATTATTATTGATGGGTGCTGTCAGATGCAAAGAAAAACAAGATTTTAAAAGTACATTGGTATCCATGTATCACTACTTGAAACTGACACCACAGTGTTTAGAGAATTCCACTTCTCCTCCTGATAAGCACACAGGCCAAGTTAATTCACTAAGTAGCCTTTATTAAATTGAGCAGATGGGAAATCACATTTTTATTTTACCTTTTTGGCATCAGTCAAAGGTTAAGAAAAGGTCACTTAAGATTTCCATTGAGACTTATGATAGAAAGCACACATTAAACTAAATTGTACTTCCTTGGATATGTAGATTCTGTTCTGTGTTTCAGAGGATAATTTGCAGTTTAACATAGTTCATTACTATTCTGGTCACTCTCTGTTCACTTCTGTTTACTTTCTTTTACAATAGGACCCCAAATGTACAGTGTAGATAAGTCCCTCATGTTTGTATTGTATATTTTATAGTAACCCTTTATGATGTATAGAACTTGCATAACTAATCTATTGAAATCAGTAAAGCACCTTTATTATATTCTACTTGTACAAATAATGTAATTCTCCTAATCTTACTAAAATGGTTCTCAAAAAATACAGAAGTTCCAGCCTTTTATGATTCTGGTTCAGCAATTTGTTAGAAATGCTGTTGGGATGCTTGTGTACCTCTTAAGTCATTAAATGAATTGGGAAATAATATTGTAATGGATTTTTCTGGAACAGAGTAGAAGAAAAAAATACTGTATCATATTTAAGTAAAAGGATTTCCTCTTTCCTCGACCATTTTGCCTCCCAACCTTACTTCCCAAATGTAACTGTAGCTTAACATTGAACATATCAAGTAGTCCTGCTCTGGAATATTGAAAATTTATATGAAAAGTTCAATGGAGGGAACTAATTGCTACAGAACATAACGAAGTAGAATTTGTTGGGAAGGATGGTCCTGGTAAGAAATGAAGTACCAGGCATCGAGTATCTGAAAGGAGTTTCAACTAGTATTAAACAAGATGCGACTAAGACTATACAAATATATTAATTACATTATTTCATTAAAAATTATCAGGGGACATGGAAGATCTTTATTGCAATACAGTTCTTTGGAACTTTTCTCATGTATTTTGGTTTACTTGGTCTTTCAAGGTTAATTTTGCTTATGTTTATTTTGTAGTGGCTAGATGACTGCAAAAGGACATTTGGTGCTGATGATGGCATTCATGGAACCAACACAGATGCTCAGGTAGGTGATTGTCAGGTCTGAGTCCTTTAATATTGCATATTAAAATTAAAAAATATACAGCACAAAAAACTCTTCGATATTCGCAAAGAAACTAAAGAAGCTTTTGCAGAGCTTTTCATTTCAGTTATCAGACTATCTTTTGGAAACTTAGATTCTTATAAAATATTGGCCTAATAACAAAGGGTTCCCTTTTATTAAAGTGAGCAACAAGTCTTGGGTTCTAAAAGCTTAATAACACAGAGTAGATAAGCAGACTCGATACCATCTGAGTGCCAAAGTAAATCTGTCTTTTATGCAGCTGTTTCTAGAAGAAAATATGTTAGTATTCTGCTTCTGTACTCAGATAAACAGTCTGGCAAAAGAGCTGCCCAAAATCTAATATAATTAGAAGTATATAAATACATATGACCTTTCTAGAATAATGTGTTTGGAAGGCTGAAAGAGGGGCTAGGTAGCACTATGGCAGAAACCTCATCAAACTTTTTGGAAATTACTTGTCCAATTGGAAACCCACCATCATTTTTAGTTGACTCTCTTGAGTTTATCTGAAAAAAATGTGTGTGAATACACTGTAGAAGGATCACCTCTGCCTTTGATGCTACTGTCAGTTGTAATGTATGAAATACTCAACTACTTAGGAAAATCTTTGTTCCTTTAAACAACATATGCCGTATTGTTAGTAAATATGCTGTAGAAAGAAAAAAAATCTATGGATTTATGTTGTATTGTTAGTATTCAATATAAAGACACTTAATGCCTTCTAGGATCCTATAACAAAAATGATAAAAGATGCAACTATAGCATCACTAATAGCACCTGTTTTGGAGCTGCTTAAAATCATGTTTTCATAGGGAGATTCAGCAAAACAGGTTTTTATTTTTGTTTTTAAAGAAGCAAATGCTGTCTGGGCTCTTTTAGATTATAATGAATACATATATAAAAGGGTTAAAGCTTTTCCCTACCTGTTCATGTGCAATACACATAACTTAGTATCTTAAAAAGTGAGTGTGAATAGAGAAGCTGTCTTTCTAACAACTGAAGTACAATGCTTTTTGCATATATGAGGACACTGAATTCCAAGAATCATTATAGGTGTTTTCTGAATCCAAGTTAAAGATAAACATGGAGAGAGGGAAACTATTTTCTTCCTTTTTATTCAGTCCTTTTTAGTACATCCAATTTTAAAATAAAATCTATATCATGGTGCAGTTAGTGGTAATATTTTTGTTCCTCCAAAATAAAAAAAAATTAGGAACAATTAAATCCTACTTTCAGTATTTAAGTCTGCTTCATACACAACAATCAGACTAGAAAGGAATCATCAATTTTTTGCTAGCTTGTTTAGCCTTTAAAAAAATAAGGGTCTCTCTTTAAAAAAAAAAAAAA
>NW_017729033.1:68935617-68940124 GCF_001723915.1 Gavialis gangeticus | reverse complement strand
TTAAAAAAAAAAAAAAACCAAATACCCTATTACAGATATTTTTGTTTCTTAATTTGTTTAAAACAAAAATAGACACCTCGTTATTGTTATTATACAGCTGCTTTATTTTGGAAAACACCATTTTAAATGGCCCATGCATTAGGAAAATAGCTATAAAGTGCATGAATTAACCTATATTCATAAGGGTTTCTATTATACACACAAATAATTATTTTAATGTGTATTAAACATATTTGCACAGATTTAATGTCATTTTGCAAGTGTTCTGTTTAAAATAAACATTTACTTGCACAGTATTTCCCCCTCCTCAACATAATCTGTATAATGTAAGAATAATATTTACGTATTGCCTTCTGTCTTCAAAATGCTTTATAAGCATCAATTAATTCTCCCAACATACCCTGGAAGAAAGTAAGTATTACAATTCCCTCTTGCTAAAGAAACAAAAATGGGAGAGCCAAATACAATCCTTCCTTGAATCCAATGCACTTCACAAGTTATTGACAGGACAGAGGTTTTTCTTTTTACATAAATTAATACTGGTTTGAAGGAGTCATTGTGGATTATTGAAAATAAGGGGACTGACTTGGAAATCCTTGTAAGTAGAATGGAATCCTGATAGACAAAGTAACCAACTTTTATGTACAGAATATAAAGTGCTTTTCTAATTGTAAAAAATGGTGCTTCTTTAATAGATATGCTTAGTTTACTAATATAAATAAGATTTTCTTGCTAATTTTTAGCTCTGCAGTCAAGACGGGTAGTACACAATGAGCTAAATTCAGTTTGGGTTCATGCATCACCAGTAGAATTGTAATTAAATTTAGTTACAGGATCTTTACTGTTAGTGCAAATGTGTGAGCCAGCAAAAATTATCTGCATTGTTTGATTCCAGCCTGAGCTGCAGGACTGGCAATTTAAAAAAATCACATTGATGTCTGTAAACTCAGCAAATGTAATATGCAATTTTTCATTGGATTTGAAAAACATGCAGTCTTATTAAAAGTGGGGTTTTTTAGCATAAATATGAAACCAACAGTGCATTATTTCAGTAAAATTTCATCTGAATTTTCAGAAAACTGTCCATCCTTTCAAAAATCCATGACATCTTTTTCTCTTTTTCTTATATCTTTGCCTTTTAATAGTAATAACAGATCCTGCTTGGCATGTGCTGAGACTTAACTGTCTGAAGTTAATGACATTAACTCTTCTTTGCAAATTACTAAGGGCTTAATCCTGTGCTCAATAAAGTCAGTGCTAAAACTCCCATTGAGTTTGGTAGTTCAGGATCTGAGATTAGTCTCCTGGAAATGCACTCTGTTTCTCTAGTTACTTTTTATATGCTGAACTGTTACATGATAGTCCGTATCAACTACAGAATAATTCGCATGTATACGTTCTGTAATTATGTTCTTAATAATAAGGTATAATTGCTTTTGTCTGGTGGCATACTCCGATTGTGCCATCTCATATACACTTCTAATTTTTTAATGTTAAGTGCCACCAATGCGGTCAGCACTATACAAACAAGTAAAACCAGGCATTGTCCCAAGGAATTTAGTTTCTAAAAGGCTTTTCTGACTCTCTGTACTCCCCCCCAACCGTTCTTCTTCTAAAATATCTTATGCAAAATCTGAGAGAAAAATTTTGCACTGAAGTATTTTGGAGGTGTTAGATACACATTCAAAGACAAGGATTTCCTGAGTAGACTCAAAATCTAAATCAGTGGAATCCCCCAAATTAATGAGAACTCCCTCAATTTCACATTGAAAAGTATGAATTCAGGAAATGGCAGTTGTCAGATATTTATATCAACTTTCCTTTGTTTTGAAGTTTATTTAAATATGTATATATCTATGCCTCAGGCCCTTTCTCTAGTGTGGGTTGAGGGAGGGTTGTTACTTGAACTGATTTTTGCTAGTGCTGTAGGAAAGCAGGGTGAAAGTTACCTTTTGTCAGCTATATGAGTGAGTGCCTAATAATTCTACTTTGAATTCAGCTTAATATTTTGCCTATGCAGGTTGCAAGTACACAGTTTATTTACTCTGGAGTCATTTACCTCAGAGTTTGCTCTACTGTAAGGAGCAGACATGCTCTCTCAATCCGACTGCCTTAAGTAGGCACCATTATAGCTCCTGGTAGGAGCAGAACTGGTTTGCACTGAACAAATGAATGCTTCAAAGTAAAATCAATGATGGTAGTGGATGCATGAAATGTATACTGTAATAACTTTCTCTGGAGTAAATTTATTCTGACTTTCTCAGAAATAACTTCATGCTGGAGAACAACAGTTTCTGCAGAGTAAATGCTGTGCATTGTCTCCTCTCTAACTTTTGCTCCAGGGGAAAATTGAGTACACTCTAGAGTAATTGTGTTGTGTTTCCACATTGTCAGAGTACTTTTTGAGAATGGTAGATGTCTGTTTTCCTCCAGTTTACCTGGGACATCTATTACCTAATCAAAATTACTTCCTATACTAATTCTTGATCTTTTTCTTCCTTTGTATTTTTGTGACCTGCTCACCTTCTTGCTTAGCAAATGGAAGTTCTAGCAGTAAGTGATGGTTCTTGCTTTATCAAATATTTAATTATGCTAGTCAACAAATTGGTCTTCATTTGTCCCTTGTCCATTTGTGACATAGCAGTGTCTTGCCATAGACTATTCTAAAAGTGCTTCAATTTTGTATACTCCTAACCTGTAAACTGTTGGTTCTTTGTACGTGATAGGATGCTGTAGTAATACAAGTTAATAGCAGATGACCCTATTAGCTTTTTTGTCTAAATCTAAAGCAATATTAACATTGCCTCCTCTTTGACTAGTGCGTTAAATACATAATAATCAAATAAAACAATGTGCAAGTTAATATTGCTGCTTCATTCCAATAAGAATATCTATTTCTTAAAATCGTAAGTAGCTATCATAAAGGAAACACTATTCTTAACAGAATTATATTAGTTTCCTCCTCTTCTATCATGGAATTACATTCTAAGCACCAAGGTATATGATGTACTAAGAGGGAAAAGATTCTAGGCTCATCAGCCCAATTGTTTGTTTGGTGTCAGGCTGGAGTTTAAACTGACAGTACCCAAAATAAATAAAAATAACTTTTTCGGGCTGGAGCATAACATTCTTTTCAAATGTCATTTGAATTACTTTTTATTTTCTTGTTGGAAATGATTGTTCTTAAAAGTTATACCTTTAACCTGCAACATATATACTACTTTATTTCTAACTACAAATCTAGTCCTGAATGCAGCTTTCATCTGCCTCTCATCAGCTTAATACATTTAGCTTGTAAATCTTCTAAACGTTTTTGCCCCTGCAGTAAGCAAATAACTATTTTAGTATTGCAAATTCTGTGCTGAACAAGCTGCCTACAATTTATTGCCTGTATCTCATGTAGTAGGTTAAGAACCCCTCAGTTTAAAATAATGTTGCTCTTTACACTTACAGGAGCTGGAGTTATGCCGGAGGTTATACAAGTTGCATTTCCAGTTGCTGCTTCTCTTCCAAGCCTATTGCAAACTTATCAATCAAGTGAACACAATCCAAAAAGAGGCAGAGGTAAAGAAAATTGCAGTTTAGCTACCTGATGTTCTAAAATGACATCCCTTTAAAAATACATAGTTTAATAATGTTTTTAAGCAGTGGGACATCCTTTTTGAAAACAGAGGTGCGTACCAAGCTGATTTGCAGCCAAGAGACAAAAGGTTTAATTTAGAACTTGTAATTATTTTTTAGTCATTTTAGTATGTCTTTGTTGATTCTTGTACCACTTAGTCTTTTTACTGCACAGGAACGCAGGGAATCAAATGATCATTAGACTCAAGGATTTAAAATATTTCAGCGGCACTGTTGGTGTAATCTAATCAAACTGTAAATGAGGTACTTCAGCGCCAATCAAGAAAGTTTTGTTAAAAAGCCCCTTATTGCCACCCCCTGTGTTTTCAGATATGTACAGGGTTATATAATCAGTTTGCAGTGAATGTTACAAATAATATCAGCCATCAGCATAACACAATTCAGCCTTAGGGCTATATATTATCAATATAGGCCACCTTTTATGTCCAGAAACTGATAATATGCCCTCAACACAACTACACGTAAGGCAAGTATCTCAAGTTGGAGATTAAAAAAAATCAAAATTAGTTGCATGTTTTTTTTAAATAGCCACTGTTTTTCATAAGGAGATGAATCCATGACACGGATGGGCACGCGCTGCACCTTGAGGGTGTCCTTGGGCTCTGTGGCACCCCCCCTTGGGCACCTTGGTCACCTCAGTGACCACCACCCAGACGGAACCCATGGTTCCGGGCTCCACGCAGACGGAGCCCTTGGCTCTCGGCTGTGCAGGCTGCCTGTCCCTTTTTCAGGCTCTGGGGCCCGGAAGCATGGCCACCTCCCCGTGTGAGGTCTGCTCCCTTTTGGGGTCTCTGGCGTGCCAGCTGGAGGAGCTCCAGGCCACAGTCCAGAGACTGCGCGCCATCAGGGACTGTGAGCAGGAGAT
>NW_017729033.1:68935076-68935363 GCF_001723915.1 Gavialis gangeticus | reverse complement strand
ACCAAGGTGGTCAAGGGCCCTAAGGCCCGCCGCACCAAGGCCCCTGCCCCACCAGAGCTTAGCAACAGGTACATGCCTCTTGCTGCTCCAGCAGAGCCTGCTGAGTTGCCAGCTCCTGCAGGCAGCACAGGCTCAACTGCAGCTACCGTCCCTGCTCTCCCCAAGACAAAACGTAAGGTGTTTGTTGCGGGGGACTCCATCCTGAGGGGGATTGAGGGGGTGATCTGCTGCCCCGACCCTTTAGGCCGGGAAGTCTGCTGCTTCCCGGGGGCCCACATCTGGGACAT
>NW_017729033.1:68934859-68935065 GCF_001723915.1 Gavialis gangeticus | reverse complement strand
GGATCGTGTAGATAAAAGGGGTGGGGGTGTAGCTCTCTAGGTTAAGGAAAGCTACATGTCCTTGCAAGCTGATATAGGCAACCAGGGTGGACAACTGGATACCCTCTGGCTGAAAATCCGTGGGGAACATGGCACAGGGGACACAACGGTGGGAGTCTACTACAGACCTCCCACCCAAAGTCCTGAGCTTGACCCGGAGTTCGCCC
>NW_017729033.1:68932223-68933719 GCF_001723915.1 Gavialis gangeticus | reverse complement strand
ACATGATCAGAAGTCAGGAAAACAGACCTTATGACAACAGGCTGAGAGCCATGGGGCTCTTTAGCCTGGAAAAGCACAGGCTCAGGGGTGATCTGATGTCCACCTATAAGTTTATCAGGGGTGATCACCAGAATCTGGGGGAACGTTTGTTCACCAGAGTGCCCCAAGGGATGACGAGGTTGAACGGTCATAAACTACTGCGAGACCATTTCAGGCTGGACATAAGGAAGAATTTCTTTACTGTCCGAGCTCCCAAGGTCTGGAACAGCCTGCCATTGGAGGTGGTTCAAGCACCTACATTGAACACCTTCAAGAGCAAATTGGATGCTTATCTTGCTGGGATCCTATGACCCCGGCTGACTTCCTGCTCTTTGGGTGGGGGGCTGGACTCGATGATCTTCCAAGGTCCCTTCCAGCCCTAATGTCTATGAAGTCTATGAATTTAGAGAGACTGAAGGATCATTTAACTGCTGATGCTGAAAGGACAGCTGGGCATGTCACTAAGAGCAAGCAATTTAAAACAGTAACTATTTCTTGTTAAATTCCAGCCTCCCCTCTCCCTATTGAATCCATCATGCAGCTATAGGTACATGCTTTTAACTTAGTGTGCTCCACTCTAAGATTTTTTCATTCTTGAGGTGTCAGCTGTGCACTGTTGGTGCATGATCCTTTATAACTGATCACATCTTAAAGGACAGTCAGAATATGTTTTTGGGCAGTCCATATCTAATGATAGACTCTAGTATCTGTGATTTTTTTTGTAGCTTTTGAAAATTCTCTCAGTCTGTAACACACACTGAAGGTAGTGGGGAGTTTCAGCTTGGTCTTGCCTGGGGCAGCAGGAGGAAAAACAAAGTTTAAATGTTGCTCCTTTATCTTTTTCTACCCAGTAGATTGGGAGGTATGAGGGGCAAAATGCTGCACATTTCTCATTTGACCAGGTACTTTGCTGCTTTGTAGAGACTGGAATGAGGATATTGTTGATATGGCCAGCTGTCTTCTAGTTAAACTGTTTCTGCTGCTGAAAGCATAACTGGGCATTTCAGGAGGAGCAGGCAATTTGAAGTAATGGTAACTGCCATGCATATCTCCCCTATTTGCTGTCCAAGTCCTCATTTCACTCTTTAAAATGTGTTCATAATAAAGGCCTAGTGTCTTATTCATGATCTGTGAGGTTTCTTGCCTTGTTATTCCCTTAACTTAGAGAAACAGCATGAGGAGTTAATTACTAGGTTGGTTTTGCTTTCTGTTTGGGCCCTGGGCAGAGTACATGCAAGCTTTAAGGCAGGAACAGTCCTACAGTAAAGAATGCTAGCAGTGTCGCACCATATTGTTGGATCACCACTGCTTGCATGCATCTTCCACCTTAGTTTCTTCATACTCAGGTTTTGTTTACATGTAATGACATAATTTTAGTGTTGTTCTTCCCAGAGAGTCCAATTATTTCAGTTAATAAAAGGCCACAGATAGGGACTATGTAGCTTCCCAACTGTTTA
>NW_017729033.1:68919192-68927223 GCF_001723915.1 Gavialis gangeticus | reverse complement strand
TGCATGCATCTTCCACCTTAGTTTCTTCATACTCAGGTTTTGTTTACATGTAATGACATAATTTTAGTGTTGTTCTTCCCAGAGAGTCCAATTATTTCAGTTAATAAAAGGCCACAGATAGGGACTATGTAGCTTCCCAACTGTTTAGGCTTATATTTTTCTGAAAAGCATTCCAGAAAACTAAGAGGAACTGATGATGGTTTGATCAAGTGCTCATTGCACATACTTGGGCTATTTAATCATGCAAATACGTAAGTGTTTGGGCCAGGTGACACATATGGCATCCTGGTCTAGGCATCCTCTTGTACACTTTTCTTGAGGGTAGAGGAAGTGCAAACCATATCTTTCCCAACAGTTAACTTAGCTGACCCGAGTTTTTAATCCACAGAAACTCAACCCTTGTCTTTTTTAGGTTATAAACATGTCAGAAGAACTTGCTCAGCTGGAGAGCTGTCTGAAGGAGGCTGAATCTGCCTCAGACAGCGGTAATGAAGAAGCTGAAATCCCAGAGCCTTCCCAAGCTAACACAGAGACGGCCATTCATTCTCTCATTGAAACCTTGAGAAGCAAGGAGTTTGTGTCAGCTGTTGTACAAGTCAAGGCTTTCAGGTATAATATGAAACAATTTAAAAGATTATGCTTTCAGGAATACACTTGTACAGCTTGCTAATGGACATTTTTAATTTAAGGATTGGCTTGGCTCCAGGTTTTTTTTCAGCTCCTTCTGGATGTAGTCATTGAAAAGGACAACACTGATCTGCTTTTGTTTCCTTTCCCTTTCATGCAGTTTTAACATTTTAAAAATGGTAGTTCTGTTCCTGTTGTTAAAGAAATTCTTTGTATCCTTTAACAATAACTACAAACCTTTTAGAAAATTACCTTGTTAATAAGCATGGGACTGCCACCTTAGAAAATTCTTTGACCCCTTTTTTTTCCTTAAGTTGATCACTCATGTATAGGCCTTTTTTAAAAAGAAAATGAGTTTTCTTGACTAAATAGCATTCTTAAAAAGACAAGAATACTAAATATTTTAATTATGTGCCTACAGGTCTATTTGGCCAAATGACATATTTGGAAGTTCAGAAGACAACCCAATCCAAACACTGATGCATATATATTTCCGTCATCAGACTCTGGGTCAGACTGGTAGCTTTGCAGTAGTAGGCTCTAATCAAGACATGTCAGAAGCCAACTCAAAACTGATGGAACTTAATCTAGAAATCCGGGAGTCTCTGCGCATGGTGCAATCCTATCAGCTCCTAGCAAAAGCCAAACCAGTGGGAAGTATGGCAAGCACTGGATTCTGAACAGTGGTCATTTAGGAAAAGAACTGAAGCTGAGGATGCCTCAGAATATTATCAAGCACCTTTCACAGGAGGGCAAAAAACCTGACAGCAGAATTTTACCCCAGCAAGAAATTATTTTGTCAAAAAACTAAGTTCCAAAAACTGATGGAGTTAACATCTTATTGACTGCTGTTTCCCCATACAGTCATGGTGTGGGCAGCAGTTGTTGGGGGTTTTTTATCACAAACTACATGAAAGGAAAAGGGCTAAATGTAATGCAAAGGCATGCATTATTCTCTGTAGAAACAGAATTGAAAATGGTGTTGCAGAAATCGCCTCCAGATGTTGAGACAATTTAAAGCAGGTGGGATGAGGCTAAAATCAAGGCTGGTTTAATTTTAGCTGAAGACCTGCAAGGCTTCCTGACTTTCCAGCAGTAGTAAATATAATCATCAGCTAATGCCTAATAACACACTGCAAAGTCATGAAGAATGTGCAGTAAAACACAAGCAGAAAGAGGACTTACAAAGACTTTGCAAAAAAAACATTGAGTTCTCAATGTTTTATTTGCTTTTTTTTGTCTGTAACAAGGAATTATGTGTGAGAGTTGGAATGTATGGCTATATGACAGTTGCATTTTGAAGGTATGGATGTTTGATAAGGTCTCTGAGCATGCCTAAAAGAGCACTGCAAGATTATTTTTGAAAAAAAAATATTTTATTAGATCTAATCCTTATAGTGTGTAAATGTTAGGACATTTAATAATATTTTAAACTGGGATTCCCCAGTATTTCTAAAAGAAATAATATATCTGTTAACTTTATTGGAATGCTGCTCAGTTCTCTGATCAGTGCTTATGTTACAAATATTGATAACAACTAACCAAAAAGTAGCTGCCTGCAGAGACTTTAAATGTATATTAAAGATATATGCTGCCCATCAGCAACTCTCATTAGAAGAAAATTAACTTATTTTATTCTGTATATATTCTAGGAACTGTATAGTGCAAAACCAGTATTTTTCTTGTACATTTGTGCAATGCACTGTTATATGAGAATAGGTGTACAAAGCTAATGGGGGGATGGGAATTGTGGCTATTGGTAGTAGAATATGTGACTTGCAGTCTGTGTAGTCTGCAGAGTTCAAGAAAAGTGTGAATGCATTTAGATGCATATTCATGACTCATTACACCTAAGAAAGTGGGACTATTTAAAAAGGAAAAAAAAGGAAGGAAGAGACTGACTACCAAAACATGCAAACCTGCAATATACTTATAGTTAAACATCAAAGTCTGTAGCATAAAATGAACTGGAGTCTGCTGAAACCAATAGCATTTTGTAAAAGAAAATATATGAATGTAGTCCCATGATTTGAAAGGAACACCCAGTATTTTTATATGCATCTCTCTTACCCACTGTGATTTTTTTTTTTTTAAACTGAGCTCTGCAATTCCAGAGTTTAGAATGTAGAAATGAAATTCTTAGCTTTGCCTTTTCTTGGGGAAGTGGACCCCACTAGAAATGTAATTATGCTGAAATGCATTAATTGAAGGCACTGTGCACGCTGTTGGACTGCTGACAGTAGTTATGTTACCTTAACAAGCTCTGTAACTGGTCAAGGCACATTCATAATCACTGTATTTTCGACCCTGCTAAAACTGAATTATTTTGATGGTTCTGTGGTACTGTAGATGGTGTTCTTAATTATTTAAGTATTTACTTGGGGATATGTAGTTTTATTTAGTGGCGCGTTACACTTTTATTTACATCATCTCTTTTACCAGCCTTTTTTGTAAAATAAAAACATTATATATGCAATCTTGTGTATCTTTGCAAGCTAGGGGGATGTGCAATACTGTCCCTTTTAGAAGCTGGTAAACATTTAAATGGAAATCTCTCTTAGTAGTAAACATGCTATATAATTGTAACAGTGAATCGACAAACCTTAGATTTGGACTTCTGTATTTTTTCCTCAAAGACCCTAATAAGATTTTAATATGGTCTGTCATGAATGACTGATCCTCTCATCTAAGTTCTAATGCTCAGTTTGTACCCATCTGAATAGAATTTGTCAATCTCCTATATGTGCAGGTATTGGACTGAATTGACTCCAAGGCCTAACCCCATCAGGGTGTTTTCTCATAGCCCCCCATTCCCCCCTAAGGAATACATCTCAACATACATTACCTCATGTTTTGCAGAGAGCATTCTGTAATCATGTTTGTCTTGTTAATCTCTTCTACACTACAGGACTACATAACAGAGGCACTAGTATGCCAGTTTAAATAGACTTTCTCTTGCTAACAAGAGCAAGCACTTCCACATCCATGTCTCAAGAAGAGCAAGATTCTTGCCCTGGCCTAGCAGCTGTCTTAGATTAATATTCCAGAACAGGCCAGCAGTAAGCAAGCACTTCATCTAATGCTGAAGCCAGAAGAAACCTATTTGCGACTTAAGAGGTGTTAAGGTTAGCTTGGTGAAGTCACAAAGTAATTAAGCAAACTTCTCCATAAGACAGAGGGGTATGCTGATTACTGCAAAGATAAAGCAATAAAGGACTTGTTTCACTGGCTAGAAAATGCTACTGTCTATCAGCAATTGCATCAAGTGTCTAATCTACTAACCACAAAATTACTTCCTGTTCTAAGGAAGATAAAGATCCTGTTTCATATAATCACTGAGCCTGTGGTGTTCCTTTTATACCCTATTTGATATTCCATAACCTGACATCCACAACAGGTATTGTATACAATAAAGGGTGTGAGGGTTGCATTTGACATAGGTTTTAGGGGTCAGTGGTTTCATATTCAGCATGATTCAAGGATGTAAGCCAGTTGCTGGGTCCGTGGAATATACAAGGGTAAGGAAAGTAATGTTTGCAGAACTACAGAGTATAGATAGCTCACAGGAATTATACCTTTACAGTCATCAAAAGTGCCTTATTTTTCAACTCCCAAAAGTGAGTTGGGACTCTGCCCTTGTTCTGCTGCAAGAAGCAGTAGCCGGTGAGGGTGGAAGTCCACTCTTATCCCTAAACACATAATATAGGATTTATCAGACATTGACACCAGTCTCACTAGTGAAACTGTGGCAATCCAGAATCTCACACTATAGCATCAAGACCCAATTTCTTGCCTCATCATCACTGATACAGCACTTCAGGATATTATGGTAGTAGCACCTACTAGTTTGGCTGGAAGTGTGGTAGTGACAACAGCAGAAAATAGTACAGCTCTCTGCCTCCTGAGTGGCTGCAGTTTAACAGAAATATCAGTTACATGCAGTAAGTTTAGAGATAATTTGATATCTGATTCTATAAGCAGCCTTCCAGACCAAACAAAAGTAGAGGTACACAAATGTATATGTGCTTCATAACTGCCAGATAACCTTTTAATATTATGAAGCCCATCGTGCTGTTGAACAATACTGCATTTTAATCGCAAAGTGGGCATAAACAACCTGAATCTTTCAGGGTTGGGATTTCTGTATGTTTCTCTCTTACAGGCAACTGCCTATCTCCTCTTGATCAAGTCTACGGTTCCAGGCAAGAAAATGCTTCATGGCTCAATTTTTTGTCTGCAGAGCATTGAAGGCATATATAATGCATGTACATACACTCATTTAAATGCAATAAACATGCATACAAATAAGTATACTTGGTTTGGTTTTTTCCATCCAAATATCTCAAACAGCACTGTATTGCATTGAATTAGGAATAAAGATTTTGGAAGTGTGTGAGGTCACTCAACTCATCCCATGACAGCTTTTTAGGCTGAACAGTTATGAGTCACTCTAGACAAAAATGGTGACATTGAACTCTAACACTTTCATTGAACACTACAGGGTTGCCATATTCTTGTCTGCAGATGTCTGCTTTGGTGTTCCAAATAATTCTTTTCTTGACTAGAACTGAGAAAATACTTTTACTTCACAGTAAGGGTTACCAGAATCCAGAATGGGCCTCTAAGGGCGGTGGTGCTCTCCCCTACCTTGGAGGTCTGTCTTTAAGAGAAGACTGGACAAACACCTGGCTGGGGGCATCTGACCCCAGCACTCTTTCCTGCCCAGGGCAGGGGCTCAGACTCTATGATCTACTTGAGGTCCCTTCCAACCCAAAAAATCTATGATACACCTCCTTGATCAGTACTTTCAAGTTATTTCAGGAAGAAAAAAAGTATACTTATGGGTCTGAGCTGAAGTCACATTGGTAACAAAGGTAAAGTAATCTCTAAAGCTTTGTCATTAGCTATATGGAAGTGTTGTGTGCCTTTTGATCTGTACAAAGAACTGCTCATTAGTGAGGGACATGAGAAGAAGTTGGTCCAGAAAGCCACGTAATAGACATTTGAGGTGATACTGCCCAATTCAAGTATAAACCAAATTCATCTTGAACATGTTTTTGACTACTCTTTCATGCTGGCACATTTATAACCCTCAGCACAAGAACGATAGGCTAGTGGTAAGGTAACAGTATCTTCTGTAGAAGGCTGCAGTGAGTTTCTCCCATATGGCTTCTAAGAAAAGAAAATGTGGTAGTAAGGATAATCCAGGAGGAAAGCCTCTGAGACAATCGGTTTGATAAGGGATAGTACTACCACTGCAGGAGGGAAGGAAGACCAGAAAACAGCAGAAGTGGGGGGGACAGACCAAAGCAAGCTAGAGATAAACAACTGCATACACATTTCCTGCTCTGATACCAGTTTAGCAGTAGAACTAGTGCTATCACCACCACCATGTCATCTCTCACAATCCAGTAAGTCCCTTCCCTGCTGTTACTGTCTAATCCCTGTGAGCTACAGGACTTGAGGCTGTAAGACCTAATCCTCACACCTATAGGTTATCCACCTGTCTCATGTTACAACTAGCCTTTCATGTGATGTAATATGGAGATAGGATTTACAAATCCATGCTGTGTAGTTTCTTTTTTATAGCTTAATTTTTTTCAGCTCATTAAGTATTGAATTGTCTTTCTTCAATTTTAAGTTAGTGCATTCATTTCTGAAGTTTTACTTCCAAATCAAACCAGTTGTTTGCTTAGTACAAAGGGCATGATCTTCCCCTTTCTTACCATCCACTTTGATAAAATTGTGGTTCTGCACACCTCTAATCTGATCCCAAAAGCAGCCATGAGTGTGCTTCTTCAGTAGGAAATTGCCCCTGGAAGCCAAATTGTGGGTATGTTAATTCAAAGTTGGAGCCAGCATTTTCTATTGCTTATTCATAGCAAAAGTTAGGCTGCAAGGCATTGATGGCCTTCTCCCCGTCCTGCTTCAGGAGTGGTCCTGTCTTGTCCCAGTTATAGCTACAGAGTTGCTGCTCTTTATGGTTTGTGGTAATGGATTAGTAACTACAATAGGAAAGAGAAGACTAAATATTTGTGCTGCTTGGGGAACAAGTTCTTGAGTTCCTTGTTTTGTGGTACAGACTAGCCTGTTTTTTCTTGTGGAGAACATAGTGCTTGCCTTGTATATCTTTCCTGTTGCCATTCAGTTTCCTCTTGTAAGGGTCTAGCTAGGTGAGCTGAATAATTCAAGCTAGAAGCCATTCCAGTACTGCATTCATAGTAGTAGCCACCCCCCATGAAATAATTAGTACTCAGATCCAGTGCATGATGCTCAAAGACAAGTTTTACTTCATTTCTTTCTCCTGTAACCCCATAGTATCAAGCGTATTAGAAATAATGCAGAGTCAAATATGACTAATCAGAGGTCATTTTATTTGAGACTTGGGTAAAACTGTATACCACAGTTGTGCTTAACTGATTGGACTCCACAGGCCAGACAAGTGGTATGAAGCTAGTCCAAGGGCTGGGTCTGGGGCATGGAGCTGTGGCATCTAGCCCAAAGGCCAGGAATTTGGGAAGTACAGCATGAACTGCTACTTCTCTTGCCACCAGTTTTCCAGCAGTCCCACTAGCCTGATGATACCGTTCCACTCTCAGGTCCAGCCCAAGACCAGAAATTCAGTGGGAGATCAAGCAGCAGCAGCATTAGTTCCTGTGGCTCCAAGACCTACAGCAATTAAAGCTGCCACCACTTGCTGCATGGTCAGTATTCTGAGCATATAAGGAGCCCTGTAGGCTACATCTGGCCTGTGGCCCACAACTCACACCAGGTACTAAGAAATCCACTACCAGGCCAGCTTGGCCCACAAGCAGCTTCCGTGCCAGAATGCCAGCAGCATACCAAAAAAAAGTTTTCATTGGCTCCAGTAAGGATCTCATCAACTTATATCCCTGACAAATTAGTTAAAAGCTATTAGAAACAAAGGGGTATGTGGGGGTGGGGGGGGGTGAAAATGGGGAGAAGGGTACTGGTAGGAAAAACCAGTAGTCACAAAGATGGATATACTAGGAAAGTGGCACCATGGGTTGGGGGGTTTTTTGTTTTGTTTTTTTTTGAGAGGAAAAAAAAACGTGCAACAACTCCACAAGGTAGGGGATGCTAGTGTTAAGAAGCATCTAGATCAAGATACAGTTAGTGTATTAACAAGTGCTTTCACAAAAAGCTCTTTACAGCCCCCCAAATCTGAGTTGCCATGAAAGGACCTTCCATACAATCTCATAGATGAAAAGCTGGTTAGAAGAGGGAAAATGAGACGGGTGGCATCTGGCACCATGAGAGGAAGACTCCTTCCTTCTTGAGGATTTGGCATACTTCAGAATGGCAGGCCTTTTACAGCCAGCCTTAACTGCAGTGCTTGTGGACTTAAGTTGTGGTGGAAAAAGTGTCTCCCTCAGGGCTGCA
>NW_017729033.1:68913959-68914192 GCF_001723915.1 Gavialis gangeticus | reverse complement strand
TAACATTTTCCTTAAGTGATCCAGAAAAGGGAATACAGAGTGAAATCTCAATAAGAGTTTGAAGAGAATACTAGTGAAGTATCCAGCTGATGGTGAGAAGCTGCAGGAAAAAGAGGAAGGAAGGAAAGCAAGCAAGCAATGTGTGGGGAACAATAACCTCAGTTATACATTAATAGTGCTGGACTGACCTGGCCTCAAGAAAAAAAAAAAAAAAAAAAAAAAAAAAAAAAAAA
>NW_017729033.1:68905287-68908959 GCF_001723915.1 Gavialis gangeticus | reverse complement strand
AAAAAAAAAAAAAAAAAAAAAAAAAAAAAAAAAAAAAGGTGATCTTGGAGTCATTGCAGATGATTCTCTAAAGAAATTGGATCAAGTGTTCAACAGCAGCCAGAAGAGCCAATACAAACTGTTCTCAGTTCCAGTTCCCTGACACCCAACTTCCTTATATAAGTCTAAAGTGTGCTTAAATCTTTAACATTGTGTGAATTTCTAGTCCCCGCCTCTCAAAAAGATGTTATTGTACTACACCAAAAAGATACAGGCCACAGACTGTTTCCAGTGTATTTCTAGCTATGTTGGGAGGCCATTCCTAGGAATGGAAAGGGTATTTGAACTTCTGAATATAAAGGATATAGTTAAACAATACAAGAACCAGACAGGAGGGAATAATGCCACTTTTAATATCTGTTGCACTGTGAAGTGAAAATACTTCCTGTTTTACAATGATATCCTTTAAACAGGAATAAGGACAGTTTTCTCTCTACTTACTCTCTGCGGTAAGAGCTATGTTTATGATACAAACAGCTAAAAAGTTTTGAACTGGGGGGGAGGAGGGAAGAAACTTGACAAGATAGTTCTGTACTGAACTTTAAATGCAAACCCTTTAGGTCTGCATCTGCCACAATTACCGCAAGCTAGTTTGCCTCTACTTGTAGCATTTCAAATAGGAAACCCAGGGATGAAAAGTGCCTTTCCCTTGAATGTGGCACACAAAATACTCTCATCACCTCAGGAAGGCCCTACTTCAAAGTATTAATCTATTGAATTGGTCCTATAAGCCAAATCTAGAAGATACATGCCATCTTCCCAAAACATCACATTAATTTTTTTTCCAACATCCCACCCCTCCCAAAAAAACAGCTTGCTACCCAGTGCCCTTGAATTAATCAAACTTAACATCCACATCAAATTATAAAAATGTCCTCCCTGCAGCTATGACAAACTGGCAAGTCACATTTTAAATGTCAAATTGTAACTACTGCTAAATACTGAAGCTAGTCAAAGTAGATGCAAGATTTGCTCATGGTGTTTATTAGTGTTGAGTGATGTGCCAAGAGTTACATGCGGCTTCCTACACCAAAAAAAAAATCACTGAAGTTTGCAACAGTAAGACCTTGAGGCCAGTATTGAGGGTAGCAATTCCTTGGTTCCACTACTGTTTGCTTCCTCCTGTGCTTCAACTAGTGTACTGTTCCGTCATTGGTGCCAGGTGAGAGGCCACACCTCAAAAAAAAACATGCAGTTCAAGGCTTTTTGCTGGCAGATAACAGGAGGGTCACAGGGGAGGGGATACACAGGCAGGTTTCTGCATTAGCAATAGAGAGTGGGCTCAGGGCCACCAGAAGTTATGCAAGCAGCTTTAGCTGTGTATACTAGACAGCCCTACAGAACCATAAAGAATGTTTTTAAAGTTTATTAAATAAAAATCTCTCTTCTCCCCCTCCAAAAATCTGATCTGAAGCTGGACATGTATCTTATAACCTCTTATTAAATCTAGTTAGATGGATAAAGTTGGATGCATAATCCATCTACAAAAAAAAGAGGGCCATTTGCTAGCAATTTTTAGTAACTTTTGAAATATTGTATGCATTACCAAATTGGCTAGTGCAATGGATTTTCAAAAGTTTAAAGTGCCATGTGAACTATACTTTCAGCCATTCACTATCCAATCAGCTAGATGGCTTGGTAAGTGGACAAGAACAGAAGCAAAGTTACTTCCCCAGGAAGATAGGAGAGAAGTTTAGCAATTATCCAGTTACAAAAACTGATCCACACACACACACACACACACACACACACACACACACACACCATAGAAGCAGACCAAATCATGCAAGTTAGATTCTGAAAGTCTTTAGTCACTTAGAGCAGAAGCCTTCATCCTTTGACATGCATAAGTTTTGAAGAGAACTCAACTTAAAAGATGGCATGTACTAAAAAGTTAGTGCTTCAATACCCTCTGCAACTATTTGCTTTAGTGATCCCCTACATCCTGTTAGCTAGTGATAGCTGTTTGTACAGCTAGTTTGTTGTTTTGTTTGTTTGTTTGTTTTTTTTTGGGGGGGGGTGTTGTTTTGTTTTTATCCTCAGAGCTAGCCTAATCAAGGCAGGAAGACCAACTGAGGAGTTAGTTTTGTTTAGTTTTTAAAAGGATGACCCTTACTTGAGAGCTAGTAATTTTGGAACAGGTAAATCTTTCCATTTATCTGTTTCTGCAATAAGCAGCAACTCTAGAAAAGCTTAAAATGTAATGCTATATACTAGGACACTGTTGAATATTTTAGTTCTCACACAATACCTGTTGCTTTGAGTAAGCCCAGACCTTAAAAACTGACCTCAGAGACATCTCCCTGTAGGTATCCAAAGAAGCACGGCTGCCTGCAAAATTTAAATTCTTTAGGACTTTCCAGAAGCTCAGCTGCTGTTAGGAAGTAGTTGGCCTTGTTAGCATGAACACTCACAAGACAAGTAGTACTTCCATGGGCAATAGACCTCATTTTCAAGACAATGATATGTTGTTTTTAACATCTGCCATTTCACAAGTTAAATATCATCCTGCCTTGACAGTTAAGGAGCGCTTTGGAATACCTTTATTTGCAGGTTTTTCTAGCTACACCTCACCATTTCATATATTCTTTCAAAAACAAAAAACCAGTCTTGGCTCTATTTGCAAATTTAGATCAGAAGCCTTTAAACAAAAATATTCTCCTCAAATGATGTATTTGAAACTGAATGTACTATCACAGGAGAGGCGTTTGCCTTTGCATCTCCCACAGAGATCTTGACGATGGGGCCTTTTAGGGTCCACATGGCGCATTTTCACAGGGCAGGTGCATCTGGTCTGTTTGCAGCTCTGGAAAGGAGCAGGGGTGTTTTAATAGGGGATACAGACCACAGTGGGGGAAAAAAAAGAAAAAGAAAAATCAGTATGTAAGGGTGGGAGAGTGCTAGTGGCCCAAAAGCTTACAGGCAGCATTTAAGCTGGAATCTCCATTCCTCTCATCTGATGCCCATGCATCTTTATGGGTCAGCTGCTGCTGCTGCTGCTGCTAGTGGTACCAGCTGTTTCTTTGACAGTTGTGAATCAAAATTCTGTATGAATGAGGAAAACCTTAGCTCTCAGCTCAGGTAGATAAGGGTGGAAAGAACATGGAGAATCATCTTGTCCAACCCCTGCTCTGGGAGGACTATTGTTGGTCTAACCTAGTGGTTCTCAGCCTTTTACAGAGGGATGCCTTGAGTCCAACTCATGTGACTTGAACAGCACCATTTCAAGGTGGGAACCAAACATCACAGGACTTGTTTCACATGGAGGGGCAGGCAGTGGCCAACCTAAGCCTGCCCTTAGCTGCTCAGCTTCTTACACCTGGCTTATCTTTTCACACACACTTCTAGCAAGGCCCTTCAAGGGGTCCTTGCAGCAACCCAGGGCACCCTGGCAGCAGGCTGCTTTAACCCCCCGCCTTTCAGCTTCCAGCAGCAGCAGCTTCTACTGCGGCCACCAGCCCACGGAGGAGGAGGACTTCGTCCCCTTCCCCTGGGTGACACTGGACACTGGCTCCTTTCCCTCGCTGCCCTGCTCAGGGCAGGGCAGGGCAGGGCAGGGCACTCACCTGGCAGGTGATGTCCTCCACACGGTAAGGGTTGTAGGACTTCTGGCACGTGCGGCAGAACTGCCTG
>NW_017729033.1:68904895-68905178 GCF_001723915.1 Gavialis gangeticus | reverse complement strand
CTGCCTGAAGTACACCTGGCAAGGGGGAGGCAAGCAGGCTGGTCAGCGCGGGGCCAGGCAGGGCAATGGGGGGCTGCAAGCCAGGCAGCCAGGCCAGGGGCAGCTCCTACCTTGCTGGTGCCCTGCACGCACCACACGTAGGCACTCTCCCAGCGGATGTTGCAGTCCTTGCAGTGGTAGTAGCCGTACTTCTGCTCCAGGAACTGCGGGGACACGCGTTACAGGCCCAAGCCCGGCCCCGGCCCCGGCCCCGGCCCCGGCCCCGGCCCCGGCCCCGCTGCCT
>NW_017729033.1:68903673-68904405 GCF_001723915.1 Gavialis gangeticus | reverse complement strand
AGCCGCCGTCGGCTCCGCGTAGCCCGCCACGTACCCGCCGCCCCGCGCCCGCCACCCGCCCGCGCCGCCCTTGCCCTTGGGCGCCGGGTAGCGGTAGGCGTAGGGGCTGTAGGCGGAGTACAGGTAGCTCTCCATCGCCTCATCCGCCATGACTGCCTGGGGCTGCCCCCACGGCCCGCCTAAATAGGCCCGGGCAGCAGGTGCGAGGGCGGCGCCTGGCGCACAGGTGCCCGGGCCCAGGCCCGGGGGAGACGCGGCCGCCGCAGCCGGAGCCCAGAGGCGAGAGCGGTCTGCACCTTTAATGGTCAGCACTGGGGTACACAGCAGCGGGGTTACAGCGCGCCGTGCTACGGTCATGCGATACGCGAAACAGGCTCATCTTGACCCTGCGCTCACAGACAGGCATAGACATTAAGAGCCGGAGGGGACCTGGAGTCCAGCACCCCTGCTCCGGGCAGGAATACCACTGAGAGCAAAGGAGCCCAGCAAGGGGCCTGTCCAGTGTCCTTCTGGAGGCTGCCAAGGTTGGGGACTGTGCTACCTCCTTGGGAAGTCTGTTCCAGATGTGCAGGCTCATCCCACCTGCGGCTACAGGCTTGTGCAACCAGGTGGCCCTGGGTTGTGCATGGGGCCCTTCCACATGCCTGGCCATGCTTTCTTCACTGGTGCCCAGGCTGGGAGTGGGGACACGTGCACTGCACACACACACACACACACACACACACACACACA
>NW_017729033.1:68901131-68902941 GCF_001723915.1 Gavialis gangeticus | reverse complement strand
GAGGAGGAAAAGAGAGGAGACAAAAAACATTACAGCTGTAACTAAAAGCAAATCAATTAAATGCACTGATATTTAAAACTAATATAATGAGGAGAGAATTTAGGTCAAGTCTGAGAAAAGATTATTACAGCAAATGCCTCCAGTAAGTGAATAGAAAAAAAAGAAGAAATGAAGGAGGAATATTGAAAATGCCACTTTTTAATATTCTAAATGTCCTTGCATTTGTAGGTCTGCAGGTTCTCATGGCTGGACCAGGCCATCCTTATTTAACTCTGAGGCTCATCTAAAATTTCATCAGGCTCAAGGTAAGCAGGAGTGTCAGACTCTGGACCTTATTTAGTTTGTAACACTATAATAGATACTTTCTTGGAAAGAAAGGGAAAAAACACTTTATTTGTTTTTTGTTTTTAAATGATACTAAGTCTTTAGGAGAAAGGCCTACAAGCCAAATAGTTTTGTTGTAACATTTTTAAGGTGATGTTTAAAAAAAAAATTCTATCTTGTGGAAGGAGTTGTATGCTAAATTTAAGCCTCAGCTGTGAAATCTGGGAATTAAAGGTACCAGGCACCCAGGCTTTTAAAGAACAGTTATTTTTTCCTCATTGTGAAAGTTGAAAAAGATTGTACATGTTCTGAGCAAAGTCTTGATTCCACTGAACTGAATGGCAATTATACTATCCACTTTAACTTAGTGTCTGGGGTTGGTTCTCATTTGGGGTGCATTTTGGGGTGCCTGCCATCCCCAGACCCTGCTGAGCTGGGTTCTCTTGCTGTGCTTGGTTCATACTGGGGCCATCAAGAGGCTTTTGCAGACTTATCTAGTTCTTTGAGAGTTGTTTTGCTTTGCCTTTCAGCTTGTTTTGCTTGGAAGCTTATGTTTTAACAGGCATTTTCATTCTTCTATCACTGTTGTCTGCGCGCACGCGCACGCACTCTCTCTCTCTCTCTCTCTCTAAAGGCTTTTATGTGATAGCACTTCACTCTGGCAATTCTCTACTTACAGGATTACCAGGGCTTTTCTTTTGTCCTCATACCTCCCCCTTTCTGAAACCTCCCCTTCCCCTCGGTTTCATGCACTAACAAGATGCTTGAGGTCGTTCATTCCTTTTGTTCCCTGCAACCATTTTTTGCTTGACTTCAGTTTGCCTGATCCTGCTGGATCCTCCAGCCTCTCTGGAACCTCAGATATTATTTGCAAATGAAATGCACCTGACGAAGTTATTCCCTCATATGTTAGTAGCATTTCCCCTACTATCCCTTGCAGGCTGAAGGCACCCCCGTGTCCCAAAACAGGCTCACTGAAGTGTGCCTGTTTCCAACTAAGTAGAGAAGAATGAGCCCCCATCCTCTGCCGTGTCTAGGAGCAGCTGTGATGGACATCTGGGGGGATGAAGTTGACCTGGCTTTGGGAGAACGAGGCGGTTGCCCGTGAGCTCCCCTTACTCTAACTCGGCGGCCCCCCCCCCGTCCCCGTCCCTCGGGAGGGCGCCGAGCTGCGGCTCTCGTCCCCTCGCCCGGAGCTGCCGTCGGGGCGGCGGCGGTACCTTGACTAGCAGGTCGGCGGCGCGGGGCCGCTTGTAGCGCAGCAGGAGGCCGAGGCCGATGGGCAGCAGGGTGCTGCCCAGGGTCAGGCTGACGGCGCCCAGCGGCAGCAGCTGCACGAGCGGCGCGCGGATCCAGGCGCGGCTCAAGAGCCAGAGGCAGAGCGGCATCAGCACCAGGGCCAGCAGCGTGGACGAGGCGGTCATGACGACGCTGCGCGGGGACAGGCGCGGTCAGCGCGGGCAGGGGCACCCCGGCCCCAGCCCCC
>NW_017729033.1:68876576-68900786 GCF_001723915.1 Gavialis gangeticus | reverse complement strand
ACTGCCGCCGCGCCTCACACTCGGCCGCCGCCGCCATCCCCCGGCCGGTCCTGCTCTCCTCCCAGCGCGCCTGGCTCCCGAGCGGCGCCCCGGCCTTACATACCCCGCGCCCCCGCCTCCTCCCCGCCTCCCTCCGGGCGGGGGCAGCGGCAGCGGCAGCGGCGTCTCTGCGACAAAGCCGGGGGTTCCCGCCCCGCCTCGCCCCGCCCCGGCGGCCTCTTCAGAAAAAAGATCTGCTGCAACAGCCAAGCGGGCGGATTCCCCAAGTCCCCTCCCTTCGCTCTCCTGTCCCCCGAAGGCTGGGAGCGGGCAGGGCCCTGGGGGCAGACCTGTTTTAGATCAAGTCCAAACCACCTGTAGCGACATGTTTCAAACAGGAGCCTTCCTCTTATCTGGGGGCTTGATTTTTTGTTTGTTTGTTAATTTAACCTGGGTCCACATCCTAAGGCAGCCTGGGGGGACTGCAACCTGTTCTTGATATACCTTAAGGCAGGTTCAAGGTTTTTCCTGCTAATGCCATGTACCTGCTTGCATTAAGACTGGGACAGGGATGAAGATACATGACATGAGGAGGTGTTAGGCTGGTTCCTATTATAATCACTGTGTTCATTTTTAACCCCTTTTGAAGCAAGGGAAGGTTATGCTCAGCTGAACACCTATGTGATTTTTATTAACTGCAGCACATCTGCAGTGGGCAGCTCAATAGGGATGCCCGCTCCCTGCAACCACGTAGCAATCCTTGCCGTGCAGCGTGTTTTACTGTGTTGCACACATGGTTTGAAATTCATGGCTCTCCTGGAGGAGTCCGTGCCTCCTTGAGAAATATGCAAGCTCCTCAGTTCTGTTAGAAGAAATCTATTTTTTAAAGCTGCATTGAAAGATTAGTCTGTATAGTGACATGGCCCCCACCCAGGCAAAAGCTAGCTGTAGTCTGTCTTGGTCCTTCTCTCTTAGTAGCTGTGCTGGGCATTTTGGGGTGCCCCAGATCACAGTGCACAAAGCACAGCAAAGCAGAGCAGAATTCGGACCCCAGAGTCAGCGGGGGGGGGGAGGGCATCTAATTCCAGACCTCAAACTACTTGACTCCTCACCTCCAAAGCCTCATTTCGCCAACACTTTCAGCTTTACTTATGCTGTAATGCTAGTACACTAGGTTTTGTTATGCTATCTTTTTCTTATCATTTGCTTGAGGAAAGAAGAGGGCGAATGAGTCAAGCAGATATTACTGAGTTGAGACCATTCTTTAATTTGCTTGTAAAGGGGAATACTTCAGTGCTATGTTTGCTTGGCTGTGAGCCAACAACATTATTTGAAACTAATCAATCTGCAGATCTGCATGTACTGAAAAATGTACTTTGCACTTAGAGTGCTTCAAATTTTAGCGTATACTGTTTTTCTCATCTTTCATATATACAACCTGTATGTTAGAACCATAGATTCATAGAAAAGTAGGGCTGTAAGGGACCTCCAGAGGTCATTTGGTCCAAATATTCTTCCCTTACTTATTATACACTTTTTTTTTGTTAGTAAACCATTACCTAGTTTCTCTTCTGGGATGTCTGAAACAACTACAGCTTTCATGACACACAGCGCCAGAGCTGTGCGCCAGTTACATAAGGCGTAAAAGGTTGCTTATCGAGACAGTGCTAAAAAGAAGAGGAGGGAACTCCCTTCTTATCTCTGAATGTGACTCCTCAAATTAAACCTGTTCATAGGAAGATATTTTTACATTATAACCTTCACGGTTAGTTACAGTTGAGCTCCACATCCAATGAACTTGGATATACGGAAACTCTCAACCATATAGTAGAAAGTTGCAATTGTTTTGTGCACTGCCTAATTCCAGTCTCTGTTCCTGTGAATTTTTTTTTGTAAAAATAATTTAGCTATGAGAATCCTACTGTGTTATAAAAGGTTAATGCAACTTGAGATACATACTAACATTTATAACAGCTACTATACCAACTGAGATTCAGATTCAATCCCGTTTTAAACTAGGACAGAACTATTCACTTCAGTAGAGCTATGTTGACTTGCAGAGACCAGGGCTGAACTTACTTCTTGTGTGTTCTTAATTCCATAAGCAGTAGGCATTGGCAGCTTTGGAAGCAAGCGAATGGTACTCTCACATTTAGAAAGTACAGTAAGAAGCCCGTTCAAGTTTTTATTGTGTATTTAGCTGGACTATTTTATTTTTCAGGGTTTCATCTTATACCACTCAATGTTTGCTCTGGAGGTCAATTTTGAAAATCATTTAAGTTTTGTCATATATGCCAGTGTAACACTGGGCTCATACAAAGCAAGTACCACAATAGCTCTATTTGTATATTAGTGAGATACATGAATTTTCTGTTTTGTGGAAAGGGAGAGCAGAGAGGAAAGGGAAGAGAGTTATAATGTCTGACTTCCTTTTACAAGGAAGTAAAAAATTCATTGTCAAAATCAAAATAACATTGATAAGATAAATGTGCTGAAAGTAGATATGTAGTTTATAAGCTGGTAAAAATCCTGTTCAGTAATTTGCTGGAGGACAAGAATGCTGTCTTAGAAATACATTCTTGTAAAATGAGCTTTATTGCATATAAAAATATTAATGATTGGATTGCTTTTTAGCAGGGGCTGAATTCTATAACAGAATGTAAATGCCCTAAATCCACTTTTGAACAGTGTCCATGGTATAGAAGTTATAACACACATTTGTATGTAAACAAGTTACAGAACTTGGATATGAGAGGTGGAAGAGACTTTTAAAAGTCTAGTTTATATAATAAACAATAGGCTAAAAAACCTGTGCTAAATTCCTAGATAGAAGTCAGCATGTTGAGTTATTAAGGGAGGCACCTAGGTCAGTTTGCATCCCTTTGGAGGCTGGAAGCATCTATGCTTTTCCGAAACAATACAGAATTGTGGTTTTGTCCATGTGCTGCTAGTTCTCTTCAGGTTCACATACAAATATTCTTGGAAAATGGATTTTACTCCTGATTTTTTTTCCTCACAGGAGAGTTAAGACACCTTTTCCATGCTATGTTGTGAATCCTTAGTAAATATAGTGATAAGTGCGTGTATAGAAAACTTTAAAACAGACTGGAAGATGAAGAAGAATGAGAAAGGAAAGGAGGTCAACTCTCCCTTCTTACCTTTATGAAAAATATTATAAAACTGAGCAAGCTGAGTCATGGAAACAAGTGTAACCTGGGCGGCACTCCAAGAGGTACCCCCTCTCCAATTGAAGGGATCAAAGCAGGTGCACAAGCACTGTGGGAGGTGTAGGGACTCTCCTCCCCCTATAGAGCAGAGCCAGACCATCAATGGGTACTTAACCATATACCTTTTAATACTAGGAAAATAACAGGCATAAATCAGAGGGTAGAGTGGACACTACAATGCCCCAAGGGGGCAGGATTCAACAAAGGTTAGAAACTTACAATCACTGACAAAAAAACAGGGTTAACAAAATATAAAACACAAACAGCAGAACAAACAATATGGGTTGATGAAATATATAAAAGGCACAAAATGCAAAATGTTAAATGACAAGGAAACATAGGGCCTTGATACCTGGAGGGGGAGAAAACACAATGGCCCTTTTCCACTGCAAGAGGACTTGTTTCTTGTTGTCATACTCACCCCAAGTCACTTCAGCTAGGACTTGAACCCAGATCTCCCACATGGTAAGCAGGAACACTCCCACGCAGCCACCACTGGTAGCACTGCTGTAGCCTGCTAGGGATCTTGGCATTCCCGGAGCTCCGGCCTCACATTGAGCTGCCTGGCCTCTGATTGGAGGAGCTGGAAGCAGAGCTGGGAACCTCTCAGGTCACTGCTCAGATCCTTCCTGGAGCTGGGGAACCTCTCCTGCTGGCTTCAGCCTCTCATAGGGGATCCTGGAGCCCAGTGGCGAGCCTCTCCTGCTGGCTGCACACCACACTGCTGAGGGTCCCACTGCTACCTGCAGGTCCTGCTCTTTCAGGCTCTTTCGGGGTACTGCTCCTGCCCCACTGGCTCAGCTCTGTGAAGCTCCTTCCTTGTTGTCCCTCACTGGTCTCTCTCCTGAGTCAGCCCATGCTGCCCCTTTTATCCCCCTCCAGGTGCTCCAAGGGACCAATCAGGACAGCGGGCGGGGGGGGAGTCTCTGGGGCCTGATTGGTGTGGAAAGGGAATCCCAAGTCCTCCAATCATCTTTTGACCTTTCAAAACCCCTGGGCTAGGTCACTGCCAGCTATCCCATCACACAAGAATCATTCCTAGTTTTCAGACGCACATTGTCACCCTATAGCGATTTTGGGTGTGTCTAGACGAGCACACACATGCAGTTTGCAGTTCTGCAGACCCATCTGTGGCACTGTAGACTGCATGTGCCACACATGCAGGCATTCACCACACTGCTAATTTGCAGTGTGGCAGGTTTTTTTGACACTGAGGGATCCTGATATCAAAAAAAATCCATGCCAGAAAAAAGTGTGATGGTGCATGTGGCAGCAGCATGTGCTGCCCAAAATCAGAGCCTTGCTGGCCAGAGCCATACTCCGGTTACCAGCCAGGCACCACACACCTGGATTGCTGCCACTGGAGTCCTGAGAGGCCCCCGTGAGCCCAGGCAAGGCTGCTGGGGCCAGCCCAAGTGCTGGCCCCAGCCTTCCCTACCCCACCCAGGGAACTTGCCATGCGCCAGAGCATGTCAGAGGCATACCCCAGGGACAACTAGCAGCAGCACAAATATGTGTTACTGCCGTTTGTCCCTGGGAAACACAAGTTCCCACTTGTGGGGATGTGCTCTTTGAGTTCTATGTGCTTCTGAATCAAAATAAAATCCAAATGAAAGATTGTCAGAGAACAGAATGGCATTCTTGACCCTGAAAAACAGACTTGCTTTCTATGCAAAAAGTCTTTGTAAATCTCTTGGACAAAAATATTCCATGAGGGAGCTTCATATCCATTATATGGGAAATGTAATCCTATTCACTTAAATTTGGTTTCTGTTAATTGCCTTCACTAATTCAGAAACACTCTTTTTAATATAAACATCTCTTGTTCAGCTCCCCTAGTTTGTTTGGGTGCTTGCTATTATCAGTTAAGTGGAGTGGAGAGTCCCCAAATGCATCAAGGGTCATGCGCTGAGAGTTTAGAGTATATATAGTGAGGAGCAAGAGGAGCCACACAACAGCTGGGTTTATGGCTTGTTTTATGGTGTATGGGGAGAATTCCAGTCATGGTAGAAACTTGATCAGCTTTGCTGAATTATGCATCTACAAGCCCCATCTGAGATACAAGTTGTGCTGCACCAAGAAGATGAGTTGTGTTGCTACGAGGATTGGGAGCCCTGTGACCTGCGCAGAGACCTTCCATCCTGTGGATAGCCTGAAATCTCCGTTGTTAGGGGAACAGACCCCAATTCCCTGCTCTCTCTATTAGTAGAAAAAAATCATTAGTAGAAATCTACAGAGCTTTCAGGATCTTTCATGGTAAAACCTATGAAAGGTTTGCATGCGTCCCATTATTACTTGTTGTTTCAACCTAGATTACCCGGTTTCTGAAAAGGAATGGATGAAGCATCCATCAGAGTTTTGCTGAATGAAAAATGTTTTGGGTATCCTTTCTTTGTGCCTGACTGGTACTTTCTCAGAGTACAAAGCTGTTTGATTCATGATCCACTCTCACAGACAGCAGCATGAGAAATGACTAAGCGCTTTGCATTACCATCAAGCATATGTCCACCAAGCTGATGATGAACAATGAACACAAAGCGCCTGCAGACCTGTGACCCTTACAGAGATTTGTTACTTTACGAACTGTAATTTTTGGGAGGAGGTTCACACAAGTAACACCTCAGACTCTAGCAGCTGGATTTTCAATTAGTTAATTTTGCATGTGAAGGATCAGAGTTATACCAGCGGTGACCTGCTGAAACTAGTAAAGTTAATCTCGATTTGGAATGCTGTAACTGCAACCAGAATCCAGAACCAAGAGAGCAAGAATGAAATACCTGGACCAGTGCCATTACATATCATCAGTGATTCTTACAGTACCTTCCTGTTTCTTCTCAAGTTAAGCAGGTGCCGCTCAAACGTGCAGGTAGATATAGCTCCTGCACCAAATAATACCTTTTAAAAAGATAGAGATGGAAATAGTGATACTCACCTGTGAAAAGTGTTTGTAGTGACCAGAGGAACACTTGTTGTTAGTTGGTTAAATAACTTGTTCTCATGTGCCCCTTTTCCAACCTAAAGTGGTTATAAAAGTTTCTCTCACCCACCACCACAAAATGCCTATTCTGGTCCTTCTCCATTACTGTTCACAACTCCATCAACCTGCCATCCCCACAGCTGGCAACTTGTATTCCTTCTTCTTTCTTTTCACATTGAAATGCTGCTTAATACTGCTAAATTTGGCCTGTTTCTCTGAGCCTAGCATAAATACCCTCAGGTAGGCCTGATTGCAGAGGTACAGCCACAGAAGAGGGAAAGCAGGATGTGCTACTCCTTCAACCTTTAGTATTACATTGATCTCTTAGTTTCATAGTTGTTAGAGTCAGAAGGGACCTGAGCAGATCATCAAGTCTGACCCCCTGCCATGGGCAGGAAAGGATGCTGGGGTCAAACCACTCCAGCTCGGTGATTGTCTAGCCTCCTTTTGAAGACCCCCAGGGTAGGAGTGAGCACCACTTCCCTTGCAAGTTGGTTCCAGATCCTAGCCGCCCTGACTGTGAAGTAGTGCTTCCTGATGTCTAGCCTGAACCTACTCTTGATCAACTTGTGGCTGTTATTCCTCGTTACTCCAGGTAGTGCTCGGAGGAACAGGGTCTCCCCCATTCCTCGCTGGTCTCCCCTGGTAAGTTTATAGATGGCCACCAGATCCACCCTCAGCCTTCTGTTGTGGAGGATGAACAGGTTCATGTCCCATAGCCTCTCCTAGTAGGGCCTGCCCTGCTGCCCTCTGCCCATGCGGGTGGCCCTCCTCTGGACCCTCTCCATGTTGTCTACATCCCTCCTGAAGCGCAGCACCCAGAACTGGATGCAGTACTCCAACTGTGGCCTGACTAGTGTCGCACAGAGGGGGAGGATCACCTCCTTAGAGCTGCTCGTGATGCATCTGTGGATGCATGACAGGGTGCGGTTGGCCTTCCTGACCGTGTCCCCACATTGGCAGCCCATGCTCATCTTGGAATCAATAGTGACTCCAAGATCCCTTTCTGCCTCTGCACTGATGAGAAGGGAGTTCCCCAGCCTGTAGGTATGGTGCTGGTTCTTCCTCCCCAGGTGCAGTACCTTGCACTTGCAGTATTGAATCCCATCCTATTCTCATCTGCCCACCCCTGTAACCTGTCCAGATCTAGTTGTAGCCTGTCCCTCCCTTCTAGCATGCCCACTTCTCCCCACATCTTAGTGCCGTCCGCAAATTTGAACAGGGTGCTTTTCACCCCTCTTCTAAGTCACTGATGAAGATGTTGAACAGTACAGGCCCAAGGACCACGCCCTGGGGGACTCCACTGCCCACGTCCCTCCAAGTCGAAAATGACCCGTCCACCACCACTCTCTGGGTGTGGCCCTGTAGCCAATTTGCCACCCACCTGACTGTGTAGGCATCAAAACCACAATCTCCTAATTTTTTTAGTGAGAATGGGGTGAGAGACAGTGTCAAAGGCCTTCCTAAAGTCCAGAAAGACTACGTCCACTGTGACACGTGTGTCCCAGGATTTTGTGACCTGATCGTAAAAGGCCACCAGGTTGGTCTGACAGGACCTGCCTCTAATGAACCCATGTTGGTTGCCCCTGAGCATCATCTCCCCTGCTGGTCCCTCACAGATGTGCTCCTGGATAATTTTCTCAAAGAGCTTTCCCAGGACCGAGGTAAGACTAATGGGCCTATAGTTTCCTGGGTCCTCTTTCCTCCCGTTTTTGAAAATGGGGACCACATTGGCCTTTTTCCAGTCCTCTGGCACCTGGCCAGAGCACCATGAGTGCTCATAAAGCTGTGTCAGGGGCCCCGCAATGACCCCTGCCAATTCCCTCAGCACCCTGGGGTGGAGATCATCTGGACCTGCTGATTTAAGCAGGTCCAGCCCGAACAGAAGTTCCCTGACTAGGTCCTCACTGACCCTAGGCCTGGCGGTGCCTCTCCTGAGTCCATCCGGAATCCCGGTGGGGGGATGTCCCGGTCCCTGCTCAGAAAAATGGAGGCAAAGACTTTGTTAAAGATGCCAGCTTTTTCATCTGGTGCAACATTGCCAAGCATGTCCTGCAGGGGCTCCACATTACCCGGTGCCCTCTTTTTACTCCCTATGTATTTAAAAAGGACTTCTTGTAATCTTTGATCCTGGTAGCTAGTCCTAGTTCCGTCTCTGCCTTAGCCTTCCTAACAGCCTCCTACAGTCTCGAGCAACGGAGGTATAATCCTCCTTGGTGATAGCCCCTCTCTTCCACCAGATACATGCCTCCTTTTTAGCTTTCAGACATTCCTGAATGCCTTTGGTGAACTATGGGGGATTTTGAGCACTCTTGCCCCATTTGATTCGTGTTGGGACTGTCACCCTTTGGGCTCGGAGGATTCTCTCCTTAAGGAATGACCACTCATCTTGGACTCCCAACTCCCCTACCCGCCAGGACCTCAGTGCTTTTCCTACTAATCTCCTTAACTCATTGAAATTGGCCTTCCTGAAATCAAGGGCTACTGCCTTGCTGCAGGCCTTTGACACCCTGTGCTGGATGGTGAATTTCAGTAGGCGATGATTGCTACCCCCCAGGTGGTCGAGAACCCATAGTCCCCTCACCAGGTCGTTGCCCGTGGCCAGGACCAGGTCCAGCAAGGCATTTCCCCTTGTAGGACTGTGCACCTCCTGGGTTAGGTGGAGGTCCGGTATCTTGGCAAGGAACCAACCATAGGGACACAGACATTATGAAGCTTCCGTATCACAGCTTCTAATGCTTGTGTTCTTGCTCCAAGGAGTCCCCTCGGCCATCCAGTACTCATTTCTTTCCTCTTCAGTTCATCCAAAATGCTGTTGCTACAGCAAATCTCTACCTGACTTGTTGCTTGCATTCAGGGATTCTCAGCAAGGGTGCTGTGGAATATTAGCAAGGTGAGGTGTGCAAACACCTGCACCTGATTCAAACGATAAACCCCTGAGATTTCAAATAGGACTCCATGGTGCCAAAAATATTCTGACGGGGTGGTCTTTCCAGGTTCTTTGCAACAGAAAAATTGTTCTATTATTGTGAAAGCTGAAAGCTGGCTTTTTCTAAGGAGTCTAATGATGGGTGCCTGGGGTCTGAAAAAGTCAAGAAACACCACTCTAACCATTTCCAGCTCAGCCTTGTAGCCCTTCACTGGCTCCCCCTTGCCTTCTGGTGCTCTTCTTCAATGCTTGTACAAATTGGCTGCAACCAGGGTCTTTTACTCTTGGTGCTGATCACCCCTTTCAGCTTGCCCACCTGACAAAACTAATTGTCTCTTTGTATCCTTCTCCATCTCTTCCTTCCTTTGCTTTCACATCTAGCCTTTTCTTAGACCCTCTTTTCTTAGCCCACAATCCCTCTGTCACCTTCTCTTCCAAGTTCTTCTTTTAAATCTCACCTCTTCTAGTAGATCTGTGTTACTCTAGCTTGTCCCTATTTCCTCCTACAAAGTACTATAACATTCATAAATTCAGTTTCAATTAAATTTAAAAGGCTGTGGGAGAAGGGAAGGATCTAGATGCCATGTGTAGCTAACAAAGCTGGCCAGCTGCCACTGTGTGTATCCTGTCTGTATAGATTTTTAAGTACTTCTGGGTGGGCAGTGGATGCCATTGTACCTTGCTTTAAAGCAAGTAGTAGTCTATCAGCTGTATATACCTAATCAAAATTTGAAAAACAAAACTCCATCATCATACCCAATGTTCCTCAGTGTTTATCTTGAAAATAACGCTATTAATCAGCAAATGAGAACACTGTGATGCAGGTTGCAGTGTTCCAATAAATTCATAATTGGACTTAAATGTTTAGAGCTGCCTGACCCTCTTTGCATTTAAATTCATGGCCATGTTTCCATTAAATTAATTGGCAGCAGTAGTGTGCTGGCAGGGATCTTAAGGTATTATGTTTCCAAAACTTAAAAAAATTAAATGCAGGAGTATGCTGTCAATCACAGTTAAAAAAGGTGTCTGTGCCTCTGCTCTGCCTGGGATTCAGAGAGGAATACAGGACAGTTATGTACCTCAGTTGCTGGATGACAAATATTGAGAAAGCTGTACTGCTAGCCCTGTAGAAACAGTTACTAGTAATTGCTGTATCAACAATATTTTTCAAAAATTAAGAAATGTCTTTGAGCAGCGAGTTAATATTGTTCTTTTAAAAAATCCCATATCATTGAGGCTGGAGTGATTTACATCCACTTCAATAGAAATAACATCAGGCATGGACATTCTTTGTTTTGACAGTTTTTGATCCAATCCAGTTTTTAGAGTTGAGGTATTGAAAAAAATAGGGATGATTTTTTGAAAATTAAACAATGAGCAATGCTTCTTTCAGTCCAGGGAGCCAAAATTAGTGTCACCTTCAATCTAATTTCATTTCATGTCACCACCTGCTTCTGAAGAAATGGGCTTAGCTTTAAAAAGTCAGACAATGCTATTCATTACAGTACAAGTATTTGGCATAATTCTTCTCTTTGTAAAGACAGTTATGTGCCAAAGAAAGGGACATGTGGCCTACACAACTTTTTTAGCAATAAATTTGAACCTCACTGACTTTTAGAGGAAGTACCAGATTGAATTTTGCACCAAAACGAAAAGGTCCAATCATGCATTCCTTCACCATTCCAAACTCCCGCTGAAATAGAGAAATGGAGGCAAGTGGAATGAGGGATGTGTCTTGGGAGAGTGAAATGGCATGTGATAATAGCAAATGTTAGGAAATTGAAACCCTTTCATGTGTCTAAAAGAAGAAAATACTCTGAGACACAGAAGTGTGTATATGTCTGATGGGTCATTTGTTTTTAGTATTTAAAGAAATGTACATAAATAATACAGGTCAAGAACAAGGGATGAAAAAGACTAGGAAGGAAGAGAATGGATTCAAAGATAAATGGATATTACTTTCTTGTGCTATTATTTGTACCCCAGAGACAGAAGGCAGGTTTCATCTGTTTAAATCCAATTATTTGGATGAGTTGAAAGGTCCTACACTGGAATTGATGATAGTTTAGATAATGGATACATTTCTGATATTGCGGTCTTTAGGGAACCATTTAAATAAAGTTAAATAAATGAGGTAAATAAAGCTTTAAGATATATGAGAATGTGGATAAAAGCTCTGACTGACTCCCACTTCTACCGCTAGCTTTTGAAAGTAGTTCATATAAATGTGTTAAATGTAGTACATTAAAGACAGACAGTACAGAAAACTCAGTGATAAATATGGACACATCATGGTCCTCTAAATATTCTTTATATTATTATTGCTTGCTTTCATACCTTTAAAAGCTGTATTTACTGAGTTGCCAGATAACTGCCAAAGTAGAAAAATAGGGCAAAGATTATTTTGTTCAGCGTCATAGTTTGAATTCAGATGTAGAAATGGATGGAATAGCATCTACAACTGTGTCTGTTTTATAATGTAAAAAAAAAATCCATTAAATGACAGGCCTTAAAAACAAAGTAATTTCGTCCCTCTTCAGCCAGGGTTTTCTTTGAATCAGAGCAGACATTGATGGTACTCTTCTGGGAAAGAATAAGACAACGTAATACTCATTTATGTAAACTACATTTAGGGACTCTCACTGATATATAAGAAAATCTATAAAAGTAAATAAAAGCTGTTTTATTATTAAATTATCATAATGTTATTGCAGTAGTTCCTGAGATCCCCAGTCCTGGACTAAGACCCTACTGTGCTAGGTGCTCTACAAACACAAAACAAAGAGGTATTCACTATCCTGCCCCAAGACCTTAAAAGTTTACTAAAAATTATATTACATATACAAAACAATAAACCACCCTTGCAAACAGGCTTGTCAGGATTTTGATGCTTGGTTAATAAAAGAATGTACAAAGCATCCGGGCAGGCAAAAAATAATATTGGACTTGAACATTTACAGAGTGAACATCATACACAGTATTATATATTATTCTTCATGAAATAGTCTTAATTCACACATCAGTTGTATGCACACCTATTAAAATGTGATAAACAAGGATATTTCCAAACTACGTCTAAACAGTCCTTTTGATTCTGAATCTTAGATGCTCATCACTGCCAAGGAAAAATGTATTGTTTCTGAGTTTTGTGTGTTCTTAATTTTGTTAGGATGTCAGAAGCAGAATTGCTGAGCAAAAATAACTTGTTGGTTTAGAATGAGGATTCTTTATTAAGAATTATAAATATGTTTCTGTCCCACCTGGATGGATAAGCAGAGGAATACCATGTTAGAGTGGGGAGGTAATGGTACCTCCAGGTACTGGAAAGGGTATTAATAAGACCATTGTTGGGATACTGTCCTGTTCTGGTGCCTTGGTTTTAAAAATAATTTTGGCAAATTGGAAAAAGCTTGGCAAAGAGTGTAAAAGTGATTTGGGATCTGGAAAGATATGACTAACAGTGGGAACTAATGGTGTCAGTCTGTTTAGCTCAAGGGTGCTCAACCCCCAGCCAGTGTGCCAAATTCAGCCTGTGGAGCCATGGCATCTTGCCTGCGAGGCTTTCCACAAGTCAGGAAATTTGGTGGCAGGGGACCAGTGGCAATTAATACTACCAATTCCTGCTCCCTGTCTGTTGCCAAATTTCCAAGCCTGATGTGGCCAGATAAGGGCTGGGATACACCCCTTCCCAACAGGGCTGGGTTGGGGCCACACCACGCTCCTTCTCCCCATTCAGCCAAGTAGGGGCTGAGCTGTCTCTCCCCTCAGTGTGGCTGGATCAGGGCCAGGTTGCCCTCTCCACATGGCCAGATCAGGCTCTGTGCACTAGATAGGGCTTACCAGCTGGATCTGGCCCGTGGATGGACCAGGCACCGCCCCCCCCCATCTGACCCACAGGGCAAGGTTGAGCACTACTGGTTTCATTGATACAAGACAGTAGAGGGTTCTTCAGTCCCTCAGCAAAAGGCATACAGTACTAAATCCTAATGACTGGAGGCTGAAATTAGACCAATTCAGAGAAGGAAGAGTGTGCCTATTTTTAACAGCTAGGGTAATTAAACCCCAGCACAGCACACTGAGTGATTTGATGAGTCCTTGCACCTAGATTGGATATCTTCCTACATGATAAAAAGCTCTAGGAAGCTGGTGGGCTTGATGCAGGAATTGGTTGGTGAAAAGCTATGGCCTGTGTCAAACAGGAGGTCAGACCAGATGATCATAATGGTGTCTGTAGGCCTCAAAATCATGCAACCTGAATTATGTGATCAGACCTAGACATCTGCAATAATCGTGGCACCAGAGAAGAAAGCAAAGGCCTTGACTCCATGATGAGATCCACAGGGGACCAGAAAAATCCTCATTTAAATTAATAGGGACAAATATGTGCGCATTTCATTGCAGGATCGGGATCTTATTTTTCAGTTGTAGGCATTAGGAACTTGCTGGGTGTTTTAAATATCTCTGATATGCATGAAGGATGTTTAATATGTTTCAGAGTAATACCATAGAGTTTAGCAGTAGAGTAAGAGTATTGACCAATTTGTCTCCCTCAGACAGTGAAGAAAGTACCTTCTCTTTAGCTGTTTTCTGGTGCTGGGGCATGCAGACTCCCTCTCCTCATGCTGGGTCAGGATAGGAATGCAGACAGGGGCAGCAACCAGTTCTACTTATGGGAGCTGGGCAGAGAATTTACTTTTGGGGATTCATTGACTAAACTCAGAAATTTTGGACCCTCTCTTAAAACCCTGCCTCATGAAATCTTGTGATTTCATGAGAATCTCAGCTTTTATTAAAAAGAAACGTGTCTAACTCTTGCAGTTGTTGAGAAAAAAAATATTAAAATGTGACCCAGGTATATCCCACAGGCTCAAAAGATAAGACAACTAGAAAAAAAAATCAATCGTTATTTATTTATTTTTAAATCTCAGTTTTAAAACCAATATAATGAATTTTGGAGGCTTGATTTAGACAATCCTAATGTCAAGTTGACAATCCTGAAGTCCACTGACACCACAAATAACATTTGACTGGAGGCTTCCTATTTATAAGTCTGTAGACATGCTCTTTAACAGCTCAGGCTATGGCTACCCTAGCAGCCCTTTATCAATGTAGGAAATCAGTATACTATCAGCTGGGGTGTGCTGTGTGTTGGGGAAGTAAAACCAACCCGTGCCCCTGAACAAAAAAACCCACCCAAAACTATACATTTTCTGGTATAACTTCATTTGCACTGCAGATATCATCAGGCTGAGCACAGAGCTGCCTAAGCAAGCTAGATAGAGGGAAGTATTGGTCTCTGCTTGGGATTCTCAGCCATGACACCTCCCCAGAGACGGATGCCTAAGCCAGTTTCAGGTCCTTCTCTTGGAGAAAAGAAAACAGGTGAGCACCCATCCCCTGATCTGCTGGTACAGTGCTGAGATCACTCACCCTGCCATTGGGAGATCTGTTTTCAAACCCTTACTCTGCTTGATTTGGAGTGGGGCCTTGGACAGAGATCTTCCACCTCCCAGAAGACAGCCCCAGCCACTCAGCTCTGAGGTATTGTGCGTGTGAGGTCTCCCGGTCTCTCCTGATAACGCTCTCTTGCTTTGAATAAACAGTTAACTACTCATGGAAGCAAGGGCTTGAACCTTATTTTCCTACATCTCACAGGAATGCCCTGACCAGTGGGCTAATTAATCAGTGTCTTGCTTCTTTGCCTCGCTCTATCACTCTAGACCAGCGAGGGAATGCCCTAAGCACTGGGCTGTACAACACACACATCCACCTGCCAGCCAGCTTCAGACTGTCCTGTCCCCAGCTATCTTCTGTGTGCGGCCAATCTGGTTGTTATGCTCCAAGTACCTAGCAGACTAGGCCCTGCAAGCAAGATGAGCTGGAGATGGGTAGGAGCTGCCACGTGTGAGAATCCAATTAGGGCGTAGACATGAGCTGGCTTGAGCAGCACGATAGTCTTGGGAGTTCGGTAGTTCTTCCCACTAGCAGAAACTTAGGTTCTTAAAGGGATTTTACTGGCAGAAATTTAGGAGCTGAGGTAATATTGGTGTCAGTGGATTTAAAGAGCAGCTAGGGGGCCGGAGCTGACAATCTCAGCAGCATTTAAATGGTGGATAAAGGGACATGAATAAGTTACCAAGAGGCAACTGAGGACTGAGATTTGCAGAGTGCCAGTCATTCTACGACAATCACCTGTGCACACATACTCTTACAATGGTAAATGTAAGCTAAGCCATGGTAGCGTAACCCTCCCATATACCCCAGGGTGTGTGGTCACTCACTGCAGAACAGCTAATGCTCTGCACATCTCTGCCTGTGTTTACTGCACACTAGCTCAGAGGGGCTCAGCCTCTAGCCCAGGGGTCAGTTCTAGCTTGCGGAGCCACCTAATCTGTCCCATGGGTCTCCTCATGGGTCTGGAAATTTGGTGGTGGGGAAGGAGTGCCACTACTTCCTCACCACCAAATTTCCAAGCCCCACATAACTGGTCAGCTGGGCCAGCACTGCACACCAGGTTGGGCCCACCAACTGCACCTGGTCCACAGACCTGCACCACTCATCTCTTCCCACAGGCCAGCAGTGCAAGTCTGGGCATCACTGCACTAGCTTGTTTTTTTGGCTGTGTCTTATGAGCCAACTGCCAGTGTGACTCTAGCCCTTAGGAGTCAGCGCAGACAGCGGCTGCGGGCAGTCCCTGCTTGCTGCTCACTGCCAAGGTGCCCCCCAGTTGTGGGAGGCACCAGTCGTTCTTGCCTTCAAAGGTCATCTAGTCCAACCCCTTGCTGAGGCAGGATCATCCCTATCCAAATGATCCCATACAAACCATAATCTAAACTCAAGGTAAAACTACCATCAACCCAGACACAACATAGACCTAACACCTTAACCTGCCACAGGTAAAGCAGGGGAACCACGGCAGCCAATGTCCTACTTCTATACAGTGTCGTCAAGATACACTTAAGAGGTCCTAAGTGAATGCCACACCCACACCCACTACAGAGCAGGCAAAAGCCCCCACAGTTCATACCAATCTGACCATGGTGCTAAATTCCTTCCTGACCCCAAATATGGTGATCGGTTTGACCCTGAGGAACCTCTGGCTTTGCTTCCAGCAGGAACATTGGCCCACCCCAGTCAAAGTCCCCAGCCTTGGTTGTTGCCAATACCCAATGCCTCTGAGAAGGTTTAAAAATACCCCGACACACAATAGCAGAGAAGGGTGGCATGGGGGCAGCCAGCAAAGCCCAGAAGCATGGGAAATACCCTATGGCCGAACATAGGCATAGCTAAGCCTGGATCATCCCTGACCAGTGGCTGTCCAACCTTTTCTTGAACAACTCCAGTGATGGAGAGTCCACAACTTGCCTAGGCAGTCTATTCCACTGCCTCTCTATTCTAACAGTGAAGAAGTTTTTCTGGATATCCAATTTAAATTTACTTTGCTGCAACTTCAAGCCATTGGTCTGTGTCCTCCTTTCTGCAGCAAGAGAGAAAAGGTGCTTTTCCCCCTTCTTTAGGCAGCCCTTCAAGTATTCAGACACTTCTATCATGTCCCCTCTTAAGGCCTTTTTTGCAAGCTGAAACATGCCTAGCTCCCTCTGCCTTTCCTCGTATGACTTACTTTCCAAGCCCTTAACCATCTTTGTTCCCCACCTCTGAACCCTTCCAAACTTCTCCACAACCTTTTTAAAATGTGAAGCCCAGAACTGCACGTAATACTCCAAATGAGGCCTAACCAGTGCCAAGTACAGAGGCACTATCACTTCCTGTGCCTTGCACCTGGTGCTTCTACTGATGCAGCCCAAAACCTCATTCACCTTTTGTGCTGCTGCATCACACTGCAGACTCACATTAAGTCTATGACCTATCAAGACTCCTAAGTCCTTTTCTATAATGCTGCCATCCAGCCAGGTGTCAGCCATTTTATATTTGTGTTTTTGATGATTCCTCCCGAGGTGCAGTGCCTTGCACTTGTCCACACTGAACTTCATTCTGTTAGCTCTAGCCCAACTTTCCAATCTGTCGAGATCCTTCTGAATTGCACTCACATTCTCCAATATCTTCATAAGCCTTCCCGGTTTCATGTCATCAGCAAATTTGCTCAAGAAGCTTACTATGCCAGGGTCCAAACTGTTAATAACCATGTTGAACAGCACCAGATCCAGGACAGGCCCCTGTGGGACTCCACTTGAAACCTCCTGCCATTCTGACATGGACCCATTAATAATTACCCATTGCTTATGGCTATTGAGCCAGTTATCTATCCACTATTTTTAAGGAGGGCCTTGTTGGTAAGATCCTGGGCCAGAACTCCAGAAAACTGTTGTCATTTTACAGCTCTGCCACAGGCTTCCTGTGTGGCCTTGGGTAAGTCAATTAAACTCAGTGGCTCAGTTTCCCATCTGTAAAAAAGAGGATGGGAATATAATCCTTCTTGCCTCTTACCCTGTGTCCAGTTAAAGTACAAGCTCTTTAAGTCAGGCATGCTCTGTTTTTTTGTGGTCAGTGACAGGAGCCACTGCCTCTCTACTGGATCCTCCACTTCGTACTGTCTCCTCATAGCCTCTTCATGCAGCTTTTTTCAGTCCTTCCTCAGAAGAGGACTGGGCAGGGTTTGTTTGGGAGTGTTTTACTGCTGTCATGGGATTGCTGCAGAGTTCAGAGACAGGAGGTGCTTAAATGAGGATGATGCAGATGATTAACTAAGCCACTCCTGACCAATGTATGGCACTGGAGCACTTAAGAACGTTTTGTCCTTAGGTTCAGATCCATTCCCATGTTAAAAGCTCACAATGTCAAGCTATTCATTTCAGAGGAAAAGTCCATCCCTGAAACTGCAGAGCAGTATAGACCCACTTTACAACTGCTGTTCCAACCTTAAAGCTAAAATAATCCTCAAGCCATTTGTGCCCCTGCCCTGCACACATCCATGTGTGCAGACATGTACACCCATGGATATACATACACAAATGTCTGACAGTGCTAGTGGCTCACTCTTACATTTCTATCACATGCAAGGAATTCACTTGAGTACTCTCTGTAAACCTTGCAGCCTCTCTGAATCCTAATCCCTCATGTAGTCCAAATGCAAGATGACCTGCTGTAAAAGAAGGGGAAGGATTTGTCTCATAGAAGAAAGAATCAATACTGATCTTGAGCTGGATTGACTGAACACTGTAGGCATTTTGTACCCTTCAGTCCTGTGATTTGGTTGTGCTGAGAAATATAAACCAGAATAAGGCCCTCTTTATCAGATATTACATTTAATATTTTGGCAGGTTTGAATCAAATTGATGCTGAGCTATGCAAGCCAACAAAATGTCAGACCCTGATATGTGATGCTACTAATGTTATTAATATAATTCCATGGTACTTTCCCAATTAATAAAAAAAAATGCAGTCCCTGTCCAAATCTTAAATAAAATCTAAAAAATAAAACAAGAACAACCTCAGGAACAGATATGAAGCTGTTAATGTTACATGCTGCTAGCAGGAAATGCTGATGGGTGCTGGAGCTGCAGGAAGAAATACTGAGTCCTTTGATCCTTCCTCTTCTCTATAATGAGATCATCCATCATCTGTGCAAACAGAAGGTGTGCGTTTATGGGATCCTGTACACTGCTGAATGCATTGCTGGTACTCCCTTATCCAAGATCAGAGCAAGTTGTGATAATGGAGCTCTCCTAAAATTAATGCAGATCTTAAACTCATTAGATTATTTTGAGAAATATGAGAAAATGGTGCATATGTTTTGAAAGATACCAATTAAGTCCTAAAAAAATGTGAAACAGCAGCATTTATAACTGAATTATACTACAATAAAGAGAGAGAAATCAGAGAAAGAAAGCAAGGGCACTCTCTAGTGTTTGGAATATGGAATAGTATTTAAACTTCCTAAACATATACACATGCTGGATAAGAGAACAAATAGATAAAGTCGGAAAAGAAACCTTTACATTATCAGAGGCAAAAATAAAAGAACGAAGAAAATGAGAGAAAATACTGGCAGTAGGACTGGTATCTAAGCTTTTTCATAATATAGTAATAATGTTAATACTGTCAATTATAATTAAGGTGCACTAGGACCTTGATCCTAGAAAGGCATGAGTTATATGGGCCCTAATACTTGCTGACTTCAGTGATATTCTGCAAGAGGGTCCCTGTATAATGGGTCCCTGTATTCAAAGCTCTCTGCAGGATCAGGCTGATGTTATCCCAGAACTACAGTATGGGATTATGTCGCAGTTCCAGAAGTATTTCTGCTCATGAATCTGCCCTCAACAAATACTGAAAGAAATAATAATAATACACTGGTGGCAAACGGAAATTATAATGAAATGCAATGTGGATTTACAGAAGGTAGATCATGCCAGACTAACCTGGTATCTTTCTTTGATAAGAGAACATGTATAATACAGCAGATCTATAGGTAGTCTCTTTGGATGTCAGTAAAACACCTGCTGTGGTGCCTGTGAGAAATTATTAAACTGAAAGAGGAGGAGGATTAGTGCAAAAACTGTAAGGTGGGTAAGGAACAAGCTAAAGGGGCAATATTGGGAGCTGCTCCACTGGGCATGGAATTAAGCAGTTTTGGGGCCATGGTACAAAGGAGGCTACTGCTGGAGATAGGACCCTACCTGAGAAAGAGGTGTGGGCTCTAGCCCCTGCTCCACTGAATACTGCACTCTTCTATAAGGAACTGTTCATAGATGTTAGGCAAATCAAAGAAAGGTGAGAAAACAAGCTTCAGCATTAAAGCTTCTGAAGTCCCTGCATGAATAATTTTGTTTAAGAGTCAAATTGCCTGATTTTACTGTGGCTTAGAGGAGGATTAAACAACGGCAAACTAAGCCATTTTAAGTCCTACCCATTGACTTCAGCTTTTGTTAGTTTACTAATGGTCCTGAGTGTCTCTGTACAGACCGGGGGCCACTCTGGGCAAAAGCTGGGCACTCTTATGTTTAAAAATATAGCTACTAGTGTCATTTACATGAGAGATTCTCCTCATCTGACATTAGCTTGCTCAGGGCCCTTAATTTACACCCCCTGCAAACAGAGCTGTAGTAGGTTCAGAATGTGACCAGCTGCTATTGCTGGATGGAGTGAGGCGGGAGGAGGGCAGCATTCCTGTGGAACCTTGCCGCTCCCAGCTAGTGAGCTTAGCAGCTGAGCTGTCCTCCCTGGATACCTTTTGTTCTGCGAAGGTAAGCTCATGCACATGCAGATGTTTTACTAATACCACTGTCAAGGCATCTGACAGGCAGAGCATCTAAATGCAGGAACCTTGACTCCTTTGAATGAGTCCGTTCATGATGGCAATAACAAGAGTGCAAGGTATCATCTGGCTCTGGTACATAGATGCATCTGGTATTTGGCTTAAGGAGTGGACAGAAAACAACAGATATCGCTAGTTGCAGGCTCATGGTTTGAGTGATCGCACTGAGAGGGGACAGTAGTTCTAAAGACCTCAGGGAAAGAGGTGGGATCGGGTGCCTCTTTTTCTTGAGGCTGCTCCCCATCCTTCTTGGAACTTCTTCTAGACTCCTACAAGCGAAGGAGAGGAGATGGGTGTCAGTTAAAATAAACAAGGTTCGCTGGTTTCTCCCGTCTCCCTAAACTAAAGCCATGCAAGGCAGTGCTGTGGGAAATGTCAAACGGGTCAAATGAGATACCCATTTACAGCCTAACATGAGAATAGTGCAGCAGATGCCTCCTCATTTTAATTTCCAAGGAAGCAACCACAATAATGCAGAAACAGAGAGGGGGAAGGAGACTCATGGTCTAAAGGAAAGGATCGGGGAGATGAGCACAGAGGAGAGTAGGACCAGCAATTTAATGAGTGGCCCAGGCATCTTCTCCTGCTAGTACAAATACCAGTGTTTCATCAAGGTCAAGTGTTTTCCTCCACAGACTTTGAGGGGGACATATAATCTGGCTTATTGAAAACAGCCTTCTGCCCTCTTCACCCTGTCAGAGGCCAGGGCAGGAGGACGTGAATGGAACACTTAATCCTGAGTGCATAGTGGGTGCATCTACACATGCACTTTAGCCTATTTTAGTGTGCATTAAAGCATCATAAAAACTGCTCTTTAGTTAATGCACACCAAAATAGGCTCACAATGGAGGTACTAGATGTAATGTGCAGTGCATTACTGTACTTGTAGACATGCCCAGGGTGGGCTACTTTGAGTCAAGCCTCTGGCATTAGAAGGTGTTTTGACCAGTACAGGGAGGGTCACATCAGTGTAACCCCCCACCCCCATGGAGCTGAAGGGCGGGTGGGGATTGTTGCTCCGCTCCCCTCACAGCTGACATAAGGAACAAGTGAGCACTATTGGCCACCTCGGCTCCATGCCAGTCCTCAGCAGTATGCAGTCTAGCATACTCAGCATACCTCTAAGGTTGCACTAATCAGGTGTATGTGGTTAGAACTAAACAGGAGGGGGAGTGGAGAGTTTTAAGCTACCTTTACACACACAACCCATTTTTTCTTCCTAAAGACAAGCAGCAAAACTGCTACCACCTACTTCACAACTTTTAATACCCTCACATCAAAACAAGCAGAAGGAACTAGGAGAAGGCAGCAGTTGTTCAATAAGTGTGGTGAGAGGTCAAAAGACACCAGGTTGTACATAACAGGGGGGAGAGCTACTTTAGTGCAGTGTTAGGGATGCTTTTGCCATCATAGTACCACCCAGTGTAGCATCAGATTCACCTCTTTGTGTGCGGGAGGAATGCATGGGATTCCCACACCCGTTTGCCTGTTGCTGCCAGCAGCATTGGTCTGACTAGCATTTTACCACGTTATGTTTTTGTATCAGGGTCAGGCCTGGTAATCAAGAGCTACCAGGCTTCTTCTCTGCCCGAAGCATTCTGTACTTTGTCATTGTTTAAAAACCAGTACCTTTGGGAGGTGGCTTGACTATTTGATGATTTTACACTCAGTGTCACTGAGTAATCCCTGACTGCAGTGGCCCTGCTTAGTTTACTAGTAATCCCGTAGCCTCTGCTCATCCATTCTTCACTTCAGGTCTGCAAATGGTGGTGGTGGTACCACCTTCCTTACTGGCATCACCAGAAGCCCGATACTCAAAACTTTACACAGAACTCTTGTGGAAGGTGAGTTTTTACATCTGTAGGATACGTGTTACCAAAGCAATAATCAGTTGGGATCATGTGACAGAGAACAGCAAATTCTAGCCACGCACAAATAACATCCTTTACCTGCAGTAAAGTAGTACTCAAACACAGGAACTTTTCTGACTTTAAAAAGAAATTCCTGTACCCAAAGACCAGCATGAAAAATAAGCAAGTTGATTTCTAAGGCATTCACGAACTGGAGATTTGACTGAGGTGCTGAATGAGTACTAAAACCAATTCTACCGTGTCTGCAATTGTCTGTGTATGAACACATTTATCCTGAACAGTATCAGTTATCTAGAGAATTGTGGCCACGTTGTTTTAAGCGGCAAACCCAGGATGAAAACGCTCCCTCTTCCACAGCGCTTGTGTTCCATTGTTTTCAGTTTGGCAGGAGCGCTCTGTTTATGCAGATTTGCTCAGAAGACAATGTAAAAGCACTTATTTCCCAATAGGCCTGTGCCCCTTATATTCAAAGTACAATTTGTTGCCTTTCCTGAAGGTAATGGTTTCCAACTATCTTTTCCTGTTCTCTGACCAGGCTCCACAGTGCAACAGAGGAATAAACTACATTCTGTTCCTTTGCATGCAACATCAGCAGAATCAACTCCATAAAAGGAAACATGGGTAAAACTTGAAGATAGGAAGGTCACACAAGTACCGGTGAGTCTACAGAATCGTTCAGTGAGTAAAATCACACTGATGTGGGGACAGGAGTGGGTCTTAGGCTGAACAAAGAGTATGTTAATTGTTCACTGTTACAACTTCTGGTTAAAGGCTAGTCCAAAATTTCATGCTACTTCAACTGTAATCACCACCATTCAAGACCTTCTTAACCTTTTGTTTAAGATACAGAAAAAGAACAAAGAAAAGTTTAAGCAGTAGAATATAAAGCATTAAGAAAGGCCTCCTTTCCACAAACCCTTTAATTCCCTTTAGTTTCTAAAAAGGGGCAAGGGTTGGGGAAGAGGGTTTCAAAGAGTGTATCAGTTGATGGTGACAGACTGAATTGGACCCTTGCTATCCTGGACAAATTAGAGTTGAGCAAACACATGGCAGCATCAGACTGAGCATTGGTCTGCATGACAAAATATATTTTGATTCTAACTACAAACATTTGCTTTTGAACGTGCACCAATAAGCATGCCTAAGCCAGAGAGCTTGTGCGGGGGAGGGTAATAGGTACACAGGACTATTATGAAGTGGCTGTATTACCTCATTTCAGGAACTGGAACAGGAGTTGGAGCAAAAGTGAGTGGGTGCACTGCCCAGCTGTGCTGCTGGGTGGAGCATGGAGGTGGTACAAGTGTGAGGTCAGATCCCAGGTTGAATTCATAGGGCTGGCAGTTCAGCAAGAAAATATTTGCAAACAATGTTTATTTAATCAAGCAGTCATGATGAGACTTGACATTTATGTATCCTATGGCAAAAGCAGTCAAAGAGTCACACTGGTATTGGCATATTCCGGCATCATGACCATTCATTATGATGCACCTAGGAGCAGTCTTCTAGGCCTGTGCAAAGCAGCTAGTATTTGCTTTGGATTTGGCTGATGCAGGGGTTGGTGATTCAATTCAGTGAAAATAATTTGGTAGTTCTCAACCTTTTTAGACTTCAGGCACACCTTGGCTTGAATCACTGTCCTGAATCGATTCGGCTGAATCTCCAAATCACACAGGCCCCATCCCCCGTCCATTCCCCCAGCCCAGCAATGGCTGCCCCGCCTGCCCCAGCTCCTGGCATTTTGAAAAAAAAAAAAAGCCCTGATTCACCAGGTGCTGCCAGATGTGTGTGGGGTGGACGATCCCCACTGCTCCACGCTGCATGGCGGGCTCTGCACTGGCCCCCCACTTCCCCCACACTGTCCCAGCCCCCTCATGGCTGCCCCACCCGCCCCAGCTCTGGCCCTTTAAGGAAAAAACAAACCCAAAACCCTGGACTCACCGGGTGCTGCTGGG
>NW_017729033.1:68871018-68871248 GCF_001723915.1 Gavialis gangeticus | reverse complement strand
GGGGGTCGGGGGGTGGAGCTGGGGGAACAGGCAGGGGATGGGGCCTGGTGGGGGTCCCCCCCATGGTCCTGTCCCCTCCTTCAGCCCCCCTCCCCTGCCCCCTACTTACCAGCTCGGAGTCCAGGTCCAGCTCCCTGCTGAAGCCACCGGGGAATGCCCAAATCATCAAAGCTCTCCGAATCTTTTCCAAATTGATTCAGACCTTTTTATTGGTTCCCCGATTCAATTTG
>NW_017729033.1:68849304-68860903 GCF_001723915.1 Gavialis gangeticus | reverse complement strand
GGGTTGAATCTCCTCCGAATTGAATCAGCACCTGAAGCTTCACACAACTCTAATGTCTTTCATTCCATTTTTTTCCTGCTGTTTCATGCATCTGTGCCTTTCTGTCATGCAGATGTGCACACGCATGTAGCAGTGATGTAAAAGTTAAGGGCATTTCTACCACACTTGTTTACAGTCTTAATTTTCCTAGTTTTGTAACTCAGTCAGCTCATACACTTCAGTCTCTCATTATCTATAACCCATCTTTCTCAATGAGGTTATTTTTTAATTTGCTCTGTAGTTTCTTTGTTTCCCTATTCAAATACATATCTTGTAAGACTGGGGATGGCAGCAAGTTATGCAAGCTGCAGTCACACCATACAATTCATTAGTCTGTTTCTACCCATAATGGAATCTAATTAAAGTTTACAAAACTTCCCTCTCTTCACAGGATGAATGGTACAAGTAGTTTCCAGCGGCAAGACTTCCTGCTCTTCCCCTATACAAAAGACTAAATTTAATTTTAGTGATCGCAGACTTCAGTTATTTTCAAAGCACCCAGAAAAGTACAGTCTGCCTCACAAGAAGTATTGACATACTGAAACACATGGCAGCGTCGGAGACTAAGTTTACAAACTAGTTGACCTCAAGTAGTAAGTGTCTAGAACAGCCCAGAACAATTAAAAAGTGAAGATGGAGAAAAACACCACGCTCGTGTGCAGTAAGTCATAGACACAGGTCACAGAGTCCACTGGTGGTTTTTCAATCTCACCTACTGTGGCCAATGCAGCCAGTCAAAATGCTGAGGAAGGGCTCGAATGAAGCATGGCTGGGTGGGGTTTGGAAAAACAAGTTTGGTAGAGGCAAGCTCATTCATGGGACACTGTCAGGAAAACAGGCATCGGAGAAGGGATTGGTCTTTAGGTCTTCATTTCTGGGAGTAGTACACTATATAATTTGGTAGTTCTCAACCTTTTTAGACTTCAGGCACACCTTGGAAAATGCCAATGCATAGCTTTCACACTTACTTCTTGCCTATAGAAAAAAGAGCAAATCTATTGCAAGGAACTCAGAAAAACCCCACGCTAGATTCCTGAATATATTTGAAATATATATCTGAAGGTATTTGAAACCACCAGGTCTATCTTGTTTATCATGGGTAGGTATTGGCAAATCTAACGGCACTAGTGCCCCACAGAACTCTTCATAGGATCTCACAGCACCCTGGGGTGCCATGACACTCTTACTGAGAATCTCTGGTGTAATTCAGAGCAGTCCAGAAATAGCAATGAGTTGGATATTGCTATTCAAGCTTTAATTTCATGCTTGCTCACAAGAATAGCTGCACAGAGTGTGAAATAGGCTATGGGTGTTTTTGAATCAAGCTAAACTCTTGAACTGCTTCTTTCTTTTGCCTAGTGGGAGGCAGTTTTTCCAGTCTGCTGTTTCATGTGACAGTTTAATATGTGCATGATTATGCAACACTGCCCTAGGCATGTTCTGTTCATAGTGTGAAGGATTTTAAAATACCCAAATACCCAGCTATGAAAACCAGAATTTAAATAATAATGTGAAGGATGCAATTCACCAAAGAAAGGGGCAGGTCTGAAAGTTTGTCTTTATAAAGTAACTTCATGGGTTCCCAGTCCTGAACTACCTGTGTGTCTAACAGACCAGTTAAGTTCTTGAGCTGGCCCAAAACTCTACTTATAAGTCTTATTAAATGAAGTAAGTACCAAGTAGAAGTTTCTTATTTGAGCATAAAGTGTGAGGAAGGATAGAAGGCAGCAGAGAAAAAACCTAAGTTATAGCACTGGGCATAGTGGTAGTTTATTTTCACAAAGTATTTAAATCAAGGAGAGAAGCACTTGCTTATAAAACTTTAGCCAACTCCTAATAATTTAGTCACAGCTTGAAAAGCAACACTTAAAATTAAGCCTTTCAGTTTAGTTTGACTTGTATTTAGGATATGAAAATGCCAAGCAGCAATTTTCCACTATTTCTTCTTCTGCTTCTCTTTAGCTATGTTTAATCTTCTCCATACTTCATCTCTTTTTCTGGAAAGTAGATGCTGTATGATGAATGGAAAGTGGTAAAATACACAAGGAAATAAAACTAAAGTCAGTTAGATCAAAGGGGTGAATGACGTAAAATAAAACTTTAATGCAAAATGATTCCACCTAGACAAAGCAGAACTACACTGAAGATGACTGTCGGCAGACTTCCAGGAGATGTCAGCTCTGGTGGGGAGCCTTGCTAATAAACACTCTTGCTAAGAGCAGCTGAAAACTCTTTACGTTCTAATTTGAAGTGGAAGCACGCTCAGAAGCATCAGTTCTGATCGTCATAATAGTGCTAGAGTGATGTCGCCATGAGTCTAAGCAAAAGGCACAGATTTCTTAGGGTGGTATATGTTATTGGACCAACAAGATAGCTGGGAGTTAAGACCCCAACTAAGCAGCTCGTCCAATGAAAGATATCACCCCAAGAAATCCTTGCCCCACTAACAGTTAAACACTCTGTACCTCACAGGAACAGATTTTCGCTATAAATAAGCAGCAGCAAGAACAGACATGATAGTGAATGTAGACCCACAGGCAGAGTGTAGAATATACAAGGGAGCAGTAAACAATTCACTCACTTCCTTCCACTAGCAACCATATTTCTACACCTCCCAATAAGAGTTCTCCCCCAATAGATAAACCCCTAGTTGAAGCCAGGCATATATACATACACTGACTGATGCTGCAACCCTGCAACACAAATAGGAGGTATCCAATATCTGTTTCCCTTGAGAACTGATTACCTAACCTAGGCACTTTTGCAATAGGTACAAGTACATTTCTGCCCCAACTTGTAGTTTTGAAGATCATAGGTAAACATATCTTAGGCTGTTTGGAAAGCAAGAGATTTCCCAGGCTTTGTTCAACAGTTAAAGCTAACCAGGGTAAAATGACAGTTTGATTGGATTTTACTGAATTAAAAAAAAATTCATAAGATGAAATGCTTCTATTGCATTGTTCCAAGAAATGGGACATGGACATAGAATGAGCTACCTGAATTTAAAAAGGGTCTTGAATCCTACAAGCAAGTTTCAGAATGAATACATGTGTTTCATTGAGCTCTCTGAAACTGCTAACAAAGCACAAATTCAACAGTGAAAAGGAAGAGCAGGTTGTGCATTGAAGAGACATGCACATACAGAAGGTCAGACCCAGGTAAATACCAGAATTTAATTTCAGGTGATTTGAAAAGACAATGCAAAGACAGAAATGTAAAAGACAGAAACTTTCACAACCGGCAGAAGGCTAATCTCCATCTATATACTAAAACTAAAACCACAAGAAAGATACAGGACCAAATGCAGAACTACCCAGACCTCTCAGTACATTAATTATAAGAACCACTAATTGGATACAGCTGGTTATTCAGCTACTGAAATAGAAAGGTAGTTTTCAGAGAAAAAAATTAATACTCCCTATTTTTTAAAACCATTTTCTAAGACTGGGCAACTTCATATAATTTTATAAGGAGTAAGAGACTTTTCAAGTAGATGTTACGGAATAAATAATCCAGCCAGGAAATACCTGTGGTAAGAATATTTATATTTTTCTTTTTACACTTTTAACACTTACAAAAACATTCAAACACAGAAAAATTAAATAACTTTGGAAGCAGAATAAGTCTTTCTGCCTACATACATACGACAAGTCCGAGCTGTTGGCACAAAAAGTAATCCACATTCATAAAACCCTTACTACTATATCAAACATAAGTTAAGTAAATCATAGGCACTAGTTTATCAAATCCATATTTCCACACGTCTGCAAAATCTCTAAACACAGAGCCTCAAGATTTCCTGATATTGATAACTGGTAATGCACAAAGGCTTCCTAAGTAAACAGTTTCTTTTTTCAGGAAATAGTTAACTATATTTCTGTGGGAAAAGAACAGCAGGTAAAAGGAGGCTTACAGAACTTAAGGTCAACATATTTAAGTGGTGGAGTTATTTGCTGAAATTTAAAATATAAATAATGTACACAATTACTTTGATGGAGCCTTGTTAAAAAAAATTAAATATGAATATCTTCATGTAAAATTTTCTGATTTTCAAAACTAAAAAAGTCAATTTGATTTTCATAATAAAGATCACCAATTAAAATTCCTTTTAGGCTTTACTGAAGTCTGCAGCATTTTAAATGAAGTTGGCCTTTGTCAGCAAGGGTGGATAGTTTTGACCCAGTCCCCTAGTCCGCCTAGCAGTTACATAAAATACCCACTAGCTGAAATACATTTTTTATGCCAGCAAATGGCACAAAGGCTAGATTACTGGTATGTACTGATCTAATAGTGCAAGGCAGCTCCATTATAATCCCTGCTGCAGTTTTCCTATTTAAATTACAATATATTTGATGCCCTGGCTTCAAAGATTAATCACACTAAAGACAATGGCTCTTAGCCTCATAAGGTATTAAGTCATTTAATTACTGGTGTAAGATCTGCCTGCAGGTGGAACCGACTTCTGTTTGGCTTTTTCCAACTCAAGTAGTGTTGCATGGCTTGTCATCCAGTAATATATATTAACACTTGCCTGAAATTCCAGAGTGCTCTAGAACTTCAGGATGAATTATCCTCTTTGTGGTGGGAGTCAACATGCATCAAGGGCAGCACTGTGAATTGCTAAAGGGGCTAAGGGCTACCTACCATTGAATCCAACAGAAATGTAGTATTCTTCAGTCATTGCTCACTGGGTACCTTCATGTTGCTTCAGCGTGTAGTTTGCCATTGCTGTAAACTATGCGTACAAAAATCTTGGCCTCAAAAGGTTCCACACACAAATACAAAACGCTTCCTGTTGAACTGACCCCACTAAATTACATTTTCAATCTTTACATGACAAATTTTGAAAATAGAAAATAGTTGTTTGGATGCTGTTATAATAGATCATTTTGTTGAGTGCTGGCCTGAGGGCCAGAAAAAGTAGGTTTAATGTAAATCTTGACAGGTAAGTCCAAGAGCCACTAGAGGGATTTAATAACTTGTAAACATATGTAGCAAGTTTCATACTGTTACCATGAATGCAAGATACAGATATGTAAGGCAAAGTACATATTTAACATACTAACATGGGGAATATCCTCTGCAAAAATATTTACAATTTAAAATAAACCAATTTAAGAAATGGATGAAAGTAAAAAAATAGGATACCAAAAACTCCCTCGTACGGTGAAACATTACCTAAATGAATATCATTTGGCATCAACAGTACAACTCATTACCTTAGAATTTGTATGTTACAAGTGCATAGTTGTGTTTCCTGCTATTAGCATGTAAAGTTGCGTTCCAGGCTATAAGCAATGCGGCGCGATATTATAACAAATGGATAGTACTGCTTGCTTTCCTTTTAAGGAAACCTGCTATAAAAAGTTCTCTCAAATAATGAGCCATGTGTTAAAAATGTGGCTGCAATAGCAAAGGCCATCCTTCCTGAGCCAGGAACTACAAGGTTTAGAAAGATTGTACAACTGATACTAAGCCCTTTTGGCAATCAAAACATTAGAGCACATAAAACTGATACATCAAACATAAAAGGATGCTGCCTATACCATCCGAGTTTCTGTATGTCTGCTACATTCAAACCTTTAATGATAAAAAAATGCCGTGACTACGATTTACTGTCTCCAGTGAACTTCCAGAGAACTGCTTTCTGAAGGATATGTACCACTTTCCTGACCAGAATCTCCTGCAATTGTTTAAAGCAGTGTTTAACTATGACTGTAGCTAATTGCAATCAGAATGTTAGCTCTGATTAACATGTTAATGTTTCAACAGTACATATTCATCAATGAATCATTCTACTGTATTAAAAATCTGACTGAAAATGAAGTTTTGGACAGTTTGAGTTTGCTATTTTCCTTGCTGTTTTTCAAGATGGGCATTTCTTTGGCATTAGTTAGGTTTTTGCCCAGACATTGGCCATTGTCATAAATGCTCAAATTGATACCTTTTAAGCAAGCAAGAAAAAACCCCAGAACTAATAATGATTTCACTTAAAAGTGATTGTATGATCATCAAATATCTGATGTTAAATGTCATTAAAGTGCTGCTTTATAATCTCTGCCAATTTGTGCTAATTAAAAAGACAGAGAGGTCTGGGATTTTCCAAATCCCGAATGTCATATCTGAACAGTCTGCATATCAAGCTGTTTTTTAGCCTGGTGAAGTAGTATCCATTAAGCACTGGAACTTTGCATTTTTAAGCTTTGCAGTTCAGTAGCAGCCTTCTTTCCAACTCTCATCTTTCACGTTGCCATAGGTTTTGGGAGCCGGCAATGATCTAAAATAAAATGAGATTTATTTTAGTTTGGCTTGTACTCAGCTTTCCTGAGCCTCAGTTATCAGACTTGGGCACTGGAGAATGGAATTTCTGTAATCACTAAAACTTATGTTTTAATCATTTCACTCCAGGAGCATCTCTGCAGGACTCTTGTATTGGAGTGCGACATTCAAGGGTTTCTATAATGACAATGTTATGTTTCTAAGTGTTAAACTTGGCCATCTATACAATGACTCAGAAACTTATTACTGCACTTTATGGAAGTGGGAACTGACCTGAAAGATAAGCAGCACTTCTTCAACACTGAAGTAATTTTATAATTAAGCTTAGCTATGATAGCCATTTGAGTTTAATGGAGGCAGGCACCCTACTGAAGAGTGAGATCAAACTGATAGTGACTGATAAGTAGGGAAGATATTTTCACTAGTGTTAAGTGTACCATGAGAAAGACTAACATTATTAAGCCTTATTTTTAAAAACTGAGGACAAATGCAGTTCAAACACTGCACAAATTATGGCATTCATTGCTTCATCCTTCTTGTACTAACAAGGATGCACAGGACAAAAACTACACTCTTTCATTCTGTGATACATTTACTGCTGTATCACACTGAGGTCAACTGCTCTGCCCTCCCTGCAAAAAGTTCTACCTAAGGTTCTTCCTTGGGGGGGCTCTCCTTTCCACATACCAGCTGGTTTTCATTCTGCAGCTTCACATGTGAATATCTTGGCATAAAACTACTGGTCCTCACAGAGGACCAGCATTTTCTACTGATACTGAGCTGAAGCAGAGATGAGCACTTGATTAGTAATTTCTTGCATCTCCTTGTTGGTGGTAAAGTCTTCCCATGTGAAGCCCAGAATCTGTTTTAGATGCTTGTTTTTGAAGACTTTTAGTTTCCTACCTATCATGCCAGTAGATCTTCAGCTCTTTAAGCATATTAGTGTTAAACATCATGTTTGAATTGAAAGTTTTCTATTTTGTTCAGGTGCTGAACTGAATTCTCCTCTCTCCTCACCCTCCTTTGGGAAAACAGCCTTTCTGGTTTCTTTTAAAGGCCTGGAATATGGGTTTGTGCCCTTTATCAGCTGATAAATATTTGAATTGACAGCTAATCTCTAAAATACTGTTTTCAGTTAAAACACTTAGCTAAGAATGGCATTGAATCCTATAGACATCATACATACCAGAATAAAAACAACCATTATATCTAGGCTGAACTACTCTGAACATTACTGTGGACATCTTAACATTGAGTGTTTGATTTGCTTGAACCTTTCAGCAGGTAAGTGTTTTTGTTGTCTGGTAGCATACATCAAAAGATTTACCTTCTACACTTGAACACTTCTTTGGTATTTGTCTCAATTTATTAGTGATTCTTCTTAAGTAACTGTCTAATATGGTACCTTTAATAGGTATCTGGCTGGCTGTGAAAATTAATGCTTCCTTTTAAACTTGCAGAAGTGTAGTTAGTCCTGCACTAACTCAATATGAATTTTCAGTAACAACCTCCTTTGCTAAGGTCCAACATGCTGTCAGCTTTACTTCTGATCCAAACATTTTTTTTGGTCAAGGAAGGTGGGAGTATAAACTGTCACAACAGGAGAACACACTAAGCAGTTTAATACCGTTGGCCCGTGTCATCTATAGGAGTTAAGCGTTAGCTTCTGAATACAGACCTTTAAATAAAAATGCTCCATTGTACTCACCTGCGAACAGGCTGTGCAAGTTTGCTGCGAGGCACTGGTATGCCCCCAGCAGAAGGGGCACTGGGTCTGGGTAAGCCACTCCGCATCCCTGTTGCCCCTGCTGGTCTAGTCAGAGTAGTACTATTAATACTGCTGGCAGGGACTGGAGAGCCTGGAGTCTGAGCCGCAAGAGGTCCCGGCGAGGAACTGCTTTGTATCAGCTGCGCAGCTTCTGGAGCAGTAGCAGAACCATGTCCATGGTTACTAAATGCTTTCACTGGCTGCCGGAGAGCCAGAGGCGATGGAGCTGCAGGGGAGCGGAATTTACTTGGAGAAGGTACTGGAAAAATAAAAGTACAGAATAATCATTTTCACAGGAAAAAACATCCCAAAACAAACGAACAAAAAATCCAGTTAAAGGTACAGGGGGCCATTTAAAAACTGAGAATATAGGTTTTCACACAGAAAAGGAAACTACAATGTGATACATGTAATGGAACATGGCTGCTAAAACAGCAAGGAGAAACAGAAGTCAGATGACCTGCTAATCTCAAGTTATTGCTGTGGAGTTTTGGAAACTGTTCACATACAAGATCTTCAATGCACCCAGGACATGCAATTAATTTTTTAGACTTAGGAGCAAGAACCCTCTTTTCATGACAAAGGCCAAAATGTTCTGGGGATATTAGGACTGTTTTAGTTTTACAAGATTGATCTAGTCAAGAGAGATAAGTACTAGAAGCATCTGTCAACAGCAAACGTACATAATCTATCAAAATAGCTGCAGATACATTTGAATAGAAGTGCTGCACTCCTAAATGACCAGATTTGTTTTTTTAAAAGACAAACAAACAAACTAGGAAGTTTGGAGAGGCTTTGCTGTACTAATGAATAAGGTTAATTATACATTCTTTATTTCTATAGCTGGATCGTGACTTTGCTACAAAAAGTCAAAATAAAATGGATTATGTTCACAGCAAGCTGAAGGTTTTAAGATTATTCTTGTCCTTCTTTTGTCTTAACTCAGTGCATTAGATTAAGGACCAGAGTAATAATTTGACTGCGTTACTGTCTGAGTTACTAACAACATAAGGACTATTAGCTAAGGGGGTATGGAACAAAGGTCCAAAAGCCATTTAAGCTATTGCTTAGTACATAAATTACTAAGCCATTTTAGCTATCAAGTAAAAAGAAACCAAACCAGACAACTGTCACTAACTTAATACCGCCTTCTTCCCACAAAGTAATTAATTCAGCCTCACCTGGGTACACTGGCAAGCCCAGTTAAGCCAATTTGCTCTCTCCCTATCACGTAGACCTGACATACTTCAATGCCTAGGCTGTACTATAGTTGAAGCAGCTATTCTAGGTTTATACATAGAATTGTTTCATTTACACCATTAACTTTTTTTTTAATGACATCTGTATATTCTCCCCCAAGAGTGCTATTGTAGTGGCAGTTACTTAATGGGGGTGGGAACTTATGCATTATGAGTGCTGTTGATACTTTAGACCGTTAGCTATAAGTTGTCATCTGTCGAAGAGAAAGAGTTACTGACTAAATTATCAATGTCATTAAGAAATGCAAGTGAGCCTTTTGGCACTGGTGTCAATATGCCAAAGGGACATCTTAATATGTGTGCCATGAGGGGTTAAAATCCATTAGTACTGGACACATCTAGATCCATGTTATATACGATTCCATAATGTATTATGAGTTCATACTGTAAACAAGATTTGACTAAATTATTTCTTGATATTTAGATAGAAAACATTTTACAGGCTAATGCATTATCACCTTTCAAGAGGGAATTAAATAGAGTACAAAGAGAAACATTATAGACCATCACTTAACTCAGGAAATGTCATGAGCCAATTATCATTCAATAAACAAATTTGGCTGGTATTTCCTCCATCAAGTAAATTACTATACTAAGTTATTGTTCATGGCTGCTACAGACTACAATCAGAGTTGAGCCTCATTGCATTTGCACAGCATCTCTCAAGGAAGTCCATGTATAGTCCATAGACTTTACAATTTAAAGAAAATTTGGCAAAAGCAAAACTGAAAATGGATGACTAGGGAAAGGATAGGAATGGGAAGTTTTGGAGGTGGAGTGGGTAAGGGCTTTCTGGATCAATTTAAGATATTAATCACTGGATAAGTAGCAGGATGGAACAGAGAATGAAGCCACGTGTTGAGATAACTGACAGGTGGGTGGAGGGGTTGTCACTGAAAGAGGACAGTGCTCTAAGTCAGGGGTGCAGCTGGAACCGCAATATACCCTGTGAGCTGGATCTGGTCCACAGAGCTGTGTGATCCAGCCCATTGGAGTCCTCACAGGTCTGGAAATCTAGCATCACAGCAAGCAGAGGCAGCATTAGTTGTGGCAGCTCCTAGAGCTGTGGCTATTATAATACTGTCTCCACTTGCCCTGTGTCAACGAACTTTATAATTTTGGCCTGTTTGGGGGGAGGGAGGGGGGTCAGTATATATGCTTCTGGAGACATAACAGGAAGAAAGGTTTCTAGGCAAAAAACGGAATTTGAAAAAGTACGTTTTTGATGAATGAGGTTCTACTAAAGATACTTAGCCAATAAAATAAATGTCCTTCCATTCTTCAAATACACAGTCTTCAACACTGTGGTATTTTATGAACAGCCTTCCAGTCTGAGCCATGAATTCATAAAATGCTTAAGTCACCACAGTACCACACAACAGAATATTTCTAACCACTGCTTTCATTTTTACCACGACACTTTGTTTAATAAAGAATTCACTCTCATAAGCTTCAAACTACAAACAGCATGATGACATTACTGGCAGATCACCTAACAATTCTGTTCAACATAGCAGAAATGGTTTGCTTGGAGAATCCTCTTGTAGTGTTTAATACAATTAACTCTGCCACTTTCAGAAGAGAAAGACTACTTACCTATAAGCAGCACTCCCTGAAGACAGAAGCATAAGGAATAAGCCATAGGCTGAATGAGGCGCTTTTTTCAGCACAGAATGACGGGCCACACACTGTTTGGGTGGTATATATTAAAAATGTAATTTTATATCACTAATTTTGATTTGGCCTTTTACCCAAGCAGTCAAATTAAACAAATGAGGAAGACAGTGTTTGGCAGTTCTATTAACAAGTAATTCAGTTTCTTTTTTTTAAATTAAAAACCCACAAAAAAGAAACAACCCATGAAGTTAGACCTCTGGCTACAAAGAAAGGATATGACTAAGACTTCGATCCAAGAGTCCAGAGATTTGCAGATTGTTGCCCTTTGAGGCACCACTGGGACACCCCAGGACTGTTAAAGAGGTGTTGGGAATGCCTGGGAGTAGCAAGGGTAAGGAGAGCGACTCTGGTCCCTGCAGGACAGGGCAGCAACTGGAGCTACCCGCTGCCCCATGGAACCCTTCAGCTCTTCAGCTCTTCCCACTGCCGTGGCCCCTGCAGGCACAGCTGGTTTGCATGCAGGGGTGGTGGGGCTGGAGACAGCCCATCTGCAGTGTGGGAAGGAGGAGCAAAGGAGCAGTTCCTACCTATTCCTAGCTGGAGAGCTTGCTGGAATGCCTTTAAACACCCCCCCACA
>NW_017729033.1:68829052-68844304 GCF_001723915.1 Gavialis gangeticus | reverse complement strand
GCCGTGGCCCCTGCAGGCACAGCTGGTTTGCATGCAGGGGTGGTGGGGCTGGAGACAGCCCATCTGCAGTGTGGGAAGGAGGAGCAAAGGAGCAGTTCCTACCTATTCCTAGCTGGAGAGCTTGCTGGAATGCCTTTAAACACCCCCCCCCACACTTTCTAGCACTGAAAATGTCCCAGAAATTTGCAGCCCTAAAATTGAACACCTGTCCATACCCAAAGTTGCCACAAGGGCTCTTTCTCTATCCAGGGAGCAACAGGCAGCTGCTTCTTGGCTTCCTCTGTCCCCTGCTTCCCAGTCTTGCCAAACAGGTAGGACCAGGCAAGCAGCAGGCCCAGGGTCTTGGACTGAGTCAACCTGTCCAGTGCTATCAACTAGCTGATCAATGGGACCAGGCAGGGGGATGTACTCTGGCAGCTCATTGGTACATGGGCCAACAGGGAGCCAGCCACTCCCTGGAGGACTGTGGGATACTGGAGGACAGGAATTCTTGTCCAAGCGTCAAGTTTGTTGCAGAAAACCTTCCCATGAGTCGGCAGTTGCTGTTGTAATCAGTAACTCTTCTTTGTTGTGGATCCACCATTTCAGGGAGAGAGCAGATTTTTTTTTTTAGTGGGACAAAAGGCTTGGATGTGTGGCTGCAGGGTTTTTGTCTCACTAAAACAGTAGGGAAGGTGCGGCAAAAGGTGACATCTAAGCTCTGAGTTACTGTAAGGCTAGAACGGCCTGGAACATACGCTGAAGTCAGATTAACTACACTGAGCACAATATATTCTCCCAAACACTAAATCTAGGGGTAAAAAAAAAAGTTGCATCACCATTCTAGCAGAAGAGAGAGGTCAGTCTGAAAGAATGGAGCGTGGTCAAATGGTCAGAAAAGGAGCAAGCAGAAAGCTGGGCATTGTCACTTAACTGCCACCGACTTGCCAAATGCTCTTTGAACATATCAGTCAAACTGAAATGGAATTTATACAACTGTTACTAGGCATAATTCACAGGGCATGACTTTATCCTTTGTTATATGGAAATCTTTCTATGAAAGATGTTGAAGCAGTGCTTCAGCAGCACTTGGAGAACTACATAATCAGTGAATGTTTACAGAAAGACTTTATCCTTGTGAGACCTTTGAAGTACAGGCAAAAACAACAGAAAAGGCTGGTAGGACAAAATTCTGTTACTGAATAATGATTCTTTAGAGGAAAAAGTAAATTCACTTGTAAATATCAAACAAAAATATTCATTTACATGGTATAGAGTATAAAATTATACCTGCCTAAATAGCTCTAAAACCAGCACTCTGAATTCTATATTCTCAATAACTGAAGACAGCAGCATTATATAGAGAGGTCAAGCCTGTAACAGAGAGCATGACAACTCAGCTTAATACTTTTATTTGTAAGTTCACTTAGGAACAGAGACCAATTTGATCCAAACCAATAAGATATTAAATTCCTGTAAAGGTTCTAACAACTCTAGAATCGTTCTGACCAGATATCTCAAGAAAAAGCTTCCAAACATTTGAATGAGAGAAGTGGCCAGCCAGAAAGACTGAACTGAAAACAGCTGTCCTGGAGCAGATGTCAGTCTTACCCCAAAAAACAGGTGACTGACTAGATAAGAAAAATGCCTAATACTGCTGCTACATGATCTGAAGCGTCAGTTATAGACACTGGTGATTAACCAGAAGAATCTGGCTCAAACTTTACTGTAGTCTGCTGATGAAACTGCTATTAAAAGGGAAGACCAAAGTCATTAAAACTTTCTGAACAGCGCAACAAGTAACAGCTATCAGCAGTTTGTGCATATTAATTGCCACGTTTTAGGATTCAGTGCTGAATATATAAAAAAATTCTTGTCATTGATATAAATAAGAACTTTCAGCAAAGCAGCTTCTTTAATGTGTATATAGCTTAAAAGGATTAGTCTAAAGGTGAAGTATGGTCTTGTAGTAGGACCTCCTGGATCTTACTAGAGACAAGAGAATTCACTATATTTTAAAAGTGTGTACAACTCCTTGGTTTTACCTTAATAATGGAATAGAAGTAGCATCTTGTATAAGATCACCAGACCTTTACAGGCATTAGTCTGGTGCAAGTGACTCAAGCACATGATTCTCTTCTCTTAAGACAATGAAGATCAGCCATTAGGTACTTAAAATCAGGAATTCTATTTCCCCTAAATTATTTCTGAGAAATGCAGCTTGCAATTTTTTGCTGTATGTCTTAAGGAGAATGCTGGAGCTTTGCTAGCATTCTGTGTTTCAGTTGTTCAAAAGTAACAAACTTTTTAGCCTCTGTTTATAATACTGGAGTGTAAGGAGCGAGTGCAAGGGAGAAAAGTGACTTTTTTCCTAAAAACAATGTACTATTTAAAATACATCTATTCCACAAATCCAAACTGAATTTTCTGATTTATGTGAGAAATCAGAAGTCCCTGGATCACCTATCAGGATCTACATTTGAAAAAAATGCTTTCTGCTCATAGTGGAATGGGTGGATTTTTCCTCTTTTAAATACTTAAAACACGACAACATTATGCTATGTCGATATAGCCACTTCTGCTTTTAGTTAGTTTCTACATGTAACATTGTTTGGATCTGTTAATTTGTAAGGCAGAAAGAAGGTTTAACAGAGGTGAACAATTTTATGAGTTCTGTTGGAACTTGATAAGAGGCTGGAAGTGTAATTACCTCCTTTTGTAGATGGAGTTTGAAGGAACTGTTTGGTTTTGAAGGCAGCACGAGGCATAATTTTCTGCCTTTGCAGAGCTGTTGAAAGATAAGAAGTGTTATATTTGTCTATGAAGACAAGAAAACTCAATTCACTTGGGATTTTAGGACTACATCTGCTAGTGAAGCATCAGGAAAGAGTGAGCTAGTAAAATGCATAACAGTTTTCAAAGCTGTTATGACTCCAGAAGTGAAGGAGCTTGTTTTAGAGTGATGCTTTGTGCATTAAAGGTGTGCACAAGGAGGGTGTCAGAAACCGTGCAGTGCAAAAGGTGCAAATTCTTTACTGCCAAAGAAGCTTCTTGCAGGGCAAAAAACCCAGAAAGGAAAAATAATCAAAACACCAGAGAGAGAACAAGCCACCAGTAAACATGCTACAGCAACCTCAGGGCAAGATTAGGTATAAAGATGAAAACTAAGACTGGCTGTCCAATTTACCCTATGGGTAAGTTTGCATCAAAATGAATAGTTCGCCCTAACTCTTTCAAGACGGATGCCTAAAACTTGTCTAAAAATGCAAATTTGTCCTGTAAGACTGCTACATTTTGAAAGCATATTATTTTCCATTCTAACAAACTTAAAATAGACAGAATTGAATTCCCACAAATTTATTTAAAGAACTCAAGTTTTGAATCAAATAGAAATATCAAATCCAAAGTTGTGAGTGTCTTAATATGGCCTTACTACCAACCAAACCTCCAAAAGCAGCAGGTGGCAAACAAGAAACTGCATATGGACAGCAGGGATTCCTGAATTTAGTATATTTCCACTGCTACCTCCACTAGTCAGGGAAGCCTCTAGTGGAACTAAGGCCTTGTCTTCATAAAGAAATCACCACTAATTACACTAGCATACTTAAACAGGAGTGTACACATAGAGCCTCCCTCATTGTGGCCCAGAGGCCAGTGCAAAAGTGCTTTTACTAGTAAAGACTGTTCCCATACAGGAAAGGGAACATGCTCTTCTGATCTGAAGTTGCTGTATTCTGGTAAACCTGTGGGGGCAGGGCTAGGGGAGCTGTACTACTTGCTACTAAGTAGGTTGGTTTAAAAATTCTCTCTACGCAATTAACACTGGGGAAATTGTATGTTTTCAAAAATCTTACTTTCCCCAGTTCAAAAAAAAAAAAAAAACAAAATGGTATAAATTGCAGTTACTGCCAACAAGCTCTCTTCCCTTCAAAGTTAACAACAATTTAGGAAGTCAGGGGGAACACAGAAAGAGTCTCATACTTTTTTAGTCATAAACATAAGTTTATTAACTGCTGTTTTTCCCCCATGAAAGATAAAAGAAATAGTAGTCATAAATATAATACAAGGTGCTTTGTAGCTATATGCAGTAAGAACAGTCATTCTGGGAGGGTCTACACATACAATTAATTTAGACCAATAAACTCTGGAGCAAATTGCTCTGGAGTTTATTCGTACACACCACATGAAGCCTGGTTGGAGCAGTCCAGGCTGGCAGCGGACCCAAGGGGTCAGCCTGCCATCCCAGGACTGCTCCCCATCCCTTGAGTGCTGTGCAGCCCCTGTGCTGAGGCATGTAGCGCCCCAGTGCGGGGGTCCACAGCACGTGGAGATGGAGGAGAAGACAGCCCTGATCCACAGGGGCTCTGCAACCCTAGAGAGAGGCGAGCAGCCAGCAGAGTGGCTGGCTGGGCAGCATCTACATGTATCCTGTTTCACACAAAAAAGCTCTGCAGAAGAGTAGTACCTGTATTTTACAAGACCCTGCTGTGGAGTTTTAGTTGTGTGCGCCCTTACAGGGGCACATATGTAGATGCCAAGACATTTACTGCTCAGGTAATTGGCCAACTGTACAGTAAACTCGCCTTCTTTGTACCAGCTGGGATCTAAATTGCACTCTGCAGTGATGTGAGGGACTACACAGACACACAATAACTTAGCTTTATTACAACTTCACAATACAAATTTACTGTAGGAGTCCTTACCTTTAAAAAAAAGAAAAAAATCTTATTTTAGGTGGTAAAAAGCTGTTGTACAATAGACACCTATTCCATTAACAGAAAGAAAAGTAATGCAAAACATATCATAAGGCACATGACTAACTCTAGAAGTGAGCAAGAATTTTTAATATTTGCAGTCACGTTTTACTTTACATAGGGAATTATACTGTAACAGACCAAATGGGCAATTCACTCTACCTTACTTATTGCCTCTGCTTATAAGTATATTCAGTATATTATGATTGTTTACAGGTGCAGTTATATTCCCTGGTCCCTTGTTCAGTTAGACAGCACCCAGTCAAGGGCCTTTTCTTGTATTTTTATTCTAAAAAAAATATTTTTGAAGGTGACTAAGAAATCTAATTTTCCAATTTTTGTTTCACTGTATACTATTTAGTCAGTATACCTAGTTGGGTAGAAGGAAGCCATCCATTATCATCTTGATCTAGTAAATTTAGCCATTCTGATCTCATTCTGACGTATTATTTTGGTCAATATTTGTTACATCAATATTATTTAACCACATTTTTTTCTGCTAAAGCATTGCTGAAAATAAATTTCAGATTCTACAGCAGGAGTAAATGCTGAGGAAACAGTTTCATGTAAGGGACTACACCGAGTACAATGACAAAATTTTTTCAGCTATTTGTACTTAATGCACTTATATTGGATGTTATTTATTTCTATCAATATTAGTTCCATGAAGAAGAAATTAAAGATGCATGTAAAATGCAACAAATAGTATTTAAGATGATGCATTCTTAATGTGCAATGGTTCTAGGTTCAGCAATATATCAAATCAACCAAATCTACAGTAATATAGCCAGTCCATTGCTTGCAGCAAAAATTTGAATTTTTACTCTGTGTGCTCTAAACAGCTTCATCTTGGCTATCTGTAATCAGAGGTACTTTAGCAGAAGTAAGGCAACTAATTAAGCTGTAGAAGCTGCACTCCATTAAGAATTAGAAGTATATAACAGCTTTTAAGATTTTGCAGCAATGGATTAAAATGTAAAACATTGCTAGATAAGTTCAAGCAGACATACTATGAACTTGATTTAGTACAACGTATTTGGCTTCTATATGAAGCCATCCTTAAAAAGTTTACCCAGTAGCTTTTCAATTTACGTATCATGAGAGAGAAAATGACTGGAATGTATAAAATTCCCTGCAGATACACACACCTAAAATCTACTGTAACAATTATTCTCTGACAGATGGAACCCAAGTGTATCTTATAACTTGCAATGGAAAAGAAAAAAAAGCAGCGGCACCAGGGAGGGCTTGGGGGCTATGGCCACCCCTCTGAGCCCCAGTGCCACTGCTCGCCCCACGCACTCTGCGGCAGCTCTGACCCCCTTGCAGCGCAGCGCCTCTGCTGGGAAGTGACTTGTGCTCCCAGGAAACCAAGAGAGGGGCTGCTGCCCCTGACAGAGTCGCTCCCTTCCTTGCCGCTCTAGCAGTAGGGGCAGGGACGTGGCCAGAGGCCAGCAGGGACCTTCTAAGTGAGGGGGCACAGAACAGGGTTATTTCCCTCCAGCATCCGACGAAGGGGGCAGGGAAGGAGCTTAATCCTCTGCTTGCCCTGCACAGGGAACGATCAGCGGTGGTGGTCAGGGCTGGCAGATCCTTGCTGTGGTTCCCCGGGGGGCAGAGTGGGGAATTAACCCCCTTCCTGCTCCCTCTGCCTCAGGGGGTCTGGCTGTGCCCTGTTCCTGCCACTGGAGGAGCAAGGGGGGAACGCCAGGCAGACCCCAGCCCAGGTCAATGCTGGTGGGACAGGGGCAGTTCACTTGAACCTACTGCAGGGGCTGGCCATGTCTCCCCCGCCCCCACACCCCAGCACAGCTTCTCTGCAACTGAAGGCTGCTCTGGTGCCCCCACACCTCCCCCTCCCCAGCTTCTGGCCTGAGCCACTGCAGGCATTTCCTGAATGTCTATTCACTTGCAAATTGGTTCAATCTGTGCAGCTTAGGCTAACCTGCAGAGACTGAATTGATTTAGGCTTCAGCTTTTTGAATGTCTGCCCCTAACCCAGTACACCAACTCCTTCGCCTTCTACAGCTCTAGAATGATTACAAGTGTGTTTAGAGGCACATTCCATCCACCTACTCTTGGATTAGACATGTCAAAAGCTGCCCATTCAACACTGAATATAGTTGAGAAATTGCCACCTTTAAAGGTCTTACTGCATTCTGTATCATTTTTGATTGCCAGCATCTAGACAGCATGTTCAGTATTGCAGCCAGAACAGATAAGCAGGTAAATTAGCTTAGGAACAGCAGATATTGACAAGGAAAAAGGTAGTGACCTCAGGTGGAAGTTTAGCAACCTCACAAAAGTTAAATTCATGCAAGATCTGCAGGTAAATATGAAAGCTTTGGCTCCCAAGACCAAGGAATTCATTGCCATAAGAAAACAGAAACAAACTTCTGAAAGTTAGCAGGCTGTTTGCCCCAAGTGAAAACATTCTGTATAAAACCAATGAAACAAACAAAGAAAAAGCATTCAAAAACAATTCCAGGAAATTGTATATAAAATATAGGACTTTAGGGGAAAAAAGGAAATATATTTTGTCCATACAAGATAAATATCACAGTACATACTGTATTTGTATACAAACCTTTTAAAAATGTATTTTCAGTGGTAACAGCAAGGAACCTATAAAGGCTAGATGTCTGGGATTTAATTACGGAAACCCACCCTATGAGTAAATGACATTCATTCCAGAGGAAATTTCTGAGCCTCTTTGAAATGGTTCACATATTAGACAAGCAAATTAACCTAATGATTTTTCGTGTTTACTACAGTCACTAATCAACAAACCTGTTTCAACAAAGGCTTCCATCTACTTTGGATTCTGGAGTGAAGATGAAACCCAACTGTGACTAAACATTACTATGGCTTTACAGCAAGACCAAACAGCAGAATTTAGGTTGTGAAAATGGTACTATTGCTTAAGTGAACTGTACCTGGCCAAATAAGTTGGAATCACTGCTTTTCAGAGCACAGACCTCCACTGTGTAACTATGTCCTACAGTCCTTGTTACTAGATGCACAACTGGTATATGGTATCACTTCATTTGAATAGGTTCAGTTAAGCCAACCATCTCAGTTGTTGTGCTGTGATTGTCTTTACTTATTTACAATTCAACCAATTTGCATCACCCATAAGTTTGAAGAGCATTTTTTTTTATTTTGACAAGCCAAACATAAATGAGATTTTATCAACTGCTTTTATCAACATTTGCGATTTATGTTCTTTCTACACATTTAATTGCATTTTCCTTCACTTAAAATTCCGAACATTAAAACCTACAGACTAGATGTGTTATCCTGGACCACCACATCATGTATGAACATTTGAAAATTAAAGTAGTGTTGTTGTTGCAGGTGCAGAGCTACACATTGTCTAATATTAAAGTTACATCTGAGTTCTTCCTGAGTGGTTGATCCTTCAAAAGGAGAAGACTGCAAAGCAAAATACAACTTTCATTTTATAGTTCCTTGCTGGGTGTCCCCATTAGCAACTAACATAGTACTGGCTGGTTTTTGCCACAGAAACGCTTCTGCACAGAAAAAGTTACTTGGATCCTTCATTGGAGAGGTAATGAAACTTCCAAATCCTGCATCTGCACAATTCATCCTCCCCTCCACTTTTTTTGCTCATAAGTGACATGGAGAGAGAAATATGATTGTATGTGAAAATAAGACCATTTTAAATAAGATTAACAGGTTATAACAGTTCAGTTTTCAGCATCTTAAAAAATCGAAGTGTTAGGTTTCCTCAGTTGGGTGAGCTACAATATAATGACACAGCAAAGAAACCAAGACAGTTTTCATAAATCCTCTGAAAAGGAAAATGCAACAGTATAAAACACTGAACAGTTTCTCTAGTTATTTGTAACTAAAAAATATTTCTGCAGTACTACACAGTCTGGAGTGTAGGGATAACATTCTGGTACATGCCCTTTTATTGAGATATTACCTACAGGCAGTCCTTGACTTACACCATTTTGAGTTACAACATTTTGCACTTACAGCATTTATAAATTGACACTGTTTCAACTTTACAAGGTCAGTTTCAACTTACAATGCTTGATCGAAAGCAATGCAATGCCATGCCAGCAAACAAGTTCGCTGTTTCACTCACTCCCCTGGAGAACATCTGTCCAAACTTCCTTGGACACTTTCTTTAAGAAAGCAGACAAGACTCCAGAAAAACCTGCAGCCAAGACTCCTGAGAAGACTCCAGCCAAGAGCCCTTCAAAAAGTCCAACCAAAAGCCCTTCAAAAAGTACAGCAAAGTCACCTCAAAGAAGTCTGTCCAAATCAATATGATTGCTATTTACAATATAAATATATTAATGTAGCTATGTTACTCATCTATAATTGATCAAGAACAAAATTCTGGGTATTTTTGGGGAAAATAGGGTATTGCGCCTTGGTTCAGGAACCAATCCATTTATAACATTTTTCTTATGAGAAAATTGGCTCCGAGTTACAACATTTCGACTTAAGACATGGTTTTCAGGAACTAATTGTGTCGTAAGTCCGAGGACTGCCTGCATTCCTTTTTTGAAGGCAGATTGCATGATTTTTATATATAACCAGTGTTCCATGTAATACTTCAATAATGTTGATTTTATTTTTTGAAGAGGAAAATATCAGCAATCCAAGCAAGCTATCACAAGTAATTTGATGCATGATTCGGAAAAATGTGATGAAGAAACTCTTTCATTTCAAGTTTCTATAAAGGTTTTAGAGGAGGAAGAAAATAAAATTATGGAAAAGGTGGCGAGTTTATGCACATATATAATCATTTTAACTTAGGAGAAGCGCTAAATGTTGAAACAATCTGTTTTTGCTAAATGTCGTGTTAGTTGGTATTCAATCTGATGTCAGATTTGCCTAGTGATGTCAGATTTGTTTACAAATCAAGGTTAGTATCTCTAAGCTCTCCATCAAGTGATTTACTTCACCATGAAATGGTAAACAAATCATCTCTCTCCAACTGATTCCATAACATGTGTTTACAATATCACTGTAAAGATACTTACTGGCTGAGGCTTGAGGTTGAATGCGAGGTATTCCTCCATTTGGCACTTGAAAGTTTGAGTCACTTCTACTGTTTTTCACAGACTCAGCTTGGATGTTAGATGTCCTGGACAGGTTTGGAAGACTACGTCTTAGTTTTTCTGTATCAAAAATTAAAAAAAAAAGACACCACAACAAACGATTTGATGCACGGGATTTACTATATTTACCATAACCTTGGCTGACTTAAAATACTACTCACATGAAAATTGATGTTGGCTAGCTAAATCTGCACCGTAATTTAAGTGGCCAAGCTTGCAAGGCTATATTTAGACAGCTCCCTAGTGTTACTGTCCTATAGACTATTTTCCTGTTTATCAAATACTAAACATCCTGAGCATGCATTCTCCTTCTCATCAAATACTTAGCAATTTTGTTGTATAGTGGCAAATGTACTATGCCTCTAAATTAACAGAAAAGGAAATCATTAGTCTGCTAGTATCACTATGTTTCATCCAGCAATTCACAAGTCCTTCTGTAGGATTTTACAGTACATTCAGTGTTTTCAGAGGGCCAAAAATGTATTCCGAGGTGTGCGTAGCATTACATTAATAATTAAATATTGTGGTTTCTCTTGCACCAAGATGGCTCTATTTTAATATAACCCTGTGCCATAATAGAGAATAAGAGGTCATTGCATTTTCAGTCAGTTTGAGCATAGTCAAGTTAGCGTTTAATTGCAACTAATTTAGACTTATTACTTGATTAAGTCATCCGACTGCAAGCAAGCCTAAAGCAAAACTGATTGAGGAACTTTGCTTTTTCTCCCTAGATGCTTAAGTGATTCACCAGTAATACCACACCATATTGTTTATTTTAAAGATTGCAAAGTGATAAAGACTCATCTACAGCACTAACGTCCTACTTTTGTACTAAACCCAATTAACTTGACATAAGAGCTTTTTACCTTCGCTTTTGACACTGCTAGTCTGCAAATCTGTAGGATGGCCTTGAAGTGAAAGACGAGGTTGCTGCAAGCGGCTAATCATGGGCTGGGGTGACGCTCTACTGTATTCTATGCTTCGAGCAGGTGATCGAGAACGAGGGGAATTCCTTGGAGATTGTTTCGGTGAAGGCCACGGAGAAGTGCGTGGTGAGGGTGAAAACCTATTTACGGCAGGATGTACTGTATGATGCGTACCATCTTCTTCATCATCTAAACTTTGTGCATCAAGTTCCTGATCACTAAATGTACCCCGTCTCATAGAATTGCAAGAGGAACCAGAACTACGTCGAGAAGCAGTAGCTGCATATTCTTGTCGAAGACCTGTGATCAGAAAGAATGGTGCTTACCTATGTTTAAACTTGACATGGTATGTAACTGTTCATGCTGTCACCCCTGGCAACCCCATTTCCTGCTTACTTGAAGCTTCAAATTCATTCCAGATCAACAGCAATAAAAAGTTATTATCCAACAGTTGATAATGTATGTGAAATTAAGTACTTACTTTCAATCCTTCTACTTCTAGGGTCCCACAGAACAGACCTGTGCCACTCATCTAGCCTGTGGAGCCATGACATCCAGCCCAAAGTTTTACTCCTTCCCCACCCCCTCAAACAAGCACAAACTGCATCCTAGACTGTTTTGTGAATCACCTCCTTTTCCATCAGCACCACTACACCCAGTGATGACTACAGTGATTACATGGGAAAATCTCTTGCTAAACAAACATAATTTAGCAGTTGTAAAGAAAGGAAAAAGGAAAGCAACATGATCAGCCAGTTCTATACAGATTACCAAACAACAGTTTGAGAACTGCTGCCCTACTGGATGGGTAACCAGGATAATAAACACCTTTCAGGGTTCCATGAGAAGGCTAAAAATATGAAAGTACAAAACTTTGATCAAAATCAACCTTTTTTTTGTTGAGGATGCCTGCATTACTGTTCCCTCCACCCATGTTCTCATTCTGTGGACTTTATTCTTCAGCCTTTGAGCACTGCCAAAACAGGCATACTCCTAAGATGCATGCATCTTCAAGGGATACCAGCCAGTCAAACTAGCCTCTTTTTTTTTTTAATACACTATTCCACTGGTGCCCGACCTTTTTGCTTTGTGGACCAAATGAGTAGTGTCAGCTGCCTCTGTAGGCTGGACTTGGCCTGGGGGGTGGGGGGAAAAGAGGTGGGTGGGGGAGGAAGAGAAAATCAGCACCCCGATTCTTATCTGTTTACCTGGGGCAGAGGCAGGGCCAATGAAGCCCTGATCAAGATGTGCATGGAGGGAGGGTGAGGAGAGAACAGCCCACCCTGGATCCCAATCTTGGACTGGAAGTGAGGGCATGGGTGAGGTGGGGTGAGGGGCAGAGCATTGGCCCATTTTGATGTACGGACCTGGTCCTGATCCTGTTGCATGGGTAATGGCCCAGGTGAGACTGGACCCCATAACGCACAGCTACCATCATTCCTCTACTGTCAAGTTTTCCAACCTGTGGGGATCCCCGTGGGCTGGTTGTCATGACTCCACAGGACACAGTTTGAGCATCCTGTGCTATTCCACTGTAAACTATCAGTATGCTTCTCCTTTCTTCCACTACTGACAGACAGGGTGGCAATGTGTTTTTATTACAAATTCACAGACTTGAGTCCCAAGTCTCACTCTCAACTTGTGCCAAAAGTACCCTCAAGTTAAATCAGCTGTAAATGCATACCTTGCCATTTCGACAGGGAAGTCAAAAATGGTCCAAGATGATACTACGTCTTCTGATCACTGCCTGAAGAAACTATGCCTAAGCAAGTACTGGAACATTTCTTTTTCCTTTTATCCCTAAAAATAAGAAATCCTACAGCTTCCTTTGCCTCTAATCTGGAAAGAGAGGATCAGCCAGTCATTTATCAGGAAAGACCTGTTTCTGCAATTGCAATACAACACTCTCCTCTGCTCCCTCCACAATCCCTTCAAGAACATATGTGCAATATTACAAGTACCCTTTTAAGAAATTTTCTCCCAAAATGCAAAACGAATCATCTGAAGCCTTGGATTCCTCATGTAGCAGTTAATGGCCTTAAACTATTAGGGCAATCTCCTTGATTGACTGTGGCAACTCCTATTCCTGTGCCATTCTTTCCCACATTGCTGCCTAGGAGCTCAGCAGAAGACCCACAGCAGCACATCTCTTGATTAAGGGATTCTACAGTCCTCTTGCATAAAGCCATGCACTGAATCACGCAAGCTTCCCCAGCTGACAAATACGCAGGTTTCAGCCCTATTCCACAGAACCTTCCTTCTTGGCTCTGTACAAACTTATTTTACCTCTACCCCAGAAAGCTTCATTTGGTCACATGACCTGCCTGTCATATGACTTTGCTTATGATCTCTACCAGGGGAGATGATCTGAGTGGGCACATGTGGGACTAAACTAGTGGTGTTCAGCCTCTCTGGCCTTGTGGGCTAGATGAGTGGGACAGGTCTGTTCATGTGCTGGATCCCACAGGTAGGGTTGGTCCGCATGTGCAGCCCCACAAACTAGATTCCCCCTGCAGCACTACCCTGAGCACCAGATCTGCCCATGGCCCAAACTCGCTTGCTGGATCCAGCCATGGAGTTACCACACACTGGCATTAACTGGCACGCAGGGCTGTCTCATCAGGACCACAGGGCTCCTCACAGGTCCAGAAATTTGATGGCAGGGGAGTGGTGGTAGCATTAACTACTGCAGTTCTGGCAGCAATTAACGCTGCTACAACTTCCCCAGCTGCCAAATTTCTGGACTCCTGGGGAGCTCTACAGGTCAGATGCCGTGACTTCAGAGGCCATATCCAGCCTGCACACTGGAGGTTGAACATCACTAAACTAAGCCCATCAACCCTTGAAGGGTTGGTCAGTCTCCACAACTGCAAATTAAAGGAAAAGTCCTGTAGGCAAAATACTTACTTTCTTCCTGCATCCGAGCTAGAATTTGCACATCTGTAACATCATTTAGCTTGTAATTAGATCCAATTGAGTCTTCATCCATTTCCGAAGCACTTAATTCACTGTCTATAGAGGACTGTGGGCTTAGTGGAGGATTTCTATCTGCTGAACTTTTAAAATGACCTGTAAGAAAATGAAGAAAAAGTACAAGCTAAACAATGTAATGCTTTGTACTACACTGTGCACCATGATAGAGGAAAAAGTCTACATGCTCCCCTTCACAACAACAAAAAAAGCTAAAAACTGCAAGATTGGGTGTCACTAACAGCTAAAGTACTGTTTTGAAAGAAAATAACTAATATTATTTACAACTTCCATTTTGAAATATTTTATTGAAAAAGCCCAAAAAATAAAACAAAAAGCCAGTGTTCATACAAAGACAGTCTTACCTTGGTACAACCCCCCTCCCAAAAACCCCACAAGCAGAACGTAGGTAAGATTAATCTATTTCTACTTTTGTTGGTGTTCACACTTTGGGCATCTGCACTGGACTTCTAGGGTACAGAATCATAGAAAACATACAAAATTAGAACTGGGAAGGAGCTCAGGAGATCATTTAGTCCAGTCTGCTGCTCAAAGCAGGTAACTTTCAGCCTTTGCTGGAAGTGCAGTATCTGCTCTCCTAGTATTGCCTGTTCACATCTTTGTCTGCTATATCTTATGTTTATAAAATACCCAAGAGGTATCCCAGAGGTTTATACAGTAAGTATATTAAATCTTTATTTAAATACCACACTCAGACAATAGAGATCTCCTGATATATTTGATATATGCAACATGTTAAATTAGACACTTATACCCTAACAGCTTAAATATAAAACAAAGTCATTAGAATTTAATACTTAAACATGTAATTAGCTCAAAAACCTATTTATTCTCATACGCACATTAGACAAGGCTGCTTAAAACAGTTTTATTAGTCAACATTTGTAGAACTTAGCTTCCTGAAAGATTCTTTCCCAAAATAGGTCTGCTATTGTCACATCTGCCTTTTAGTGCCTGTGGTGTATCATTACTTAATTACGTCTGTACTGCAATCAAATATGTGACTACAGGATGTGTAGGATCACCCAGATCTCTAACCTAGCTAGTCTGGGTTACAACTGCAATAAACAAACTGGAAGCATGAGCTTCAGTGTAGGCTGTTCAAATTCAATGGGGACAATAAACACTTTGGTATCTAACCCATACTGTCATATCTTTGCTGCAATTTTTACTCAAGTTAACTAAACTAAAGAGACCCTGGGGTGTGCCGACAGATGCTTAAAAAAACCCAAACCCTCCAACTTGCAGTCTAAATACCCATTGTCAAATTTCCCCAAAGCAGAGAAACTAATAGTCAGTGTCCAAGATAAAAGTAACATTCTGTCAAATGACTGCATATATGCTGGAGACCGAAGTCTCACTCCAGTACCTTTCCATTCACAACCTCACCCTGGGGCTGTGGACATGCATGCATTTGTAGTACTACAAAAACATAGTATTATGAGGAGCGTACATCTGTGCACAATCCCCTGGCCTGAGTGCTACAAAGCAGCAGCCAGG
>NW_017729033.1:68823449-68824052 GCF_001723915.1 Gavialis gangeticus | reverse complement strand
ATATCTGATACCCTGCCCTCTGCCCTAGCAGAGAAAGGGGACCACTGGGCAGGCTTTCAGCCTCCCATGCAGGGTGACAAGCTGTCATAAAATATGCTGTTGTGCCAGGGGCAGCAGTGAGCTGTCTGACAGCTTGCCAACTTCTGAGGCAAAGAAAGCTGCTCCTGTCCTCATGACTAGAGCAGCAGCAGGCTGTCTGATAGCTCACTGTCCCAGAGGGACCAGCAGCCATCCCTGTCACTGCTGCTGCTGGGACACCAGATATCCCTCACCCTTGCTGTCCTAGTGACAGCATCACTAATCCTAACTGCAGCAGTGAGCAGAGCTGCAGGTCCCCCAAGACTGGGGCTCTGAGAACTTACCACCCTTCATGAAAGGGCAGCTAGGAGAACGCACTGCTGCCCAGAGCCTGCGGCAGAAAGCTCTGTGACACATAACCATGATAAGCAGAGTCGAGGTCTCCAGTCCTGGCTGGACTGCAGCCCTGCTCCCTGGGCTGCCAGGGAGGCCCTCTCCTCTCCCTCCCTTGGTCTTAGTGGGGAAGTGGAGGGAAAGGCAGAGCACAACAGATTGCTGGGGCACCATGAGACCCCCCCCCCCCCC